>NC_081377.1:6005833-6360000 GCF_030684315.1 Stegostoma tigrinum
CCAGAAACATAAAATCCAGTGCCCGGAAAAGAACAACATGCAGTGCCAGTCTCTCTACAAGTTGTAAAAAAAGACTAAATCTAAATGTCAACTTAGATTTCCAAGTAAAATGTGTAGTTTTTGCAATTCATTTGTAAGGAATTTATTGTATCAATGATTTGAACTACTCCTTGATCCCTGTTGGCTGAGTATTCTTTTGTTGATTTATTTTAAAATGTCATGTCCTTTGCAGAATCCCATCTCAGAGCCCCACTTCTCCTCTCCATCCCAAGCCCCCAACTCTGCCCTGCAAACTAATCCATTCTCCATCCCTTGGAGCTTCCTTCTACCCTCCACCCTTGTGCAGTTGCCTTCTCTACCACTACCATTTGCCCTCCTTGACAAAGATACTGCAGCAAAAGCATCCTCCCTCCCTAAGGCAGACTGCTGCACTGACAAATGGCTGCTCCTGGCTCCCCGTCACAGCCTTGATAAGATGTTCCCCCCCTCAGCAGCCTCCCAGTGTGGACTAAAGACAGACCTGAACTCACTGGCAACTCTCTCACTGCTGTCAATAATTTTCCATTTGTCTAGTCATAGGGTGTTTCTTTCCAGTATTTGCTGTTCATATAGGCTCATTACGATCCTATCACTAGTAAACGGAAAAGAATCAGCCAGTGATTGGTGGTGCAGCCACTCATCAATTTTAAAAACCAAAAGAACTGTGGATGCTGTAAATCAGGATCAAAAACTGAAATTGCTGAAAAAGCTCAGCAGGTCTGGTAGCATCTATGAAGAAAAATTAGAGTTAATGTTTTAGCTGCTCTCGTGTGTGCGTGCATGCGTGTAATTATATTGCTGCTCTGCAGTACACAACGGATCCCAAAGAATTTTAACCTATGCTTGCTGAACAGTGCAAGGCTCTTACCTGAGCAGCCAGTCACCGATACATTATTTCAGCATATCAGTGACTTGCTTTATGACATTTATTATAGTACCATAACTTTCATCATGCTCATACTGCCCACATGCGTGATCTGTATATCAGAGAAATAACTCAATAACCTCCCCTAACTTTGTGCTGCTGGTTACGATCAGATGATACAACAGGCAGTGTCAAATGAAGGCATCATGCATCACTGTCAAATTGAACAAACCTTCTGGTTGCAGGACAGGTGAGAATTGACATGGTGGTACCCACAGACAACATGCAGTCAATGGCACCCTGCAATTCTCACAACCATATGCCCAGTCTCCCTACTTCTCTCTCGTAAGGAGTTGAATGCATTAAACTCTGCCTTGGCGAGTTAGTTACCTCCCTATTGTGCAATAGATAACAAATTGGGAGACGGTGCAAATACCACTTCCATTGGCCTGGAAAAGGAGCCATCTTCAGAGTTACCAGCAATGCCATGCTACTAGCGTGCAGGTGGTACATTTCAGTGAGGACTACCCTCGTGAAGCAGAGACTCAAACACTGATGACTGATGTCACAAAGTCCACTTTAAATATTTTAATGAATTCCCCTTTCAGATGGATGAAACGCCCGGAGACAAATGTGGTATGTGGCATAGCCAGCACCAGAACCTTGAACATGCCAGGGGCACTTTTTGGAAGCAAAAAGTTATGCATAGAATCAAAATAACAATGCATCCAGACTTCTTTACTCTTCATCTCTAACATGTTTCAGTTCAAATGTAACACCACTGACCTGAAACATTTTTTATTGTATGCTGTCTGATCTGTTGTATACTTACAGCATCTTTCTTTGAAATTCATGTCAGTAAACTTCAATTTACCAGTGACTGGATCCCTGGCATATAATTTATGATATAACACCACTGACGTTCATATCCAGAGAATAATTTTTCTTTCAATGCCATCAATTCTGCCATACTTTGGAAAATGTGTACAAAGCTCCTATCTCTCTCCTCCATACCACGCCCCTTAAAGAAGCAACAAGCATCAATATGAATTCAATAAAAAAAACAACTAAATCAGAGTGTGACAACAGCACTTCACTTTTCCAGACTGCTGGCAAACCTAACTGACACATCTATATAATATAAAGGAATTCTATTCTCTTCTCATACTGAAACGACAAACTAATGCTAATTTGTCATTGGCACCATGCAGTATCATATAATTTCTAAAGTGCAGAAAGAGGTGATTTGCTCCATCAAGTCTGGAATGATCCTCTGAACAGCATCACACCCAGACCCAGCAATCCCAACCAGCCTTACCACACCCAGCCGCCTCACCCGCCCCCTGATCTCACCCCCACTCTACCCCGATAACTCCAAATTTCCCATGGCCAATTCAGCTAATTTGCATTTTTGGACTGCTGGAGGAAACTGTAGCACGTGGGGAAACCCATGCAGAAATGGGGAGAACGTGCAAACTCCACACAGTCACCCTAGGCTGTGAGGCAGCAGTGCTAGCCACCGTGGAACTGAGTAACACCATATTTCAAACCAAAATTATAATATTTAAAATAGATACTCACAAAACAAAATGTTAGCAAAGTCAGGTACAATGGAATTTTAAACAGTGATGTGATAAATATTGCCAAGCATAATTAATTCTATCAGTGCTAAATTTCATTCGCTTTTAAATTAATTGAGAATCTTTTCAAAAATACAACTTCTGTCAATTTTTCTTTGTTTTTTTAATTGCTCTCAATTGCATTTTTCCGTACAAGCCTAATTTACACTCCATGATTCAGACAGAGTCTTAGTGCAATCTCTTCACTCTGAATGGTCACGAAGTCTTTGTCGATCTTTCATTTTATCCAAAGAACATGGAGCACTCCTAACAAACTAACATTAATAACCCATCCCAAATTGCCCTTGAGCAGGTGGAGATAACCTGCCTTCCAGAATCATTGTCATAACTTTGTAGTTATGGTGAATATTTCCAGGATTTTTGACCCCGGAAGAATGAAAAAATAGTGATGTATTTCAAAATCAAAATGGGATACAGCTTGGAGGTACACTTATATGTAGTCATGTTTCCATCTGCTTATGCTTTGTTCTTCGAAGTTTCTGTTTCAATTAATTTAAGGATGTGGGCTTTCACTGGCTGAGCCAGCATTTATTACCCATCTCCAAGTAGAGGTCACAGTTTTACATGATTTAGTTGACGGTACACATCACTGCTATTGTGCGCTGGTGTTGGAGTGTTTTAAGGTTACAGGACGTTCTGCTATAATGCATATTCTAGCAACGCGAATTGGCTATTAACGCAAGTAATGAACAGGGGAACACTGTTTCTAAAATGCAAACTTGTGTTGGCTATAACGAAGTTCCACTGGAAACTTTATTGTTAATGCTTTGGAAGATGTTTTTAAGAAAGTATTGTAGGGAAAAGAAAATTTGGATTTCAAGATTCTCCTCATTCTGGATAATGTACCAGGTCATCCTCCCACCATCGGTGAGCTTTCTGAAAACATCAAAAAGTGCTATTTCTACCCCAAACACAATCTCTCTCCTTCCATCCATGGACCAGGGTGCAATAGCAGCTTTTGAAGCTTATTATTTAAGGTGTACATTTAAGAGGCTGATTGCAGCCTCTGCGGGGGGAGCAGGGCAGTGTTCTTCAATTCTGGAAGAGCTTTAACATCAAGAATGCAGTTGACATTATCATGGAGGCTTTGGATATGTCAGTAAAACTGCTTGCATACAGTTTGGCAGAAGCTGCTCCCTGAATTTTTTTAAGATTTTGAAACCTTTGATCTATCAGAGGAGCTCCCAAGGATCAAAGAACGTTGTGTTAATCTGGCAAAGCAAGTTGAACTTGAAGAAATGGAGACTAAGGATACTGAGGAGCTACTCGTGTCCCACTGTGAAGACCTCTGTGCAGCTGATCTACAACAACTTGTTGCTGAGGAGTAAGTGGATGCTGGAGATGAAGATGAAGAAATCCAGGATGCAGCACCATGGAAACTTTCCACTTCTGGTTTGTTTTCTCTCTGGGGGAAATTGAGAAGTAGTTACAGCTCTTAGAGAACACCAAATACAATGCAGAACGCAGCAGAGTAGCAGTTCGTGGAATAAGATCTTATTTGGCACTTTGTGAACAGCTTCATCATCAAAGAAGAAAAACGGCAAAGCAGCAAAAACTGGATGTCTTTTTTGAACCAATCCCCAAGAAACAGTCAGAAGACAAGAACCATACCCATCCACTTCTGGACTAAATATTTTTTGCCCTAACCCTGTAACCACAACCGTACCTGAAGGTGGTGATGATGATGACCCTCAGTCCCTGCATTAACAACACAGCAACCTCAAAGCCTCCTCCCCCATCAAGTCATCTTGACATTTTTTCAAAGTTAATGTGTTAAATTTACTTTTATTTCATTATTAGATATGAACTAAACATTTATTCAAACTGTCCTGACCTTGGTGTTAAGCTTTTGAGTGATTTTTGAGCGATTTTGAGTGACTGTTTTTGGTGGTCTGCCCCTAGTACCACTTTTCCCATAGGCCCCATGATTTCAATAGCGCCATTTTCTATAACCCGATGTTGCGCAGGAGAGCGACAATCACGTCGTAGCAGAACGCCTGTATAGATAGGGTGTTGATGGCCCAGGCAAATAGACATTTCAATATACTCCTGACTTGTGCCTTGTAGATGGTGGGCAGAACTAGGGGAGTCAGGAGGTGACTGACTCGCCAAAGAAGTTTGCAGTCTCTGATCTGCTCTTTTAGCACAGTATTCACATGGCTCAGGGAGGACATATTGGCTTTGGTGGGAGAACAAGACAGGTTTACAAGAATGATATCCAGGCTTCAGGGATTAAGTTATGATCAGAGATTATACAAATTAAGTAGAGGAAATTAGAGTGAAGGCTGAAGATTCAATTATTAAAATACATGTAAGAATTAGAGAGTCAGAGAGTTGTGTATCACAGAAACAGACCCTTCAATCCAACCAGTTCATGCCGGCCAGATATCGTAAATTAATCTAGTCCCTTCTGCCAGCATTTTCCCCATATCCCTCTAAACCCTTCCTAATCATATGACTATCCAGATGCCTTTTAAATGCTATAATTGTCCAGCCTCCACCATCGCCTCTGGCAGCTCATTCCATACACACACCACCAACTACTTGAAAAAGTTACCCCTCAGGTCATTTCTAAATCTTTCTCATCTCATGTTACACCTATGTCCCCTAGTTTTGGACTCCTCCACCCTAGGAAAAGACTTGGCTATTCATCCCATCCATGTCCCTCATGCTAGCTACAGCAAGAATGATGTTCTGTTAAGAGAATTTAATGAAAATGAAAATACAAAACATCAAAGTAATCATGTTTGGATGTTTACCTCAGCCATGCATCAATCGGCATAGGATTATGCAGTTTAAATTTAACTCGCAAAACAGAACTGAGAGGGTATGAAATTCTAATTGTTAAGAATGGATTGGGGGACCTTACCAAATGCGTTGACAGTCAATAAGCAGTGGTTCATATTTTAAAATTTGTATGCACGAATTACAACTATTCATTCCTGTCTGATGCAAAAATAAGAGGAAAGGTAGCTCAAGTACGTCTTACAAAAGAAATTAAGGAAAATATTAGATATAAAGAAGAAACATACAAAATTATCAGAAAAAGCAGTAAAAACCTGAAGGTTTGGGGCATCTTGGAATTTAGTAAAAGCAGGAAAAAAAATTGATCAAGAGAGGAAATAGAAGTACGAGAGGCATAGGGCAGTGGTTAACACTGCTGCCTCAATGGCACCAGGGACCTGGGTTCAATTCCAGCCTTGGGCAATTTTCTGTGTACAGTTTGGGCATTCACCCAGGATCTGAATGGGTTTCTTTTGGGTGCTCTGGTTTCTTCCCACGGTCCAAAGATGTGCAGGTTAGGTGGATTGGCAAAGCTAAATTGCACATAGTGTCCAGGAATGTGTAGATTAGGGTTGTAAGCCATGGGAAACATAGGGTGGAGGGAGTCTTGGTGTGTTGCTGTCTGGACAGTCAGTGTTGGCTTGATAGGCACACTTGTTTCCACACTAGGGATTCTATGGGTAAAATTGCTGGAAATATAGAAACTGATTATAAACATGTTAAGAGAAATAAATTAGTAAAGACAATGTAGATCCTTTACAATCAGAACTTATAGTAGGGAACAAAACAAATGGCCAAAGAACTGAACACAAACGTTGGTTCTGTCTTCACAAAAAAGACCACAAATAACCTCCTGGAAATGTTAGGGAACCAAGGATAAGCTGAAAGGGCAGAATTGAAGGATATCGGTATTAGTAAGAAAATGATGCTGAGGAAGTGAACGGGGCTAAAGGCGACTGCTCCCTAATGGCCTAATAATCTACATCCCAAAGTACCAAGGAAGTGGATCTGGAAATACTTGATGCATTGGGGATCGTCTTCCAAAAATCTGCAGAGGCTGGAGTAGTTCTCACAGATTGGAGGGTGGCAAATGTAACCCCACTATTTAAAACTGTGAAGGAGGGAAAAACATAATTACAAAGCAGATAGCCTAAGTTTAAGAGTGGGAGAAAATGCTGGAGGCTATTACAAAAGATGTGATAACAGAACATTTTGAATGTATTAATGGGATTGGGCAAAGCCAGCATGAGTTTACGCAAGGCATATCATGCTGAACAAACCTTCTGGAGCTTTTTTTTGAGGATATGTAACTAGTAGAAAAGATTAAAGAGGACCTGTGGTGGCAGTGTATTTAGATTTTCAGAAAGCTCTTGATAAGAGCTTAATAGGCAAAAATTAAAGTATATGTGATTGACGTAATATATTAGCATGGATTAAGAATCTGACAGACAGCAAATGGAGAGTTGGAATAAATGGGTGTTTCTCTGCACAGCAGGCAATAACGAGTGGAATGTCACAATAGTGCATGGGTCTCAGCTGTTCATGATATAGATAAAAGACTTGAATGAGGGAACTAAATGTACTTTTCCAAGTTAGATGAAGTCACAAGTCATGTTGAGATCAAAAGGGGGGAGGTTTTGGGGGTCTTCAACAACATTAACGTAGACAAGTCCCCAGGGCCAGATGGGATATACCTCAGAATGCTGAGAGGGACAAGGGAGGAAATTGCTGGGATCTTGAGTGAAATCTTTATATTGTCATTGGCTATAGGAGAGGTCCCAGAAGATTGGCAAATAGCCAATGTTGTTCCTCTGTTTAAGAAGGGTGGCGGGGATAATCCATCTAATTATAGACTGGTGAGCCTTATGTCAGTGGTAGGGAAATTATTGGAAAGGATTCTTCAAGACAGGATTTACTCCAACCTAGAAATCAATGGGCGTATCAGTGAGAGGCAACATGGTTCTGTGAAGGGGAGGTCATGCCTCACTAACTTGGTTGAGTTTATTGAGGAAGTGATGAAAATGATCAATGAGGATAGGGCAGTGGATGTTGTCTACATGGATATCAATAATGCCTTGACAAGGTCCCTCATGGCAGGCTCATACAGAAGGTAAAGTTGCACGGGGTCAGAGGTAAGCTTGCACGATGGATAAAAGACTGGCTGAGTCTTAGAAGACAGAGGGTAGCAGTGGAAGGATGCATTTCTGAATAGAGGGCTGTGACTAGTGGCGTTCCTCAGGGATCAATGTTGGGACCTTTGCCGTTTGTAATTTATATAAATGATTTGGAAGAGAATGTAACTGGTCTCATTAGTAAGTTTGCTGATGACACAAAGGTTGGTGGAATTGTGGATTGTGATGAAGACCATCAAAGGATATAGATCAGTTGATGTCTTGGGCAGAGAGATGGCAGATGGAGTTTAATCCAGAAAAATGTGAGCTAATGCATTTTGGAAGGTCTAATCCAGATGAAAAATGTACTGTAAATGGCAGAACCCTTAACAGCACTGATAGGCAGAGGGATCTGGGTATATAGGTGCACAGGTCACTGAAAGTGGCAACACATGTGGAGAAGATTGTCAACAAGGCATACAACATGCTTGCCTTCATCAGCCAGGGCACTGAGTTTAAAAATTGGCTGGTAATGTTGCAGCTTTATAGAACCTTAGTTAGGCCACATTTAGAATATTGCGTTCAATTCAGGTTGCCATACTTTCAGAAGGATGTGATGGCTTTGGAGTGGGTACAGAAAGGATTTACCAGGATGTTGCCTGGTATGGAGGGCATTAGCTATGAGGAGAGGTTGGAGAAACTTGGGTTGTTCTCACTGGAACAACAGAGGTTGAGGGGTGACCTGATAGAGGTCTACAAGGTTATGAAGGGCATGGACGGGCTGAACAGTCAGAAGCTTTTTCCCCCAGGGTGGAAGAGTCCGTTACCAGGGGCCATGGGTTTAAGGTGCAAGGGGCAAGGTTTAAAGGTGATGTACGAAGCAAGTTTTTTTTTAAACACAGAGCGTGTTGGGTGCCTGGAACTCACAGCCAGGGCAGGTAGTGGAAGCAGATACTATAGTGACTTTTAAAGGGCATCTTGACAAATACATGAATAAGGTAGGAATAGAGGGATACGGTCCACAGAAGTGTAGGGGATTTTAATTATGACAGGCAGCATGTTGTTGCAGGCTTGGAGGGCCGAAGGGCCTGTTCCTGTGCTGTAATTTTCTTTCAAACTGGATGGGACTGAGAGTTGCAAGGAGGCTTCAAAGTGATTGGACTTTTTTTGAGTGAATGGGCAAATACGTGACATATGCAATGCAACATTGCTAAATGTGAAGTTATATACCCATATGAGAAACAGAAAAGCACAGTATTATTTAAAGGTGATATATTGGGAAGCATGGATAATCAAAGGGTGTCCTAGTAGATCAGTCAGTTAAAGTACGAGCAAATTACTGCAGATGGTGGAAATTATATTGAAAACAAAAATTGCTGGTAATCACAGCAGATCAGTCAGCATCTGGACTTGAAACCTTAGCTTGCTCTCCCTCCACGGATGCTGCCTGACACCCTGTGATTTCCAGCATTTTTTTGTTTTCTGTTAATTAAAGTAGATGCAGTAAGCAATTGGGAAGGCAAACAGTAAATTGCCTTTCATTGCAAGATGATTTGAGTTTAGAAGTCAAAATGTTTTACTGCAGTTATCTAAGGCCTTGGTGAGACCACACTTGCAGTATTATGTACAGTTTTAATCTCCCTACCCTAAAAAGGATTTACTTGCCATGAGGGAATGCAAAGGAGTTTCACCAGGCTGATACCGCGGATGGCATGATTCCACGAGTTTTCTCAAGAAAGAAAGACATCTGTTTCATGACCTTTCCATGTTCTATGTTCTACATTCTTTCACAAGCACTGAACATCTCAAAGTGGTTTACAGCCAACGACAATGAAGGAAGCACAGCTACCAGTTTTCACATAGTAAGGTCCCACAAATTGCAATGCCAACACAGGCTTTTTTTTTAAGTAATGTTGTTTGAGGGATAAATATCAGTCAGGACAGTGGGGATATATGCCTTGTACTGCTGCCATGATTTTTTTTAAAATATTGACCGAAGAGCAGACACAGGCTTGGTTTAATATCTAAACCTGAAAATGCACTTCTGAAAGTACAGCACTCCTTCAGTACTGCTCTGAGTATCAGCTTTGTTGTGTGCAAGTCCCATACAGAATTGAACCCGTTCCATTCTGGCTCAGAGATGAGTGCAGCAACAGCTGAGCCACAGCTGACAGTGAAAGCTGTACTAGCTGTTCTTCTAACACAGAGACACTGCAAAATAAATTTGTAGTTAATTAATGCGTGCTGTTTACTTTATATTCATGGAAGGGATAGACAATCCCTTCAGTTTAGATGTATAATTGATTGAAACACACTAGATTCCAAGGGGAGTTGTTTAACTGGTTAATACCGCAGGGACCTTTCCCCTGGCTACCGACTTGAGAAGCAGGAATCACAGTCTCAGTACAAAGGGTTGCCATTTTGGATCAATTTGGGAATTTTTTCTATTTATTGAATTTGAACCTTTGGAATTCTCTATCGCTGGATGCTCTTGCCTTGAATGTATTCAAGATTGAGATATTTTTGGATTCTAAATTGACCATAGAACTTGGGGATCAGACAGGAAAATGGAGATGAGAATCAATAATTATCTTACTGAATGGCAGAACAGGTTTGAGTATGGCCTACTCCTGCTGCTTGTATGAGCTGAGTTAGTGGGACAACAATTTCCAATTTGGTAATATTTATATTAGACAGTGACCCCGGGCAGAGAATCACCATTTTTGGCCAGCCTACAGAATCTTGTGAAGACGTGGAGTATGATCCAGCAAACATGATAACAAATACCCAAATATTAAATCATCTTGACCTGGTCTCATTACATTTGAATAGTTCTGCACATCATAGTATAACACTCAGTCAAGATTAAGACAGGGTCTTTCATTAGATTTCTAATTCCCAGCCTGAAGTCTGCGCCATACTGGCAGACCACACTATCAACATTTTCACAAGGTTGCAACGTATACAACAGAAAAATGAATTGTCTGTCTATAAATAACTGACCATGTCATTTTTTTTCAATATTTAGAACATAGAACATAGAACATAGAACAGTACAGTACAGAACAGGCCCTTCAGCCCACAATGTTGTGCCGACCATTGATCCTCATGTATGCACCCTCAAATTTCTGTGACCATATACATGTCCAGCAGTCTCTTAAATGACCCCAATGACCTTGCTTCCACAACTGCTGCTGGCAACGCATTCCATGCTCTCACAACTCTCTGCGTAAAGAACCTGCCTCTGACATCCCCTCTATACTTTCCACCAACCAACTTAAAACTATGACCCCTCGTGCTAGCCATTTCTGCCCTGGGAAGGGCAACACATTTTCCAGAATGCAGAAGAAAGGAAGATTCTGTTTTGCACTCCTGCAAATAAGGATTACCATCATGAAAAGTTTCCATTCCACAATCTGTTTCCCACCTTGCTGAGAAACAGGATCACAGTGGAATGGAATAAAGAGGAACATGATCTGAAAGTACCATAATTACACAAGGCTTTCAAAAAATGATTTGTGAATAAGCGTGTAAAGAACATCCAGCTTTACCAATTCAGTTTGAAGCTTCATTGCAGAAATACACAGGAGGTTAGAAAGGTTTAAAATGAAATTTATATGTACAACTCTTAGGAGAGACTAGCCTGATCAGAAATCCCACTGTTTTATAATCCACTTCTTCTGTTTTTAAAATTCGTATTTTTAGTTTACAGGCACGCATAGTTGACCTTATTCTCCATCAAGAACACCAAAGATAATACAAATTTTACATTGGGCTAATGTAAAACATATTGGTTTTCAATGTGTACCATGTATCAGAAAGCCTGCATTGATTCTAAAGATACAAATCTCTCAACTGGATGGGCATGATGTTTTGCTTCATAAGGCTATTTCTAGATGATACTGGTAATATAACATGATATTAACATGGGTCCTAGTATTGTCTCTTCGGGACAAGTCAGAACTCACCAAAGCACCAGTGCAGCCAACTCACAGATGGCGAGGATCAGATAGAATAGCCATGGACTTCCCCGTGTACTAGCTTGCTGGCTTGAATAATGCATTAGTTCTGTTCTACTTTCAAGCTAAACAGGGAATAAGATTTGATTTTCCTTGACCATCAGCCCTGACCTCTTCCAAGAGGAAGAATAAGGTCCAGGGCTGAAGGCATGATACTATCTCTGCAATGTTATGTACCTATTTAGAAGGAGAGCTTAGGGGAGCAGCACAGGAGGCAACTATGCAGCTAAACAAAACAAAGTACAATACCTTGTCAGTCTGCCTCTGGCCACTCATCTACAAGATGCACAAGAAAAAAGTGAATGACTTTTTAAAAAGATAATTATGTTATTTACAAGCAACTGTAGCTTGGTGGCAATAATTTCATAGACTACTAATGAAGAAAGAAATGTACAATAAGGTATTTTTGCAACTCAGAATGGTACTTGTTTTTCTCTTTCACCCAACCCATCCTTTGAGGAAAAAAAGTCATCTTCTTTCTATTGATCCTACTGAGCCCACACAGTATTCACAAGAACAACACCCTTCTGGGACATGGGTAAGAAAACTGGGACAAAGTAAGCAATGCAGGACCCTGGGATTTCAGTGTTAAGTGAACTTGAACTGTGAAAAACCCCAGCAGTCCAACTATACATTGGCCTTCCAAACTGAGGGAATTTGAACGGACCACTGCAGCTGTGTATGTAATACACTGCTTTTGCACTGGTGTTTAATTCCTATTTCACATTCCATCCCAATCATCCAATACTCCAATCCTCCAATCTTCACCCATCCTGCACAAGCAAACCTCAACTTCACTGCATTGAACTCACTCTGGTTTCCAAATCCTTCGTCATCTTCACCCACATAATCTCCAATGCTTTCTCCATCCACATGGCCAAATTTGTAGCTTATCTCCCAATTCTGACCCTCCCTGCACAATTCCACCATCATTAGTTGAGCCTACAATTTGCTATTTTGACCTTAAATCCCCATCGTGTCAGTTACCACTTTGAAAAGCTTCCATAAAGGCTTCTCTTCAATTGTGCTACCAACTCCTTTTCTAAATAGTCTGCATGTCTTCGTGTAAAAATCTTGGGAGTGTTTGTTTTTTTAAAGCTGTTATATAAATGCAAGTTTTTGATGGCGCTGGTTAGAAATACTTCAATTTTGGTGCAATACAGGGAACAAATGGGAAGGGGTTTAAAGATTAAAATGCACTGAACGAGCTCTTGCTCAGTAGATATTGGTAGAATTACACATAGTGGCAGCATTACTTAAAAAAAAAGAAAAATTGTAATTTCTGGATAATCAATATACAAAGTGCACCAAAGTCCAGAAAATGTGTTTTAAGGATTAAAAGGAGCCAAAAAACTGATGTTAGATTGAACTATCCAAAGTGATACCAAAAATAATAGATAAACATAAAGTGATACACTGTGGTAGGACAAAAAGAAAAATCACCTCACATCTTAGAAAGGAAGAAATTAAATGGTAAAAAAACAAGAGATTAAGAACCAAATGAAGAACAAAACATTAAATGGACCATCACAGGTCAGCAAAACAATAAAAATGGCAACAAAGCATCGGGATTTGTTTCTCAGGGTAAATATTTTCTAATCAATCTGTTCAGAGGTGGCATGAAACAACTCAGGATATAAAGAACAAAGTTAGTGAAGTCTTTATGCTTATTGTTTCAGACGCTGGTCAGGCTGCATCTAGTGTATGGGGCACTACTCTTGTTTCCTTAAACAGACTCAGGAACACTGAAGAAAGTGCAATCTTTATTCAAAGGAAGGTACCAAAACTGAGACAATATAATAATCTCAAAAACTTTTTTTTTTAAATTTCCGATTAGGAATAGATTAGATAAGAAAGACATATAGAGAATGTTTCCACTTGGAGCAAAATCCAAGACTAGGGACAATAGATAGTTATCAATACATCCCATAGGGAAACAAGGAACATTTTTCCATTTTGATGGAAATGATTGAATCAAATGGCATAGATGCTTTCGATGGGGAACAGAAGGAATATATGCAGAGCAGGAAGGCAGAATGAGAGGAGACTTACGTCAAGCAGCGCAAGCAAGTTGGGCCAAATGGCATATTCCTGCACTATTCATTCAATGAAATCCTCTGTAAAGAATAACAACTTGTATTTATAAAGAATCTTTGAAATAGTAGAACATTCCAAGGTGCTACATAGAAGTATTATCAAAAAACAAAATGACTCTAAACCACAGGAGATACAGTGCTGGTCAAAGTGGTAAACTTTAGTGAACATTTTAAATGGGTAGAGATAGATGCGGAGGTTTACAGGATTGTATCAAGCTATCATTTATTTCATTTCTGTAGTCTTCTCCTATTATGTGTTGATCTGAGGCAGGGAGTGCACAGAACTGAGTTGCCCCCATAAACCATATTTGATGACCAGAGCAGTTATTTCCACAGGAGTCAAAAACTTAGAAGAACGGCAAGAGGGGAAAAATCCAACAAGGAATAATCCAACTCAGTAAATACATCAGGAAAGAAAAGCAAAGAGGAGTCATATTGGTCTTGAAACTTTAACTGTTTCTATTCACAGATGCTGCCAGACTTGAATTTCTGTGGCACTTCTGATTTTATTTTAAATAATGCAGACTTAATTTAGACAAGAAACCAGGTGGTTCATTTCACAACTTTACCACATTGAACTAACTTGATGTCACTGTCATAGACAGTTAAGTGTATGGACAAAACTTGGCAGGCACAATGTAATGTGGAGAAGCGTAATGTCAATCAATTCAGTGGGATAAACAGGAACAGACTGGATAATATTGGCTTTCAGAGATATCTCATTGGCCCTGTACAGAGGAGTGCAGTATATGAGGATCGAAATCTTCTTAAAAATATATAGGGCTTTGGTGAAAATCACATCGAATATTGCAACATATTTTGCTCTCCTTACCTAAGGAAGGATTATATTACTTTAGATGAAATACAACAAAAGGTCACTTTGAGTGATAGTCAAGATGTGGGAACTGTCCAGTAGAAGACACTGAGTGGGTCGTGCCTACATTCCTGGGTTCAAGAATAATGAGATAACTTATGTCAAATTCTTAAGGGGCTTGACAGAATAAATGCTTCGAGGATCTTACCAAAACGTCAGTGCATGGGAATAGTGAATCAGTTTAAATCTCAGGTGAGACTTTTCTCACTCAAAGGAGCTTTGGAATTCTCTACCACAGAAAGCTGTGGATACTCATCAATTGATAATATTTAGGATGGAGATTGACAGATTCTAAGGAAAGCAAAGTGTAACCTGGGAACATGTAATCAAGTAAATGATGTTTCATTATTCTACTGAATGGCAGAGTAAGCTCGGAATTAAATGACCAATTCCTTACATTTTTATGGTGCACAGCCACTATGAACAGAAATATGAATTAAAATGCTACCATACAAATTACACCAGACAAGGTGTGTAAATGGAAGTTCTTTCCATTAACAGAATGACTCTCAGTTGCATGAAATTTGTTGGGGGTGGACACCAGATGTGAATGAACATATTGCAAAACTGCACCACCTGCTTAATACTCAACAGTAGCTTTCTTCCAACAAAAATAAACTTTAAATGGGGTGGAGCGAGTCTGTGGCTTCATGATGATACTCCCTCCTTTGCATTCAAAGGCACAATATGAACCATGTTCCAGATAGAGATGGAGATGATGGGAACTGCAGATGCTGGAGAATTCCAGATAGTCCAGGTGTGACAATCAGAAATGCTACATAGTTCCACACTCCTATTCCCTATCCCATTCCCAACCCCTTCTAATCCTCATTGTGGAATTCAATTAAACTCTCCTCTCACGGGATTTCAAGAAGAAAGCAATGATCATGTTGCATTCTGTCAAACTCAGTCCACAAATCCTTCACTCCTTGGAATGGCACTCTCCAAGGAGAAGGTGCAGTTACAAAATAGTCATGGGTTTCATAAGGTTAGGTTGAGAAGTGCAGCCAAGAGGGGCGGGGACAGGGCAAGCCCCCAGGTTGCAGGCACTGCTGTCATGAAGGTGTCTCCCCTCTCACCCTCAGCACTGATGTTTTTGCTGCTTTAGTCACTGTTCAGTGCTTGTGTGACTATTTAAAAGCATCTTTCATCCTATTTCCACTCTCAGAGGTAGCAGTGCCAAGACTGCAAACTGCGAATGCCAGAAATCGAAACAGACAATGGCAGCAATTTTTATGAAGTCAGCCTTCCCCTGATCAAATGCCCACCAAGATGCAATCTTCACCAGAAGTTACAGGATAGCCATCGAATGCAAAAGCCCTGGATAATATTGACTCTGGAGGTCATGAACACCAAAGGCAACTGGTGCAGGCCTATCGACTAACAACTATTCTAAACATAGTCAGAAGATCAACACACCAACTTTAATAAATGAAGTAACAGCAGAGGCATGCAAATCAATTCTCAATCACACCATCTCCAGCACATCCCTCACCTTCCTGGACCTCTCAGTCTCCATCTCAGGCAACCAGCTTGTAACTGATGTCCATTTCAAGCCCACCAACTCCCACAGCTACCTAGAATACACCTCCTCCCACCCACCCTCCTGCAAAAATTCCGTCCCCTATTCCCAATCCCTCCGCCTCCACCGCATCTGCTCGCACGATAAGACATTCCACTCCCGCACATCCCAGATGTCCAAGTTCTTCAAGGACCGCAACCAACCCCCCACAGTGATCGAGAACGCCCTTGACCGCGTCTCCCGCATTTCCCGCAACACATCCCTCACACCCCGCTCCCGCCACAACTGCCCAAAGAGGATCCCCCTCGTTCTCACACACCACCCCACCAACCTCCGGATACAACGCATCATCCTCCGACACTTCCGCCATTTACAATCCGACCCGACCACCCAAGACATTTTTCCATCCTCACCCCTGTCTGCTTTCCGGAGAGACCACTCTCTCCGTGACTCCCTTGTTCGCTCCACACTGCCCTCAAACCCCACCACACCCGGCACCTTCCCCTGCAACCGCAGGAAATGCTACACTTGCCCCCACACCTCCTCCCTCACCCCTATCCCAGGCCCCAAGATGACATTCCACATTAAGCAGAGGTTCACCTGCACATCTGCCAATGTGGTATACTGCATCCACTGTACCCGGTATGGCTTCCTCTACATTGGGGAAACCAAGCGGAGGCTTGGGGACCGCTTTGCAGAACACCTCCGCTCAGTTCGCAACAAACAACTGCACCTCCCAGTCACAAACCATTTCCACTCCCCCTCCCATTCTTTAGATGACATGTCCATCATGGGCCTCCTGCAGTGCCACAATGATGCCACCCGAAGGTTGCAGGAACAGCAACTCATATTCCGCCTGGGAACCCTGCAGCCTCATGGTATCAATGTGGACTTCACCAGTTTCAAAATCTCCCCTTCCCCCACCGCATCCCGAAACCAGCCCAGTTCGTCCCCTCCCCCCACTGCACCACACAACCAGCCCAGCTCTTCCCCTCCACCCACTGCATCCCAAAACCAGTCCAACCTGTCTCTGCCTCCACAACCTGTTCTTCCTCTCACCCATCCCTTCCTCCCACCCCAAGCCGCACCCCCATCTACCTACTAACCTCATCCCACCTCCTTGACCTGTCCGTCTTCCCTGGACTGACCTATCCCCTCCCTACCTCCCCACCTATACTCTCTCCACCTATCTTCTTTTCTCTCGATCTTCGGTCCGCCTCCCCCTCTCTCCTTATTTATTCCAGAACCCTCACCTCATCCCCCTCTCTGATGAAGGGTCTAGGCCCGAAACGTCAGCTTTTGTGCTCCTGAGATGCTGCTTGGCCTGCTGTGTTCATCCAGCCTCACATTTTATTATCTTGGATTCTCCAGCATCTGCAGTTCCCACTATCTCTCAATCACACTATGTTGGCTAAATCAGTAGCCTATAGATAAAGCCGCAAAAAACGTTGCAAACTTTCTATCCAAAGCAAATAACAATGAAAATCTGGAATACAATAACTTAAGTGAAACACAAGGGATCTCTTGGCGCTGAGGTTAAAATTGTATCAGTGATAACGGGAACTGCAGATGTGGGAGAACCCAAGATAGCAAAGTGTGGAGCTGGATGAACACAGCAGGCCAAGCAGCATCTCAGGAGCACAAGAGCTGACGTTTCGGGCCTAGACCCTTCATCAGAGACTCTCTGATGAAGGGTTTAGACCCGAAACGTCAGCTTTTGTGCTCCTGAGATGCTGCTTGGCCTGCTGTGTTCATCCAGCTCCAAATGTTGTTATCTTGGATCTCTTGGCGCAGCAAGATTTAAACCCCTTCCTGTACACCAAGTTCCAGCTTCACTGAGAGTGTACCCTATCTCTGGACCACAAGGTCTTGCTCCAAGTCCCAGAAATGTGTCCAAACATGTCCAAGCAAATTTAATTATTAATAACACTTTAACCCAACCAACATTATAGATGAAGAGAGTGGGGATCATGAGGGAAAGGAACAAGACAGGTAGGGAGGGAAGAAACAAGTGGAGGGGGCAAGAGGGAGCTAGGATGGATGCCAGGAAGAAGGGGCAAAGGTGGACTGGGGAGGACAGATGGATGGGAGGGAGGGGGAGATGGAGAGAGGAGATAGGTGGGGTGGTGGAGTGAGAGAGTGGAGGAGGTGAGAGTGTGGGGGGGGTTGAGAGTGTGGCAGGGTTGAGAGAGTTGGGGGGCTTAGAGAGTGGGGGGTTAGAGAGTGGGGGGGCGAGAGAGTGGGGGGGGCGAGAGAGTGGGGGGGGCGAGAGAGTGGGGGGGCGAGAGAGTGGGGGGGGCGAGAGAGTGGGGGGGGCGAGAGAGTGGGGAGGTGAGTGGGGAGGTGAGACAGTGGGGGGTGAGAGAGTGGGGGCGGTGAAAGAGTGGGGGGGGTGAGAGAGTGGGGGCGGTGAGAGAGTGTCGGGGGTGAAGAGATGGAGGATGGGCAGGAGTATACGGAGGCAGGAGGTGTCAGTGTGAAGCCCCTAAGAGCAGTGTACAGAGGGTGCATGCCCTCCCTTCTGCCCGCCCACCGGGGTGAGGTACCTTTTTTGGCCTTGTCACTCGGAATGCTCTGGGCTCGGAGCCGTTGGTCCAGGATGTACAGCATCTCACCGCCCAGGTTAATGAAGAGCAGTGGCAGTGTCCTCAGTGACATCTTCACCAGGGGTGAGGGGGTCCCTGTCTGTCTCTGTCTCTGTCTCTGTCTCTGTCTCACAGGTGTGGGTGTTGGGGTCTGTGTGTGTGTCTCTCTCTCTACCTCTCTGTCCCGGGGGTGGGGATCTATGCACGTCTGTCTGTCTCTGTCGGGAGGGGGATCTTTCCCTGCCCGGAAGTGGTTGGGGCTGGGGGGGGAACGGTCTCTGTCCCGAGGGTGGGGGAATCGCTTTCTCTGAATCCGGGTCCTGGCTGGGGGCGGGGTTTCCCGTTGCCTTGACGCTCCGGTTGTCAGGGCGGTGACGCAATCGCGCCGGCACCAATCAACACACCCCCGATTGGGGTGTGCCGTTAAAGGGGTGGGTGAAAGGGATGGTCTGTTTGGTGTTAGCCGATAACAAGTCTCCATGCAGCTGCCCCAGATGCAGCCAGCTTCTGGGTTTCACATGTTTTAATCAGAAATTCACCACGCCCTGCTAACTGACTCACACTGACTCCCAGTTGATCAATGCAGCAATTTTAAACCTGTCGTTGTTTTCAAATGCAGCCTTTCACCTCCATGCCCCCTGTATGATTCCCTGTAACCCTCAAACCGCCTGCCATAGCTGTGCCCTTTTATTTCTGGTCTTCGTACGTCTGCAGTTACAATTGCTGCACCACCAGCATACATACTTTCAGTCCCAAAGCCCCATTTCCCTCCCAAACTGCTCTTCCTGTCAAACTGCTCTTAAGACATTACATAAAACAGTACAGCACAGTGCAGGCTCTTCAACTCACGATGTTGTGCTAACCTGGTATCCTACGCTAAGATCAAACTACCCTTCATTTTACTATCATCCATTTGCTGTCTAAGAGTGGCTTAAATGTCCCTAATGTATGTGACTCTACTGCCACTGATGGCTGCGCATTCCACGCACCCACCACTCTCTGTGTAAAGAAACTACCTCCCCTATACCTTCCTCCAATCACCTTAAAATTATGTACCCTCATAATAGCCATTTCCGCCCTGGGAAAAAATCTCCGGCCATCCATTCTATCTATGCTTCTCATCATCTTGTACACCTCTACCAAGTCACCTCTCATCCTTCTTCACTCCACAGAGAAAAGTCCTAGCTCCCTCAATCTTTCCTCATAAGACCTGCCCTCCAGCCCAGATAGCATCCTGGTAAATCTCCTCTGTGCCCTCGCCAAAGCTTCCACATCCTTCCTATAATGAGGCAACCAGAACGGAACACAATATTCCAAGCCAACGAAGTGTAGAGCTGGATGAACACAGGAGGCCAAGCAGCATCTCAGGAACACAAAAGCTGACGTTTCGGACCGAAACGTCAGGTTTTGTGCTCCTAAATGCTGCTTGGCCTGCTGTGTTCATCCAACTCTACACTTTGTTGTCTCGGATTCTCCAGCATCTAGAGTTCCCATTATCTCTGATACAATATTCCAAGTGTTTTATAGAGCTGCAGCATAACCTTGGAGTTCTTAAACTCAATTCCTAGCCAATGAAAGCCAACATGCCTTATGCCTTCTTTACAACCCTATCAACTTGGGTGTCAACTTTGAGGGATCTATGGACGTGGACCCCAACATCCCTCTGTTCTTTCACACTGCTAAAAATCCTGCCATTAACCCTATATTCTGTACTCAAATTCGGTCTGCTCAAATGAATCACTTCACACTTTTCTGAGTTGAATTTCATCTGACACTTCTTTGCCCAGCTCTGCATCCTACCAATGTCCCGTTGCAACCTACAACAGCCCTCCACGCTAATCCACAGCTCTACCAACCTTCGCATCATCAGCAAACTTACTAACCCCTCTTCCACTTCCTCATCCATGTCATTTATAAAGATCACAAAGAGCAAAGGTCCCAGAACAGATCGCTGTGGAACACCAATGGTCACCAAGTTCCAGGCTGAATACTCTCCATCTACTACCACCCCCTGTCTTCTATTGGACAGCCAATTCTGTATTCAGACAGCCAAATCTTCCTGAATCCCATGCCTCCTTACTTTCTGAATGAGCCTACCATGGGGAACCTTATCAAATGCCTTGCTAAAATCCATATACACCACATCCACTGCTCGAACTTCATCACTGTGTTTTGTTACATTCTCAAATAATTCAATTCGGCTTGTGAGGCAAAACCTGCCCCTCACAAAGCTATGCTGACTATGTCTAATCAAACTATGCTTTTCCAAATAATCATAAATACTGTCTTTCAGAATTCTCTCCAATAATTTGCCCACTACAGAAATGAGACTGACTGGTCGGTAATTCCCAGGATTATCCCTATTCTTCCTCTTGAACAAGGGAATAACAATCCATGTTCAAGAAAGTGAATAGGCGCAGCAATCTCTTCCCTTGCTTCTCATAGAAACCTTGGGTATATCCCATCTGGCACAGGGAACTTATCTATCCACACGTTTTTCAAAATTTCTAACACATCCTCCTCCTAACATCAACCTGTTCAAGTATATCAGCCTGTTTCACGCTGTCCTCACAAATGGCAACGTCCTTTTCACTAGTGAATACTGTCACAAAGTCATCATTAAGAACCTCCCCTACCTCCTCTAACTCCAGGTACATGTTCCTTCCACTATCACAGATCAACCGTGCCCTCACTTTGGCCATCCTCTTGTTCCTCACATAAGCGTAGAATCCCTTGGGATTTTCCTTAATCCTACCCACCAAGGCTTTTTCAAGCCCTAGTCTAGTTCTCAATTTTTTAGTTCCTTCCTGATTACCTTGTAACCCTCTAGAGCCCTATCCAATCCTTGCTTCCTCAATTTTAAGTAAGCTTCCTTCTTTCTCTTGACCAGATGTTCCACACATCTTGTCATCCAAAGTTCCTCCATCTTACCATCCCTTCCTTGCCTCAGTGAGACAAACCTATCCAGTACTGGCAGTAAGTTCTCCCTGAACAACCTCCACATTTCTGTCGTGCATTTCCCTGAGGACACCTGTTCCCAATATATGCTCCACAGTTCCTGCCAAATAGCATTGTAATTCACATTTGCTCAAGAAAGAAAGATTTATGCTTCACGACCTCACACAAGCACTAAACATCTCAAAGTGGTTTACTTTTATATTCACTTTTCAAGTCCTCATCCCTTTTCCTCACTATGTCATTGGTACCGATGTGTACTATGACTTCTGGCTGTTCACCCTCTCCCTTAAGAATCCAGAAGACCCGATCCGAGACATCTCTGACCCTGGTATCCAGGAGGCAACACACCATCCATGAGCCTCGCTCGGTACCACAAAATCTCTTGCCTGCTCCTCTAACCAGTGAATCTCCTGTCATTATAGCTCTCCTATTCTTCCCCTTCCCTTCTGAACTACAGACCCAGGCTCAGTGCCAGAGACCTGGCTGCTATGGCTATCCCCTGGTAGGTCGCACACCCCCACCCCAACCTCAACAGTATCCAAGATAATAAAATGTGAGGCTGGATGAACACAGCAGGCCAAGCAGCATCTCAGGAGCACAAAAGCTGACGTTTCGGGCCTAGATCCTTCATCGGTCTAGGCCCGAAACGTCAGCTTTTGTGCTCCTGAGATGCTGCTTGGCCTGCTGTGTTCATCCAGCCTCACATTTTATTATCTTGGATTCTCCAGCATCTGCAGTTCCCATTATCTCTCTCTCCTCAACAGTATCCAAAGCAGTATACTTATTATTGAGGGTAACAGCCACAGGGCATCCCTGCACTATCTGCTTACCTATTCCCTTTCCTTCTTCTGACAGTCACCCAGCTATCTATATCTTGTAACTTGAGTGTGATTACCTCCGTGTAACTTCTGTCTATCACTCCCCCAGCCTTCCGAATGATCCGGAGTTCATCCAGCTCCAGATCCAGTTCCTGAACATGGTCTGTGAGGACCTGGAGTTGGGTGTACTTCTCGCAGGTGAAGTCAGCAGGGACACTAATAGTGACCCTTATCTCCCACATCCTATAAGAGGAGCATGCAACTGCTCTAGCTTCTACTTCCTCTGCTCTAGATTGCCAAAAGAGATAAACAGAAAGAAAAATAAGAAAAAAAGCCTCACCTTACCAATTCTCTATGCAGCCTTTTTTTTTGGTTGCGGAGGAAGATGGGTGGGAGACACTACACGTGTAGTGTTTCGGGTTTAGCCACTGCCCGAATATATTAGTTCACTTACCCAGCAGTCCCCATGTCCACGTTTGCTTGTGCTCAGCCTTCACTCCACCTGTTCACAAAGCAAGTATTTTGTACACAAACTTATTTTTCCGGCTTCCCCATACCTCGCAGCCTCAGGCGTTTTCACATTACTTAACGTGGACAGATTCTTGTTCAGTACAGGACTCAAGAATTATGGGGAAATTATGGAGCAGGAAAGTGGATATGAGGAATGTTGAATCAATCGTGATCCTGTTGAATGGCAGAGAAGGCTCAAGGGTCCAAACAGCCTAGTCCTGTTCCCCTTATCGACCTCTCAATCTGCCTCCATTTTTGGTCGGCCGTTCTAATATTGCTGTCAATGCCCATTTTTATCTGACTATGCCTCAACAAAACACCTTGGGTTTTTTCTACTGTAAATGCAAGTTTATTAATGGCTCATTATCTGAATGCACATAACATTCAGAGTAAATAAAATGAATTAACAGCTTAACTACAGGTTAATAGGTGTGATTTTACAGCCAATAGACATGGTTACAAGGAGATCAAAGCTGGGAACTAGATATTTGGGTATGTGATTTTACGAAAGATGTGGAGGTGCTGGCATTGGACTGGGATGGAAGGGATCAAGGTCAAAAATCACACGATACCAGGTTATAGTACAACAGGTATCGTGTGATTTTTGACTTTTTAAAAGAAGAAATTGAAAGGAAAGGGCAGTGGAGTGACATTTTTAGTATGGGATGGAAAATGTATGATAGCAACCAATGATTTAAGATCAAAGGATGTAAAATCCAAAGGAGTGAAGACAAGAAATAATAAGGGCAAGAAGACACCTAAAGTTGATAGGCCCCATAACAGTAGCCATATGGTGGGACAGAGGATAAACCAGGAAATACTGAGACACTATAAAAAAAAATGCGTTAATCATGATGATGGTGATCTTCCTGTAGAATGGGGTGGTCAATTGAGGGGCAGGGATTGATCAATCGGCATGATTTTATTAAGGGGAGGTCATGTCTGACCAACTTGATTGAATTTTTTGAAAAGGTGACCAGATGTGGAGATTAGGACAGTGCTATCGATGCAACCTACTTGTACTTCAGAAAGACTTTTGATAAGCTCTGCCAGGGGAGACTGACAGTCAAGGAAAGAGCCCACAAGATCCAAGGAAAGTTGGCAAATTGGATCCTCAGAGATAATGGGAACTGCAGATGCTGGAGAATCCAAGATAATAAAGTGTGGAGCTGGATGAACACAGCAGGCCAAGCAGAATCTCAGGAGCACAAAAGCTGACGTTTCGGGCCTAGACCCTTCATCTGATGAAGGGTCTAGGCCCGAAACGTCAGCTTTTGTGCTCCTGAGATGCTGCTTAGCCTGCTGTGTTCATCCAGCTTCACACTTTATTAAATTGGACCCACAACTGGCTGAGTGGCAAAAAGCAGAAGGTGATGATTAAATGGGTATTTTTCTGACTGGCAGACTGCGTGCAGTGGGGTCTCACAGGGGTCAATGTTGTTTCCCTAAAAGTTTTAGACTTTACTGTAGGAGAGTTGGTCAGTAAGTTTGCAGAAGGTACAAAAATTGGCCAAGCCAGTAATAAAGAGAAGGATAGCCTTAGACTTCAAGTGGATGCGGATGGGCTGATCAATAGCAATGGAATTCAATCCAGATAAATGTGAGGTGATGCACTTGGGCAGGACAAACAAGGAAAGGGAATACAAGATGAACAGGAAGACCCAAAGAAGCACCGAGGATCAGAGAGACCTTAATGTGCATAAACACTGATCCCTTGGGGTATCAGGGCAGTTGGACAAAACAATTAAGAAGATATGTGGTATACTCGCCTCTATTATTCAAGGCATAGAGTTTAAGAGCAGGGATCGTACGCTGGAGCTGTATAAAACATTGGTTAAGCCACAGCTAGAGTATGGCATGCAGTTTTGGAATCTACATTATAGGAGGGATATGATCGCCCGAGCTAGAAAGTTTCAGGCATGAAGATAGTTGGGACAGGCCAGCGTTCTTTCCCTTAGAGCAGAGGAGAGGGCATGTTTGAGATGTGTAAAATACGAGAAGCATGAATAGCGTAGACTGGAAGAAACCTTTCCCCTTGATGGAGGGATCGGTGATGAGGAGGGATAAATTTAAAGTAAGGGCCAGAAGTTTACAGGAGATGTGAGGAAAAAGAATTTCATCCAGAGGATGGTGGGAGTCTGGAACTTACAACCTGTAAGTGTGGAAGAGGCAGAAACCCTCACAACATTTAAGACTTATTTAGATATGCACTTGCAATACCAAAGAGTACAAGGGTATGGGGCAAATTTTGAAGAGTGGGTTCAGATTAGTGAGTTGGTTGCTTTCGACTAGTGCAGACACAATTCACTCCATAACAATATGTTGTGGATCCAATCAGGGATCAGGTTATTTAGGATGTGATGATGTGTAATGAGACAGGTTTGATAAAGATGTCAGACTACAAAATCACCTCGGAAATAGTGACCTTAACATGGTAGAATTTATCGTTCAGTTTGAGAAGGACTTGGATTGGAAATACGTAAATAAGGATGATTACGAAGGAATGAAGACAAAGCTAGCTGGCATGCATCAGAAGAGGGTTTTAGTAGAAAATACAATTGTGGAACAATGGGAGACGTTAAAAAAAGTTCATGGCTCACAGCAAGGATATAACTCAATGAAGAAGAATGATATGAGGAAGCGGATAAACCGACATGGTTAACCAAGGAAGTTAACAATTGCATTGAATTGGAAGTATAGCAAAGATTAGGGATAAGCCAGAGGATTGGGAAAATTTTAAAAACCGACAAAAAACAACCAACAAAAGAGAAGGAGAAGAGAAATTTTCAGGATAAACTTGCAAATAATATCAAGAAGGAAAGGAATTTGAGAAGCCACTGCGCAGGGATTGAAATAGAGACAGGTCAAGTGAAATGTGAGCCCAATTCAGAGGTCCAAGAGGTCATCCATTTAGGACAGAGATTTTTTTTCCCACAGAGGATCATGAGCTTTTGGAACTCTTCCTTAAATTGAGATAAGGGTTCTTGATTGTGATTAAGGCAGAGGTAGATAGCTTCTTGATAAACAAGTAGGTGAAAACTTATGGAAGGTAGGTAGAAATGGAAACCAGTCAGATTGCATACTGGAGTAGCCACAATGGCCTTAGTGACCTACTTCTGCTCCTGATCTGCATGTTCATATGACAAGGCAGTCATGAATATGGCTACTGTTTGAATCTTGAGGAAGAAAACAGTAAATCTCCTGTGAGCCTTGAGGTAGACTGTACTAAACAGTGATGTCAATGGAAAGTGAATGGCCTGGCCACCTAAGAGACAGGAAGCTTCAGAGACGGGAAGCCTCCTGTTCTTAGATAGTGATGCTTGTGGTCATGTTGGAGCAGAAGGAACTCCTCTTCCTAGAGAGTGAGAGGAGGGGTCACCCATCCATACCTAAAGAGTCCCGGGTTGAGATAGCAGAGGCTGTCAGTGCCTGGAATATAAGTAGAAAATGTGGAGTCAATAGGTTTAATGACTTCATACACTCTTGTAAGTGCAACTGTCTGGCCCTCAGGACAGATGTCAAGCCTTGCATCGTAAACAAAAGCCCCACAACAAGAGGCCTCAAAGCACATTCTGTTCCCAGGCATGGTGGGTTTTGTGCCCAGGACACTTATTCCCACTTCAGAATGACACGGGACAATAGCACTGCTGAGGACCTGTCACCATGGAAACTATAAGCTTCAAATGGACAGGCTCGGAGAACAGCAGTATCTTATCACACTCGCTTTTATCCTAGCTGGAGAAATAGCTGCACACTTCCTAGAAACGATACTGACAGAAGGTGCAGTAACAAACCAACAGGTGCAGCATCACACCAGTGGAAAGCTGAAATGTATAAACAAGATCAACGACAAGGAGAGAGTCAGCCCTGGTGGGACAGGAACTCGTTGTAGTTGTTGATTGCAGTGCCCTGTCTGATTACATACCAAGCAAGGGTGTACCTTAGGATCATAGAATCCCTACAGTGTGGACAGAGGCCATTCAGCCCATGAAGCCTGCACCAATCCTCTGAAGAGCACCATACCTGGATCCAGACCCCCATTCTATTCCCAGATTTACCATGGCTAATCCAACTTACCTACACATCCATGAATGCCATAGGACAATTTAACATGGCCAGTTCACCTAAACTGCACATCTCTGGCCTGTGGGAGGAAATCGGAGCACCTGACGGTAACCCAAGCAGACACAGAGAGAACGTGCAAACTTCAGAAACAGTCACCAGTGGCTAGAATTGAACCTGCGTCTGAGGTATTGGGTGGCTGCTGTCACATTCAAGAGATGACTGGTGGTATTTTAACCTGAGGTTCACCAAGCTTCAGGCAAGAGGCAAAGTTAAGAAGACGGGACCTTCATGGAGACCTCAGTCGGACGGGAAGAGAACTCATGCTATTGGCTTCACTCTGCGTCACAGGCTAGCTATGCAGCCAACTCAAACCTTCTGTTGTCCAAAGCTGATTCTCATGACCTGCCACAGATGTGGACAGCAATCCCCCAACTCCCAGCACCACCCTCTTCTTCTTAATAGCCTTTGAGGAACCTCCCGAAACTGAGGTATCACTTCCATGCCTGACAAATGCACAGCCCACTAGCACAGATGCTGTCACCTTGGAGAGTCCACACATCATTTATTTAAGGTGCCAACTGTTGAAGATCACTGGGAGCAGAAGGCGTTTCTACAGGTAATGTGAGCTATGGACTGTTCCTACCGGATTAGGGAGGGCAGGCACAGGCCTGTTCAGCTGAGCACAGCTCAAGTGGCCTCAAGATTTATAGGAAAGGAGGATCTGCCTTGTACAGTGACAGGATCTGTGCTCCCACATACTGAAGTTCAAAACCTTTAAACTTCCAAACTACTGCCCCTAAGAGGTTACAAGGGAGGCAGACACATGGAACACCACCACAAGTTCCCTTCCAAGTCCCACAACACTCTGAATTAAAATTATAACAACATCATCGCACTGCCAGTGAGGCAAAATCTGTGAACTCCTTTGCTTGCAGTACTGTGGGTGTACCTGCACAACCAGGTCTGCAGCACTTCAAGCGAGCAGTTCCCCACAATATTTTAGAGGCAACTAGCAACAGGCAATTTGCCCACATCCTGTGAACCAATAAAGAATTTTTTATTTTAAAGTCCTGTCAAGAATGGAGCTAACAATGTAGCTTATTTGTATGCTATTCTCAGAGTTATGATTGTGTAAGTCCCTCAGTTGAAACAGTGGCCAATCTAATGGACAGCTACATGAGGTCTAACTGACCATGCACAGCAACTGCACTATAGTGATTGTAAAGAGGTCAGCCAAATGGATCTTATGGAATATGATCCTTCTGAGGAAGGGTCACTGGACCTGAAACGCTAACTCTGATTTTTTTTTCACAGATGCTGCCAGATCTGCTGAGCTTTTCCAGCAACTTTGTTTTTGTTCCTGATTTAAAGGATCTGCAGTTCTTTTGGCTTTTATTTCTTAAAGAATATGAGTTCTCTAACTGGGGCTGCTAACACGGTCTAATTAGGGAGTCTGGCTAACATATAAAAAGGAGAGTGCCTGATATACTGACACTCTGGTAACTGACTGTATGACACAATATTGTAGCCAAAGACTGTTCAGGTGAGAATAACGGGTGATTGGGTGATGGGAGTTATTTTGTGCACATTGACATTCGATGGATGCATGCCACATTATGTCACCTGGCCAGGTTAGTGACACTGGTTGCTCAAAGGTGTTTGGAGGGAATGCAACTTTCACCCCAGCTGGCAACCCCCTTCATCCAGTCAGGGACTGAGGAGGTCACAGAGGAGGATGAGGGTGCCATCTCTTATGGGGCACCCTCACAACCTCAGCCCTAATGGCTCCTCTGAGGGATTCTGTTCATAGCAAAGCCCAGTCATGGTGTTCATTCCTACAGCAGCCTTTGGGAATTTCCCACAGACCTTCCACATCAAGGATAACTAACACATACATCTCATCCCAAAGCTGTGGTCAAAGAGCTGGCTGCCTCCAATTCTGTCAGGCCACAGTGCAGGACCATGTTGCTGCAAGTGAGCATGGAGGCTGATACATTGCACAGTACTGCAGGGGCCACTAGCATGTCTCTGACTGTGTCTGTACACTTGTCTCCCTTTCTAATCAAGAAAGCCCCACAATGCTTCTACTTCCCAATGAGTCTAAGGAAATTCAACATGTCCATAAAAGCTGTTGCCAATTTTTATAAATGCACCATAGAAAGCATTCTATCCAGATGCATCATGGCTTGGTATCCGAATTGGTCTACCCAGGACCATAAGAAACAACAGAGAGTTGTGAACACAGCCTGGTGCGTCCATTGACTCCATCCAAACTTCTCATGTCTCGGAAAGGCATCCAACTTCATCAAAACCTCTCCCACCTCTGTTATAAACTCTTCCAACCTCTTCTGCCAAGAAGATACAAAAGCTTAAACACACGTACCAACAGATTCAAGAACAGCTTCTTCTCCACTGTTATTAGACTTCTGAATGGACCTCTAAAATTTTAAATTTACTGTTGATCTCACTCTTTGAGCACCTTCTCTATATCCATCTTCACTCTGTTCTATTACCCTAATGCACTTTGCATGGTATGATCTGTCTGTACTGTATGCAAAACAGAACTTTTCAATGTAGTTAGGTACATGTGACAATAATGCATCAAATCGAAGATTATTTTATAAATAAAAACCGCTCAAAGCACATGTCTGAGACATTATTGCTGTGACAACAGTGTGGTATAGGATGGCCAAGGAGATCAAGGGTTCCTACACAGTGAGGGAAAAGTCTTGGTGTAGATCTACTTCCTTCATTCGCACCAAGGGTTTAGATGCTACAGGCTGCATTTTCAATAATAGTGTTCACACAGATACCTCAGACTGACTTGTGTCCATGTCCTTCACCCTCAGAAAGATTCATAAATCAGAAGCTCCCTGATATTCAGGAACTTGATGAGACCTTTGTGCCCCAAGCTGAGCCTGAGCCTGCAGCTGTGTTCCATAATTTTTCCCTCCACCTCCACTTGCTCCGCTACCTCCTGCTCCTTTTTTCTCCTGCTGAGCAATCTCAGTTCAGGGTGTTTCTGTTCTCAAGGTCAACTCATCTCTGAAAGGTTATGGACAGAGTGTGGAGCTGATCAGCACAATGAGCGAGCTCCAAGCAGAAATGTACTGGTGGGTACCGCCCAGCAGGCCAAAACCATGGAACTGCATCTTCAGAAACCCAAACACCTGCTGAATGGCTGCCCTAGTGAGATGATTTTGGTTATCACAGGCTGTCATAGAGGGATAGGTAACCATCCTTGCAAGCAACATCCCTTGTCTGCTAGAATCCATTCACATTGCTTGCACTATGATGCATATTTTCAGCATACTGAGCTTCTGGAGATCAAAGGGCTACGGAAGCTGCCTGGAAAATGAGTGCATATGTGGAGGAAGCTCTTGTAGTGATCACAGACCACAGATTGTAGAGGGAGTGCAAGCCCTACTAGCTAATTAAACTGACCAGGCAGTCAGTGTGGATCTTGTGTATCTCGTGAGGTTTGCTGAACGCATATTGCCTGCTACATTTCCTACATTACATTACACTGACTATAGCTTGAAAAAATACTACATTGTGTGTTGAGGACTTTGAGATGTTTGACGGTCTTAAATAGCATGATATCAATGCATTTCTTCCCATAACCAAGTTTCACAAAGAGTGTCTTCTATCAAAATTGTATCAATTGAGGTGTTGTCTTCCTCACATTGATTGAAGTCAAGTGGCCCAACTGAATAGAGTTAAAAACAAACGGGACTGAGCCGCTCCTTCATTACCATTGTGACATTATGACCATAGAGACTAAATTTCAAGGGCACTATGATGTCATGAATGGCAGGCAATTAGATCCAAAGGTACCAGTACCACCCAGCATACTGGTTTTGGAGAACTCTTGGTACCACCAGCTTTATTCACTAGGGTGAAGACTAAGTGAGGTTTGCAATTCCACCCAAGCCTCACTGATGGCAGAATGGTACCATAGGGTCTTTTCCATCCAACCAAACTAGCAAGTGGGTTCAGTTTAATGACTCATTCAAAAGATATCCACCCAACTTCCAAATCCCTGGACATTACCCACTAAGACTGCCAGGCTTGGTTCCCTGGGGTGGGGTAGCACTCTTGCTCAAATGGCAGGTTGTGAGATTAGGCTTAACACTTGGGTCTGAACATTAAATCTATAATGAAACTGCAGCTGAAATGTTCTAAGGGGCCACTCATCTGCTCAATCAGATGCTATTTTATGATCACATGGACAATTTAAAGAAAAGTCAAGGCCATTTCCCAAATGTCTTATTCAATGCTTGACTCCACAAGAAAAGATTATCTGCCAAATTGTTTTATATATGTGTTTGTAGTATCATATTTTGTACGTCAGGGTGCAGTTGAGGGTAGAAGACTGCATTGACAAGCAAGCATATCCATCTGACAGGTATTTTAAGTAAACATTAGTTTTCTTAAAAGCATTATTAAAAACTCTTTACATGCAGCTCTTTCATATTTTGTTTACACATAATCCTTGTTTCACATTAGAATAGAATCCCTACAGTGTGGAAGCAGGCCATTCAGCCCACTGACCATCCCATCAACCTTGCATTTCCCATAGCTAATCCACCTAACCTGCACATCTTTGGAGCATGCGGTATCCACCAACGCATTGATGCCTTTAAGGAGACATGGGGGTTGGAGTGCTTTATTTCCCCCTCCAACTCTATTTAGATTTAGACACTACCTTCCCCCTTCACCATTTCTCGTGTAGGCATTACCCTTCTCGGGCTTTGCTTGTCGATGGTTCACTGGAGACACGGGTGCTTTTCGGGAAAAAAAAGGGGTATCAGAGGACTTATGACTTGGTAGCAATCTCCTTACAGCTGGGACAGAAGGTTTGGTTTCAAGTCTCATGTGCCAGAGAGGTGTATCATAACATGTCTGAACAGCTTAATTAAAAATAATTGTGAAGGGGGACCAGGTGGGATCGTTAGGTGGAAGCAGCTGTAAGGCTTGCAGTCAATAAACTATTAACTAGAAAAGTCTTAGGATATCGTGTCCTACCAATGTTTTGTGAAGCAGAATATGATGATCAATGGAAAATGTAATAGGTATGTTGATCTGTGTTACATCTTTACCAAGAAAAAATCCAGATATGACCTTGGCACCGTCACTTTACTATAAATAAGATCAGGCATAAAGTATTCTCAGAGCTTGAGGCACACTGAACAGGGTTTGGAAATTCTATTGGCATTTCTGGCCACAATTTATCAGGAAGGTAATCTCTGAGGTGTATGCGAGGCATGATCAGACTTTGATAAGTTCATATGTCAAAATGGATACTCTGGAGAAGAACATATGATAAAATTTAACAGATTATGTGCAAGATCACAGCACTTCTATTTGGAGAATCCAAATTCAAGACGTTCCTTTAGATTGTTGGCTATGTTGAGATGTTGAACATAAATAGACTGAACCAGTGTTAGATTTTCAGAACAAAACAGATGTCAGAAGTCTTAAAAACTCATGGAAATATATTCATTCCTAGCAAGGCCCAACATTCAACCGAAATACTGAAAGTGGAGAATTCAATGGTTGCAGCAATGCAAAACTGTCCACATATACAGACTGGAAGCCTCAAAACAATAGGCAAATCATAACTGAAAAGTGTGAGGATAGAGGTACCTCTGGCAATTATCACAGGTGACAGGAGTTTCAGAACTAAAACAGTACAATGGACCCTAAGTATGCTGAAGGTATGGTTGACAGGCATTTTATGTGAGACTTGAAATACCATTACACCATGAATTGTCTTAAATGGAATAACAGAATTTTCGACATTACATATGACATGGAAGATTTGGAAGGTGAATCAATCTGAAGGAATTAAACTAATCATAAGAAACTCCAGCCCAACAATGAATGTTTTTGTTGCAGAGTCCTTTAATTATGCTTTGTTGTACTGTGGATGCATGTTCATAAGTGTTAGGAGCGAATTGATTAAAATGTAACGCAGATTATTTAAGAACAAGGATCAAAGCAAAGTTAAAGAATTCGAGAATTCTATCTGCTTCAGGCTTGTGAATGACAATGTGATAAAATTAATAAAAACAGAGATGATTCCTTCTAAAACAGTTGGGGTAAACATGTCATGAGCACAGACATATTGTAAGGTGAAATACCCTTATTGTTGAGAAAGCCATCTATAAAAAAATGCTCAAATTAAATTGGTCATGGGACATGTCAAGATGACTGTTCTATGAAGCTGATGAATTTACAGTTTACACGATCTGAACACTGTGATATTTCTTAACAAGACTTAACATTCTCCAATTAAAATATTAACTAGGTGATATTGGCATCAGGAGATAGCAGTGTCAAGGAGAGAAAAAGTTTATTATCTTAAAGCTGCATCAGAGGTTTGCGCATCCATCTTCAGGCAAAGGGATCACCTTTTTCTCAGTCTTCCCAGCACTAATGATTGCGTCTGCGCATCTCACGAGTCATTCGACAAATTTCAAATAAGCCACAGCAGGTTGTCATCATTGCATCTTGACAGATGGTTCCCTGGACAACGGAGAAACAAAGAGTTGAAGTGTCCAATCATTGTAGAGCAGCTGTCAATAAAACAACAAGAATGCTATACTGTACAGTCAAAATAGACAATTATTGATCAGATAGATGGGCAGGTAATGACCTAGTGGTATTATCACTAGACTGTTAGTCCAGACACTCAGGTAATGTTCTGGGGACCATAGTTCATGGAAGATGGTGGAATTTGAGTTCAATGAAAATCTGGAATTAACAGTCTGATAATGGCCATGAATCCATTTCCAATTGTTAGGGAAAACCCATCTGGTTCACTAATGTCCTTCAGAGAAGGAAGCCACCATCCTGACTTGGTCTGGCCTACATGCAACTCCACATGCACAGCAATGTGGTTGACAGTAACTCGGACGGGCAATAAAAGCTGGCCTAACCAGCAGTGCCCTCATCCTGGATAAAAAAAAGTCATAATGAAACTCTACAGTCTTCTACTTGCACTTTGTCTTTCTTTGCCAAGTTGACTTGTTTTTGTTCAGACGTTTCATCATCATGCTAAGTAACATCATCAGTGATGCCTCCAACGAAGTGATGTTGTTCTACTCCGCTCACCGTAATGGACCAAACAATATGAATTCCAAGTGGAGTAGAAGAACATCACTTCATCGGAGACCTCACCAATGATGTTACGTAGCATGGTAACTAAACGTCTGCATGAAAACAAGCCAGCTCAGCGAGCAAGTCAACAACCTCAACCACAACATGAGCTACAAACCTTTGATAGACTTAAACTTTGTCTTTCCATTTATTCATTCAGGGTACGTGAACTTTGCTGGCATTTATTGTCCATCCCTAATTGACCTTGAGACGGTGGTGATGAGTTGCCTCCTTGAAACACTGAAGTCCATTCAATATATGGACACCTACAGTGCTGTGTAGAAGAGAGTTCCAGCATTTTGACCATTTGAGTTATTCTGTTTTTTTGAGATCCAAGTGAATTTTTCAAACATTGAAGGTATTTTAGCCTGTAGACTGATAGCACCTAATTTTGTATCATTTCTCCTTCATGAATTCTGCAGTGTGCCACTGAGTCAATATTCAACTTCCACATCTGTTGCATATCTCCACCTCCCATAGCTCCCTACTCCCACAGCTTCAGTCATTTTCCTGGGTGAAGGAACGAATGGATGAGTGGAGGACAAATGGTTTAAGTATCTCCCTGACTGTGAGTATGTTAATCCTACTTGATTTTACAGAACGTTTTTCCATAAAGTGGGTTAGCTCCTATCCACACTGAACTACCCATTGTGAGACTTTGCCACAAGAAGATCTGAAAGCACATGCAAGAAGTCTGTTAATGGATTGAGTAAATTTAGAGGGGTATTGCTAGCCTCTAAAAACTATATTTTTAATGTTTAATTCTACTTTTGTGAAGGTTAGTTGGATAATGCAAATAGATGTAATGGCAACAATATCAACAACTTATTAGGCAATCTTAATGTGGAAAAACAGCAAAAGATACCCCTCCGTGACATAAGGAACTGAATTGGATGCTGAACCAAGTGGAAGTGTAACAATAGGCCAACAATATCTTAGTTAGAGATGGAGAGCTGGCGGAGCTAAGGATGAGAATTCTAAATTTGATGCATTGGGGAATTTGTTAATGAGGAAGCAGTGGCAATGGGGGTGTAGGACTGGGACTGGCACCAGGTACTCATCATAGGTTAAGGATAAGAGCTGAGATGAGGAGATATTTCTTCACCCAGACAGTGGTCAGCCTTGGGGATCATTACCAGAGAAAGCAGTTGAGACCAAAACATTATGTGTTTTCAAGAAGTTGGTAGATTTGGCTCTTGCGGCTAAAGGGATCAAGGGATATGTGGGTGTGGGGTTGGGGGAGCGGGATTAGGGTATTGAACTCGATGATCAGCCATGATCATAATGAATGGTGGAGCAGCCTTGAGGGATAGAATGGCCTACTGCTGCTCCCATCTTTTATGATTTTACAAAAGAATAGGAACAGCAGGTTTGAATTAACTGAGGTTTATAGGTGGTGGAGGACAGAGCATTGGCCAGGACAGAATTGCGATTGTTAAGTTTGAAAGTGATAAAGACCTGAATGGAGATTTAATTGGCAGAAGGACAATAGTGAACAACCTTATGGCTGTGGAAGTAGGCATTCTTTGTGGTGAGGGATATACGGGGTATATTGGAAGCTATGTTTCAGGTGAAATAGGATATAATTGTGGTGAACAGCCTGAATTAATCAGTGGCCAAGGAAAAAAGATGATGTCAGCCACAATGATGTGGCAGAGGCCAGAGATCATGGTTCTGGTCCTCTTATGTTCATTTAACTGAGGGAAACAGTGACTCTTCTTAAGTCCGGGTGTGGAACAATTGAATTGAAAGCTCAGAGGCCATGAAAGAGTTGACAGATATAACACAAAAGTAGGTTTCATTAATGTATCAATGGTAGTTGACCCCATTTCCATGGTTCTTGTTGTAAATGGGGAAAATATGGATCTAAGGGTTGGAAAGATAGTTGTTGGCAGAGATTCTCTGGTTATGATTGCAAGAGAGACCGAGTCCCACAAAGCTTGAAAATGGTGTATACTGCCGTAATGGTCATTGTGGTGCAAGGGGAGGTGTTAAAAACTGATTATTTTGATACAAGAAAGATTTAAGGAGTGGATGGACGTGGATCTTGGAGATTGTGGTGCAAGGGGAGGTGTTAAAAACTGATTATTTTGATACAAGAAAGATTTAAGGAGTGGATGGACATGGATCTTGGAAGATGGTGGAAAGAAAAGACAGGTCAGAGATACGCCACAAAGATAGACTGATGAAGGTATTTATCCAGGATGATAATGATGGCAGCATTAAAAGAGAAGGAATTATTGCCTGACCAGAGGAAACCATTTATGTTACCAGCTAGCATGGGAGCAACAGTTTAGTGAGAATGGGGCTAACTTAGTGGGAGACCAGTCATACAAATGGGATAAGGGACTAGAAAAGATGGAAGAGAAATTCGACAGTGATTGCAGATCAGAATTTTTGACATTACTGGTCTCCTTTTATGGCCTTGTCATGGAAAAAACTAAAGGAAGAAAATAAATCGTTCAAACACCCACCTGGATGCCATATGTAACGCACATATGAGTGCGCAGTGCAGTCATACCGCCAGGCAAAAAACCCAGACAGCAACTCTCTCCATAAGCACCAGCCAGATAACATGCCAAAAAACATGGGCAGAAGAGACCACCACAGCCTGTGAAAACAAACATTACTTTTATTGGTATCAATGTGGACTTCACCAGTTTCAAAATCTCCCCTTCCCCCACTGCATCCCTAAACCAGCCCAGTTCATCCCCTCCCCCCACTGCACCACACAACCAGCCCAGCTCTTCCCCCCCACCCACTGCATCCCAAAACCAGTCCAACCTGTCTCTGCCTCCCTAACCGGTTCTTCCTCTCACCCATCCCTTCCTCCCACCCCAAGCCGCACCCCCAGCTACCTACTAACCTCATCCCACCTCCTTGACCTGTCCGTCTTCCCTGGACTGACCTATCCCCTCCCTACCTCCCCACCTACACCCTCTCCACCTATCTTCTTTACTCTCCATCTTCGGTCCGCCTCCCCCTCTCTCCCTATTTATTCCAGTTCCCTCCCCCCATCCCCCTCTCTGATGAAGGGTCTAGGCCCGAAACGTCAGCTTTTGTGCTCCTGAGATGCTGCTTGGCCTGCTGTGTTCATCCAGCCTCACATTTTATTATCTCTCTCTCTCTCTATTACTTTTATTGTACTTTCTATTCCCTAGATCAGGCCTTCCAATACTATTTCCCCAGAAGTACCCCATTTTAATTGTGTTATCTCTGGGTGGGGGTGAATATACGAGTTATTGAGTGGCTGATGGTTGATGGGAGTTTGTTTCAGCTGTTTACAAGGCTTGGGGCATGGAGGACAGGGGTTGATCTTTCCACACCTCTCCCTCCTTCATCCTCCCATCTCCCACTCTAAAGAAGCAGTATTTGGAAGATTAAAGCTAGATAGACCAATACACAATGAAACATTCACTGCATTCACTGCACACAAAAACAAATTGCTGGAGAAAGTCAACAGGTCTGGCAGCATCTGTAGAAAGAAAACAGGGTAAATGGTTTGAGTCCAGTGACCCTCAGAACATTTTTTGGCCATTTCCAATGTGCTGGAAGAAGGCAAAAGTCATCCACTACCAACAATTAATGTAGTTTGTCTACTCTGTCACTTTTGATGCAAGATTTAAAAAGGGTCTGAGGGATAACTTTTTCACTCAGAGGATGGTGCATGTATGGAATGAGAAAGTGGTGGAAGTGGGTACAATTACAACATTTAAAAGGTACCTGGATGGGTACTTGAATTAGAAGAAATTAGAGGGATATCGTCCAAATGCTGGCAAATAGGACTGAGTCCAATTTGGATATCTGGGAGATGTGGACGAGTTGGACCAAAGAATCTGTTTCCGTGCTGTATAACTCTATTACTGAATGATTCTATGACTCTATAACTGCATAGTTTGCTACAGCGCTTCAAAGGTTGTTAATGACATTAATATGGGTTTGGAGTCACCTGTTAACCAGATCAGCAAAGAACAAGAAGTTTACCTCCCTAAATGCACGAGTGAAGCAGTTAGGTCATTTGTTTTTTAGCAATGCCAGCTTCCTCATTTCCAGATTTTTAAAACTGAATCTTCAGTGACAAACTGTATCCTTTTGTTTTGCATCAACTGCCCCACTCATCCCCACAAACCTGTCAATTCCTCCCACTGTAGATTCTAATCATTTTTAAACGCCTCTTCCCAATGCAAAGTTGCAGTTTGGGTCTGTTCTAGCTGAATACCCACTTGACCTCATCCAACCGTCTGTCAACTTTGTATCAGCCATTTTTTTTAATGATCGTCAACAGATTGAAGGGACATTACACAAACCCAGTTACTGTTTTACACATATGTAACTACAGCAAAGAATGGTCTGCTCTCTGCAGAACTTCTACTGTTCTTTTGGTTGGGAGCATCTAATCCAGTGTTGACGTTGAATTTCACAGATGTGTCTCACTGAGTTGTCAAAGATCCTCTGTACAATTCTGAGTTGCTCCCCTTGAGCTGGGGGAAAGAAGAAGCCTTCAACTGAGCCAGATTTTCAAGGCTTAAAGTGGGGCAAACTAACTGCACCTCCCCCTTGATTTCCCAACTCCAAACCCTGCTCTCCCACATCATCGAGTCTCTTTAGCTGTGGATGCTGAAGGTTGGACATCTAACATTATTGGACTGAAATATGCGACACAAGAAATTTTAATTATAAGAGAGGAAACTGAAATATGTCTGGGCAGCTGTTCATTGAGGGCTTCCTCTTTATAGTTGGAAGTGAAAGCTCATAAATTGTTTGTTTAGAACTGAGACGTTCCAGATTAGGTATGAATTAACATCTGGGGATATGTGACACAGGAAACACCCCTCCTCTCCCTCCCTTCTTCCTAAACCTCACAGTTTGCACCTGCCAACAACTTAACTAAAGTGAACATTGTCATTTCCCAACCCAACAGTCCTTTTGTCTCTCTAAGTAAGGCTGTCAAATCTAACATTTAAGTTACAGTTGCGTCCAATTGTAAATCAGCACTGAATGGGATCTATACAGAATGTGCTCCAAACTCAGTAAAATAAATAGGCTGGATAATTCCCAGCGCATTCTCTGATCATTTCAAAACATTGCCCAAGCAAAAAATTCTGCTCACCAGTGTCAAGAAATGTGGAACAAAAGACAACACTATGCATTTATATAGCACCTTTAATACACTAATACATCCCTACCACTTCACAGGAGAATTATTTCAGACAAAAGTTAGTACTGAATCCCAGTAATGTGGTTATAGTGGTAGTGATAGTATCACTGGAATGGTAATCCACAGTCCTAGGTTGCTATCCTGAGAACACAGGCTCAAATCCCACCATGGAATAACTGAATTCAAATTTTACTAATGTCAAGCTAATTGTTTATTAATGTCCTTTAGGGAAGAAAATGAACTAATCCCGTTTTGCTGTGACTAGAAGTGACTAACCCTATCGCAATTCAATTGACCCACAACTGCCTTCCGAAATGGTCTGGAGACCAGTTAAGGATAGGCAACAAATGGTGGCCTTTCTTGTGAATCCCACATCCTATAAAAGAATAAATATATGTTAGATATTAGGATAGGTGACCAGAGTGTGTCGAAGGAAGAGGGAAAGGTAAGCAAATGAAGAAACCGAAGAAGAGCATCTCCATATTAAGAATTCTTATCTCTGGTGGACCACTGTTGGATACGGGACAGTAAACCAGAATCTTCATGTACCAGCTTTTAACATTTCCCATAAAATCAAAGGGATATTGATTCCATTAGAGATGATCCCAAATAGACGTGTACAAAATTATGAGGGGCATGGGCAGGGTGAATAGAAAGCAGCTGTTCCTCTTAGTCAAAGGGCTGTGAACAAGGGGATCTAACTTACTGAAAGGCAGGAAATTTAGAGGGGATTTGAGGAAAAATCTTTTTCAAGTTGTGGTGGTCTGGAATGTATTGTTTGCAAGGATAGTTGAAGAGGGAAACCTCACAACCTTTAAACTTGGATGAGCACTTTACGTGTCATGACATTCAAGGCTATAGATCTAGTGTGGGAAAGTGTGACTAGTGTAGGCAGCAGTTTATTTTTGCACTATAGTCTTGATGGGCCAAAAAGCCTTCCCAAACTGTATGACTTGATGATTTTAATAGTGTTTAGACTTCAAAGCAGACTTGTTATGAATAGAGCTCCAGAATTTTCGGAGTTGAATTTCAGTATGGAATCTCCTGATTTTCCATGGGCATCATTGTAGAAAATCTGCAGATGTCCTGGTAAAATGGCCTTCATGCCAATTTTCCATGATTTTTAACAAATGCCCCTTAAGGGTACATTGAATGAGAGAAAATCTGTGGTAATTCAATCCATTATGCTTCATGAGGCTGGACATTAAGTTCCCTTACATCATGAACCATACCAAAACTATTCCTCCTGGCCTGGTGTGCTGCCCTCTCAGCTCAGCGTGGCTATCTTTTGGCCCAGTGTGGTGATCTCTTAGCCCAACTTGGCAGTCTTTTAGCCACCTTGGAGGTCTTTCACCCCAACATGAATATCCAGTCCCAAAGTGATTCCAGACTTCTCCTGGCCTCAAGAGCCTTGAGGTGAAACCTGGCATAGTGTGGAGTCAAGGTCTGGCACAGACTGGAGGCTAGATGCCAGCGTGAACTGGGTTGGAAGGACTGTTGTTCTGAACTTTTATTTCTCTATTTTCAAATTCATTCCTATATTCTGTAATGCTGGACATCTTATTTCTTTATTTTCTAAATTTTTCCTAAGATCTCGGTCTAAAGAACTGTACCCAGGTACCTTTGTACCTAAGAGGGTGCCGTAAGCGTCAATAGCTAAACTCTTCTTGTGTGAAGAAAGGTAATTTGATTTAATTCAGTTCAGTTCAATCCAAAAGTGTAAATGTCTCATTCATTCAACAAAAATGGTCAATTTTGTTTCTCTTTATTGTCGTTAACTAGACCAAACTACACTTTCGCCAGCCTTTTTTTTAAGTTCAAGAATAACTGTCATTGCAGCAAAGTATATTCTTCAATCAAGCACCAAACTGGTTATCATTTAATCTACCATGCAAATTTATTAATTTCCCTGAAACCTACACCACATGCGCAGATAGGAAAATATATTTAAACACACATACACAAAGATCTGAACACTGCAATCGCTTGTCGAAGATCTTCGTGATTCACGAGTCGAATCCAAAATGGTAGAACTGCATTGATGGCGACAGCGTGCAAACTCCATTCGAGGCTGGAGTCAAACCCTCGCTCTGTGAGGCAGCAGTACTAACCACTGAGCCATCGTGCTGCCCTTCTGTGACTCTTTCACAGCCCTTCAAATTTCTTGTTGACAACTTGTAGTTACCGGCTGTTTTGGGATGATGGAAACCATCAGAACACATTTCAGATTCAGATGAGAAACAGTTAAAAACCTTTGATAGTTGGAACATTATCAGGTTCTTTTTTCAAACTAGCTCACTGAGAGAAATATAGAGTGGTGCTTTTAGCTCAAAGCTCTCAGTCTTGCAGACTGTGTGAGACAGTACTATATCCTTACAAACATCTCCAGTAACTTGCCCAGAGCTACTGGGTGCCTGCTCAAAAAAATACTCATTCCCTCAGGCTCGGGATTTTCAGGTCTGTTTCCTGGGCAGTTAAAGCAGTAAAAATTCCACCCTTATCTCCCACTAAAAGTACAATGAATGCTACTTTCCAAAATCACATTACTTTCAGTAAGCATCAGATAGACTATAGTTTCCTTTAACATTTTCACTTCGCAATTTCAATCAGTCGCCTAATAATTTCTTTGGAACCCACTATTGTCCGAATGCCTACTCCCAGTTCTCAATCTATAAATGAATGCATTCTGAACAGCCCTGGCTGATTATTAAGTGTTATTTCTCAGAGACAAGGGTAAGAAAGACACCAGGCTGAGTGCCTCCATTCGATAGTATTTAGAATTTGGTGATATTTAATATGGATTCCATCTAGTGTAGTCCACATGGTCAGAAATTCTCTCCCCAAACTTAACTGTTTCTCCAAAGTTTACACTTTGAATCTATCTTTTCAATCACTTATTCTAATTGCTCTTTTCCTTTGTCTCCATGTCAATTTTTGATTGAAGGGCCTGCAGATGTTTTATGAAGTTTTGTCAGTTTCACTTTTTTTCCTTTAGGAAGTAATGACATTGGCAGAATTATCAGGATAATGCTCACGCCGTTGAACTGTACTGTGAACATTCTTTCTTTGTCCAACAAGCCAAGGAGTGGAACTTTAACCTAGACCTTTGACTCAGAGGCAGCAGCACCACCCACTGAATCACAGGATCTTCCATTTTGTTGGGTTAATGCAGATGGGTAAATGCAATTGTTGTTGTTATTTTCATACAGTCAGGTGCTTCTGATTGTTCAAAAACTGAGCTAATTTATAAATTGCTGAGTATGTCTGCATATTGGTCTGATGGGGTGGTTCTAAAGGACCACAGGGATCTCTGATGATTTATAAAGTGGCTGGAAAGCTGAGGGTAAGGCTTGACCTTGATGATGGAAAGGAATCCACTGATGCACAACACACCAGGGCTGAAGGACCCGGGTTCAATTCCAGCCTCGAGCGACTGTCTGTGTGGAGTTTGCACATTTTCCCCGTGTCTGCATGGGTTTTCTTTGGGTGCTCTGGTTTCCTCCCACAGTCCAAAGATATGCAAGTTAGGTAGACTGAACATGCTAAATTGCCCGTAGTGTTCAGGGATCTGTAGGTTAGGTGAATTAGCCATGGAAAATGCAGGGATATAGGGAATGTGCAGCGTGTGTGTCTGGGTGGTAAGCTGTTTGGAGTGTCAGTGTGGACATGATGGGCCGAATGGCCTGCTTCCACACTGTATTGACTCTCTGATTCCGTTTGCAGTGGCATCTGAACTGGTGATTTCTAGCCCAGAGGTAGGGACATTACCACTGTGTATCCGTAGTCTATCAACATATAAATGGGAATAATCGGCAGGGTGGTTTTGTAGATTTCAAGTGATGAGGCTGTGACTGGATCCTTTGGAAGCTTGTTCCAATGTGAAATTAACTTTCGGTAGAAAGATTGTTGACACACTGTCTTGGAATCACATATTATGAATAGTTTATGTGGATGGCTGACTCATGTTTTGTGATTTTGTTAGAGGTCACCAGATACGTATTCATGTCAATTCCCACCCCATATTTTACAGAACTGTGAACTTTTCTCCAACCTTTGCTGCGTATTCTAATCAAACTAATTTATTGCTCTTTTGAAGATCCATCTGAGGACAGACTGAATACCAAACATATGCCCATAACTGACAGTCTCATGCAGAAAATTTTCACCTGTACTTTCACTATCTTCCCTGATTCAAAGTTTATGGAAAGAATGGCTTATAAATACAACTTCAATTATCCAATGAAGAATGAATCAGTGAGGAGACTTACAGACAGTCATGTCGTCACAAATGTTGCATATGCCTGTGCTCCACTGTCCATTTCCTGCTGGTATTCCTGATCCAGGCTGCTGAATAATTACAGTTGTTGATGCCATGATTGAGATTAATAGAACTGATGACTTTGAGAAGAGAAGGGGTACAGATGGGCTGCAAAATATAGCAGATTAGAGTGATAAGCAAACAGATTCCCTGAACATTGGAACTAAATCTCGCTTTGAAACTAAAAGACTGGAGCTAAGACAAGTTAATGGGTTCATTTTTTGCTGGAACTATTCTATGATGTTATGTAACTCCCTACAGACCTGAATATCCTAGTTTTCACCTACAGATCTGTGCTGTATTGGTTGCTTTCCTCCAGGTCAGCAGGTGAGGCCATAAACTCTGGCATTGACCACTAAAACTTCTGGAATCCCCAAATGCATAAGCCAATTGAACATTGTCATCAAAAGAAGAGTTTGGGCTCTGTACAATGAATTCTCTAGTAAATAGCGACAAGGAAGGAATCGCCTTTGTCCAATAAAGACATCAATACATTCATGATGAAGTCGACCACACAAGAGAGATCAGTTTCTCAGCATGCTCTACTCAGTCAAAGGGGCCGTCTCTTGAAAATGGGAACGTGTATTAAAACAGCCTTTGAATTGAAAATTTGAAAATAGAAAGATTGACTTCTGTGTTTAGGTGACAGATAGACACTGCATTAATTTATGAGGAATTGAAGAAGTAAGGTGATCAAATGGAAAACGGAATTACATGCTTTCCTTCTGAGGAGATGAGAAATATAAAAATAGAGTAGCAATCCCAGAAAATATAAAATACAAGAGATTAGTTCACGATTACTGGTCATTCTCAGACACAGTGACCGTGAATATCAAAGCAAAGTCCTTTGATCTGGTTCCCAGCCAAAACAGAAGTATTTTATTGTGGTATTTTGAAGGATTATTATCAAGTTAAATCAATTGATTGCTGTCATTTTAATGGGTAACATAGACATTAAAATCATTGAAGGACTATTAGCAAGGCATGTCATACAAACATATGAAGTAGGAGCAGAATTAGACCATTGGGCCCCTTGTGCCTGGTCTGTTATTCAATAAACTTGTGGCTCATGTGTTTGCTTCAAATTTCACATTTCCATTTACTCCCAATAAGCTTTGGTTCCTTGCCCAACAAAAATCTATTTACTTCCACCTTAAATATATTCAATTACCCCCACCTCAATCACCTGCTAAGGAAAAGAATTACAAGGTCACACACACATTGAAGTGAAACAAAAAGCTTCTTATCATTTCTTTCCCAAAGGGGTGACTCCTAATTTTTAAATGTAGTGCCTACTTCCCAACTCATTCACAAGAAGAAACATCCTCACAACATCTTCCTTCTCAAGAATGTTCAAGGTCTTACATACTTCAATCACTGCGAAGCCTCTTCCAGGGATGCCTAACCTGAAGAAGTTACCCTCCTCCCTCCGGACCAACCTCAGGGAATCTCTCTCCCATTGCCCTATTTATTCCAGAGCCCTCAACCCAACCCCCTCTCTGATGAAGGGTCTAGGCCCGAAATGTCAGCTTTTGTGCTCCTGAGATGCTGCTGGGCCTGCTGTGTTCATCCAGCCTCACATTTCATTATCTTGGATTCTCCAGCATCTGCAGTTCCCATTATCACTGATACAATTTTAACCTCACTGCGAAGCCTCTTCCAGGGATGCCTAACCTGAAGAAGTTACCCTCCTCCCTCCGGATCAACCTCAGGGAATCTCTCTCCCATTGCCCTATTTATTCCAGAACCCTCACCCCATCCCCCTCTCTGATGAAGGGTCTAGGCCCGAAACGTCAGCTTTTGTGCTCCTGAGATGCTGCTGGGCCTGCTGTGTTCATCCAGCCTCACATTTCATTATCTTGGATTCTCCAGCATCTGCAGTTCCCATTATCACTCAGTCAAGTCATTTGTTGGTTTTCTAAACAAGCCTAGTCCATTCAATCTTTCCTCTTAAGACAAACTGCTCATTGCTGGTGTCAATCTAGTAAAGCTCCTATGAATCACTTCCAGACCTTTTACATCATTCCTTAAATAAGGACACCAAGATTGCAGATAACAAAGTGTACAGCTGGATGAACACAGCAGGCCAAGCAGCATCAGAGGAGCAGGAAGGCTGACGTTTCGGGCCTAGAATCTTCTCCAGCATCTGCAGTTCCTGCTATCCCAGACCAAAATTGCACACAGTATTCAAGAGCTGATGTCATCATTGTCCTGTACAATGAAAGCATAAGTCTAATTTCTCTCAAATATAGGACAGCATTCTATTATTTTCTCAATTTCTTGCTACAGCTACATTTTGCGACTCACACAATAGAACACTTCTGCAACTTGTAATTCCACAGTAGTTTTTCATTTAAGTAGTACTTTGCATTTTTATTCTTCCTGCGAAAGCAAACTGCTTCACATTTCCTGCATTTTAATTCACCCGCCAGATTTTTTTCTCATTCAATTAACCTTGTTTTGTCCTCTTCACAACAGACTCTCATAACTATCTTTATGTCATCTGCAAATTTAGCTCCCATGCCTTCACTCCCATCATTTAAGTCATTGGTATTAATTGTAAAATGTTGAAGCCCCAGAACAGACTCCTGCACAAGTGTAATTATTCAGCAGGCAGGACCTGGGATACCAGCAGGAAGTGGGAAGTGGAGGACAGGGTTAAGCTTGTGATACTCATCACAGATGGTCAATCATAAAAAAAACCCATTTATGCAAACTCTGATTTCTGCAGCCAGCCGATCTATTTTTGCTTGAACATAAACCCCTGCCACATGATCTCCCATTCCATGCAGTAACCTTTTCTGTGACACCTTCCCAACTGCCTTCTGGAAATTAAATTCCGATACACCAACAAGCTGCTCTCTATCCAGAGCACATGTCATTCAACAAGCTCCAATAAATTGGTTAAACATGATTATCAGCTCAGAAAACCATGTCGACTCTTTCTGATTATCTTCCATTTATCTATGTGTGCCTTATCTAAAGGCGCCTTTTCTTATGTTATACTCCTAAGTGCTCTTACACACAACTGAGTGACTTTCCCACTACAAGAGCACTATGAGATATTTTCCCCTTTTTTTAACTACCACTAGTAATCACCCTTGTAGCCAATTCAATACTTACATGCAAAGCACGTTAAAGGCAATGGCTATAGGTTTCTTAATGATTGACCCTAGCACCCTGCACCTGCAGATGCCAAGCTAACTGGCCTTTGGTTTCCTTTTTTCTGCCTCTTTAAGACCATTGGATATAGGAACAGCAATACATTGTTCAGACATTTGATTCTGCTCCGCCATTCAATAAGATGATGGCTGATTCTGCATTCCTTGTATCCACTTTCCATCTTCTCCAAAACCTCTGATTCTCCTATTACTTAAGATTCTATCTATCTCTGCATTTGCCATGCATTTGCCCACTCACTGAGCCTATCCAAAACACGCAGCAACTTCGTTGCATCCTCCTCAAGGCTCACCCTTCCGCCCAGCTTTGTGTTATCTGCAAATTTTGAGATATTACATTTTGTTTCCTCATCTAAATCATTAATGTATATTGTGACTAGGGTTCTAGTATCGATTTCTTGTGGTAGTCCACTAGTCACTGCTTGCCATTCAGAAAAAAAGACCCATTATGGTGCAATAAGTTTTCCCTAAACTTGTACTCCATATAATAAATCCATAATATAATAAATAAGGATCAACATTCCATTAGACTTCCTGATTACACGCTGCACATGCACACTAGCTTTCTATGTTTTGTGCACAAGAACCTTCAAGAACCCAAAGCGCCTTTGTGCTGTAGCTTTCTGCAGTTTTTTTTCCATTTAAATAATACTCTGTTCATATTTTCCCCTTCCAAAATGAACGTTTTCACATTTTCCCACATTATACTCCATTTACTTCCTGTAATCCTTGATTTCCCAGCTGATCACAAATCTATCTATCTCAGTCTTAAATATACACAAGGACTCTGCCCCCACAGTTCGCTGTGGCAAGGAATTCCAAATGCTCAAAATCTGCTGAGAGAAGAAATTCCTCCTCATCTTCATTTTAAATTGGTGGCCCTTTATTCTGAGACTACGTCCTCTGATTCTAGACTCTCCCATGAAGGGAAACATCCTCTCAGCATTTACCCTATCAAGCCCCTTAAGAATTCTATATGTTTCAATGAGATCACCTCTCATTTTTCAAAACTCTAGTGAGTAGAGTCCCAACCTGTTTAACTTTTCCTCTTTAGATAATCCCTCTGTACAATGGATCATACTAGGTAATCTTCTTTGAACTGCCTCCAATAAAATTATATCTTTCCTTAAATGAGGGAACCAGAACTGCTCGCAGTTCTCTGGGCATGGTCTCACCAGCACCTTGTATATTGGTACAATTTTGTGAAAGAAATTATATGATGATGACAAAACTTTCCTTAAGGAAACAAAATGAAGATTATGCATGTGGCAAATTCCAAGCCATGTGTTTAGAAATCAAATAAACTCTGCAACAGTGAAACAGAGATAAGTTATCTACTTGTAGCATAAAATGAATAGAAACTGAAAATTCCAAAAAAGATGATCACCAGTTAGATTGCCATGTTGAAGAATAAAAACATCAGAGAGACATTCACTCATGATGTAAGAAACAAGTCTAAATATCTTAGGTTTCAGGAGCAGATAACATTCTCAGGGCAAAAAATAGAAAGTCAATAGTGCAGCATGAGAGAGAGTATCTAAAATGCTGCTGACATTATGACAAATATTAAAGTTGCCATTGTCTTATAAGATTAGAGAGACATAACTGTAGATGGTTTAACTTTAGGGCCTACTTTTCACAAATTCTCTTCTTCTCTCCAATACAATTTCCAATTTAAACTTTAGGCTTGTTTATTCTCATTGCTTTCTATCTCCCTCCAGGTACTTGATAAAGTATTTGCCGAGACCCAGTTTCACAGCCAAATCTCCTTCCTCAGTGATTGTCTCTGGCTTGTACTTACCTCACACAGATTCCAAGTGAGCTTTCATGCTTCATGTTTCAAACTCACTGTGGATTGCTGATTTACTCTGGGAAGCCTCACAATGTGTACCATTTAGTGAATGAAACCTTTGAAGAGCAGGTGTGCATGCTGGAATGGATAGAGATAGACGAAGCTGATGTGCTGAAAATTTTGTCAAACATTAAGATTGACAAGTCGCCAGGCCCGGATCAGATTTGTCCTCGGCTGCTTTGGGAAGCGAGAAATGCAATTGCTTCGCCACTTGCGAAGATCTTTGCATCCTCGCTCTCCACTGGAGTCGTACCTGAGGACTGGAGAGAGGCAAATGTAATTCCTCTCTTCAAGAAAGGAAATAGGGAAATCCCCGGCAATTATAGACCGGTAAGTCTCACGTCTGTCGTCTGCAAGGTGTTAGAAAGGATTCTGAGGGATAAGATTTATGACCATCTTGAAGAGCATGGCTTGATCAAATACAGTCAACATGGCTTTGTGAGGGGTAGGTCATGCCATACAAACCTTATCGATTTTTTTGAGGATGTGACTAGAAAAGTTGATGAGGGTCGAGCTGTGGATGTGGTGTATATGGACTTCAGTAAGGCATTTGATAAGGTTCCCCATGGTAGGCTCATTCAGAAGGTCAGGAGGAATGGGATACAGGGGAACTTAGCTGCTTGGATACAGAATTGGCTGGCCAACAGAAGACAGCGAGTGGTAGTAGAAGGAAAATATTCTGCCTGGAAGTCAGTGGTGAGTGGAGTTCCACAGGGCTCTGTCCTTGGGCCTCTACTGTTTGTAATTTTTATTAATGACTTGGACGAGGGAATTGAAGGATGGGTCAGCAAGTTTGCAGACGACACAAAGGTCGGAGGTGTCGTTGACAGTGTAGAGGGCTGTTGTAGGCTGCAGCGGGACATTGACAGGATTCAGAGGTGGGCTGAGAGGTGGCAGATGGAGTTCAACCTGGATAAATGCGAGGTGATGCATTTTGGAAGGTCGAATTTGAAAGCTGAGTACAGGATTAAGGATAGGATTCTTGGCAGCGTGGAGGAACAGAGGGATCTTGGTGTGCAGATACATAGATCCCTTAAAATGGCCACCCAAGTGGACAGGGTTGTTAAGAAAGCATATGGTGTTTTGGCTTTCATTAACAGGGGGATTGAGTTTAAGAGTCGTGAGATCTTGTTGCAGCTCTATAAAACTTTGGTTAGACCGCACTTGGAATACTGCGTCCAGTTCTGGGCGCCCTATTATAGGAAAGATCTGGATGCTTTGGAGAGGGTTCAGAGGAGGTTTACCAGGATGCTGCCTGGACTAGAGGGCTTATCTTATGAAGAGAGGTTGACTGAGCTCGGTCTCTTTTCATTGGAGAAAAGGAGGAGGAGAGGGGACCTAATTGAGGTATACAAGATAATGAGAGGCATAGATAGAGTTGATAGCCAGAGACTATTTCCCAGGGCAGAAATGGCTAGCACGAGGGGTCATAGTTTTAAGCTGGTTGGTGGAAAGTATAGAGGGGATGTCAGAGGCAGGTTCTTTACGCAGAGAGTTGTGAGAGCATGGAATGCGTTGCCAGCAGCAGTTGTGGAAGCAAGGTCATTGGGGTCATTTAAGAGACTGCTGGACATGTATATGGTCACTGAAATTTGAGGGTGCATACATGAGGATCAATGGTCGGCACAACATTGTGGGCTGAAGGGCCTGTTCTGTGCTGTACTGTTCTATGTTCTATGTTCTATGTTCTATCACTTTACTTCCCCTTCTGTCAACAGCATAAAAACCTGAATTTTCCAATGCTTTTCAAATCTGATAAGTGCCATATCAGACTCATAAAGCTTAACTCTGTTTCTCTCTCTACAGACACTGCATGACCTGCTGGATTTCTCCACCATTTTCAGTTTATATTTGTCATGCAAGAACACTCATTACAAAATTGGCTGGATGGTAGAAGACAGAGGGTAGTCGTGGAAGGTTGCTTTTTGGACTGGAGGCCTGTGACCGGCGGTGTTTCACAGGGATCAGTACGGAGTCCACTGCGGCTTTTCATTGTTATAAATGATTTAGATAAGACTTTAGGAGGCATGATTAGTAGGTTTGTGAATGACACCAAAATTGGTGCTACAGTGGACAATGAAGAAGGTTATCCAAGCTTACAAAGAGATCTTGATCAATTGTGCCAATGGGTTGAGGAGTGGCAGATGAAATTTAATTTGAATAAATGCATGGTTTTGCATTTTGGTAAAACTAACATGAGTAGGACTTATATAGTTAATGGTAGGGCCCTGGATAGTGTTGGCGAACAGAGAGACCTAGCAGTTCAGGCATACAGTTCTTTAAAAGTTGCAACACAAGTAGACAGAGGGTTAAGAAGGTGTTTAGCACGCTTGCCGTCATTGCTCAGACCATTGAGTACAGGAGTTAGGACAACATGTTGAGGTTGTACAGGATGTTGGTGAGGCCAGTTTTGGAGTACAGTGTAAAGTTCTAGTTTTCCTGCTATAGGAAGGATATTATTAAATATTACAGGGCTCAGAAAAGATTTACCAGGATGTTGCCAGGACTGGGGGGTTTGAATTATAAGGTGTAGCTGGATAAGCTGAGACTTTTTCACGGGAGGGTTATAAAATCATTAGGAGAACAGACAAGGTGAATAGCAAAGGTCTTTTCCCTAGTGTGGGGGGGTTCAAAACTAGGGGACATATTTTTAAGGTGAGAGGAGAAAGATTTAAAGGGGAGCTGAGGGGCAACATTTTCACACACAGGGTGGGTCATACGTGGAATGAAGTGATAGATGCGGATACAGTTAGAACATTTTAAAGACTTTTGGATAGGTACATGAATGGGGAAGGTTTAGAAGTATATGGGCCAAATGCAAGCAACTGGGACTAGTTCAGTTTGGGAAACTTGGTCAGTGCGGATGAGACTCTATAATAAGGAAAGAACTCATAAGATGCTATATTCTATGGAGTTTCCACTATGTTTCTTAAATCTGGACAAGTGGTAGATTTATCGAAGAAAAACAGCCTTTGAAATGTGGATGTTAAGATGGGTGCTAATAAAAATCATATACTGACCATTAAACAAGTGAAAGGGTACTTGGAATTGCAATAGTGAAAATGATTTTAAAAACTGACATTGGGAAAAGAAAACATCAGTATCTTCACATTTAATGTAGCTGAAAAGCTACAGAGATCTTTTCTAGAGGGAAAAGCAGAATGCAGCAGTAAGTGTGGTGCTGTCAATGATGAATGTCAGAGATCAGTTGCAGACAAGCTACAAAAGATGTCTGAGAATGCCACAAGACAGGTGAGTTTGCCAAATTGTGACAGCAGATCTCCTGAGAGCGACAAACAGCACCAGCAAATCACACTTCTCCTCAGCTCTGATGATGAGTCAACTGGACTTGAAACATTAGCTTGCTCTCTCACCTTATGGATGCTGCCTGACCTGCTGTGATTTCCAGCAATTTTTGTTTTCAGTATAGATTCCAGCATCTGCAGTAATTTGCTTCTGTTGGTACAATTGGCATCTTTTCTGTGCTGTTAATACTATGTACTTCCCCATGGTTTGGTCAGGAAATAGCCACCCTGATTTCCCATTCCTAATTTCTACTTCACTTGAATCAAGCTAGGCCATGAAAGCTCAGGCTTGTTACCTCCTATGCTTATCATTTGGATCTAAACTTACAAAAGTAATTGTTTGAGGGAGTTATCACACTGGTAACACATTGTCTCTGAATAACTACCCTGTGATTTTGAGTCCCGTTCCAAACAAAGTGGCTACAAAAAGTAGGTTAATTTGTGCAAGAGTCTGAAAGAGTTAATACTGAGGAGTTACATAAGCACCACCCATTATAATGATGTCATATGGACCTACAAGCAGCAGATCTCAAAGGAGTCAGATCCAACATTCAAGTCCTCCTCAGTCTTGGTAATTCTGTCTATCTTATCAATGTAATCTATAGCTAGTTGATAGCATCCAATAAACGTCTACTTGTTTGTACAAGATCCTCTTTTAGTTAGACCATTAAATGGTTTACTTTTCCACACTAAACCAAGCAGGTCCTACAGATCCCCACACATAAACAACAAACCTGACCCATGGTGAAGATTAGACTCAGTTTAATTCCTCATTATACAATTAACACTTGTGTTGCGTACTCAGGAAGCACTGCACCATCAGGTGATATATTAAACTAGGATCCTATCTGCTTTCTGAGTTGCATGCAAAGGTTGTGTGATATCATTTCAAAGAAGAACAGGAGGCACATATTTCCCTGGCTAGGACTGATGAAATTGTAGCCAGGAATTATGGTCATTTTCTAAGAAAGGGCAAGGGACAGTATTTATTGGTGGGATTTGTTTCTAGGTCATTAAAACTGTAATGGTTATATGGGGAAGGGTATAAGATTTGAAATGGAGTAACACATAGGTTGGGGAATGGAAAGAAGATATTATGTTTATCAAAGAAACAAATATCTCTGACGGTTGTTCTTTTTCTTCAGTCCATATATGATAACCACAATCAACAGCATTCAGTGCTTTATTTCAAAAAGCATTGATCTCAGAAAGGTTCGTTTCCTGGTGATGTGCTAGAATATTTTCTGCAAATGTGTTCAGTAATGTTGCATCTTCTGTAAAGTTGTAATGCCAAATGTGCTCAAGTATTTTGCTTTCTTACTCTTAATTGGGACCTGGATAAAATGATTCAGAAGCAAAGGAGCAAACTGCTGCTAGCCAGAACATAGAACATAGAACAAAGCAATGCAGGACAGGCCCTTCAGCCCACCCTGTCTGTGTCAACCATAATGCTAGTCTAAACTAATCCCATCTGCCTACACATACATTCATGGAGTCATACAACTCAGAAACAGACCCTTTGGTCCAACCAGTCCATGCTGACCAAAATCCCAAACTAAACTAGTCCCACCTGCGTGCAGTTGGCCCATATCCCTCCAAACATTTTTTATTCATGTACTGATCCAAATGTCTTTTAAATGTATCAGTACCACATCTACCACTTCCTCTGAAAGTTTATTTCACACATGAACCACTGTCTGTGTTAAAAGTTGACCCTCATGTCTTTTTTTAAATCTTTCTCCTCTCACTTTAAAAATATGCTTCCTAGTCTTGAAAATCTCCTAGGGCAAAGACGCTGCCATTCACCTCATCTATATCCCTTATGATTTATAAGCCTCTATAAGGTCATCCCTCAACTTCCTGTGTACTAGCCTATCCAGCCTCTCCTTATAACAAAACACCTCCATTCCCAGCAACATTTTGGTAAATCTCTTCTGAACCCTCTCCAGCCTAATAATCTCCTACTTGTAACAGGGCTATCAGAATTATACGCGGTACTCCAAAAGAGGCCTCACTAACGTCCTGTACAACCTCAGCATGATGCCCCAACTCCCATACTCAAAGGTGTGAGCAATAAAAGTAAGCATGACAAATGACTTCTTAATCACCATGTCTACCTGTGATGCAAACTTCAAAGAATGATAAACTTAGCTCGTATCCTCCTATTCCCTGATGTTTATTTTTCCATCTAAATTCCTCTTAAACTTAGCAATCGTATCTGCTTCTACCACCTCCCCGGCAGCACATTCCAACTAGCTTAAGTTTTAAAAGGGTTCCTCACACATCTTCTTTAAACTTTCCAACCTCACACCCCCATCTTAAATTTTACCCTAGTGTTGAATATTTCAGCTGAAATCAGTCATGTTCTTACAGTAAGATAAACAGCTGTAAGCTGCATAAAACTGTGGACCACAATCTTCCTGCAGGCTGCTAGTTTTCACATATACTTATACCATAAATGAACAATAACAATTTCAACTCCACGTTTAATTCTTTATTTACATCAATTGCAATGGCTGTTTGATCATTCAAAAATGTGACAAACTACAGCAAGTAAAATCTCTCCCATTACTTAATCAACTGACAATGTTTCAGTTAAATACCAAACACCAATTAATTATGTTTCAAATGAGAAAGTCAACAGTACAAACAATTGCAAAGATTGATACAGTACTGAAACCGTTGACTCAGCCAAAATGCATATGCTTTCACATATCTGCTTCATGAACCTCAAAGCATTGCACTTCTGCTCTTTTCTCCCTCACCGTTCAAGTTATAAGGAGAGGCTGGAATAGGCTCATTGGAGCATGGGAAGATGAGGGGTGACCTTATAGAGGTTTATAAAATCATGAGGGGCATTAATTAAGTGAAAGGCAGGCACCTTTTCCCCAGGGTAGGAGATTTTGAAGCTAGATTGCATATTTTTAAGGTGAGAGGAGAAAGATTTTAAAAAGACATGAGAGGCAGTTTATTTTTACACTGAGTGTGGTTCATGTGTGGAATGAACTTCTAGAGGAAGTGGTGCATATGGTACTGTTATAACGTTTGAAAGATATTTGGATAAGTACAAGAATAAAAAGTGTTTGAAGCAATATGGGCCAAAGGCAGGCAGATCAGACTACAGTAGTTTAGCCTGGGAACACGGTTAGCATGGACCAGTTGGACCGAAGGGTCTGCTGCACAAAACATAGAACAGTTCAGCACAATACAGGCTCTTCAGCTCACAATGTTGTGCCGACCTATTATCCTACTCCAAGATCAAACTAGCCTGCTTTCCCTACATTTTATGATCATCCATGTACCTATCCAAGAGTCACTTAAATGTCCGTAATATATCTGACTCTACTGCCACTGATGGCTGTGCATTCCACACACCCACCACTCTCTGTGTAAAGAACCTATCTCTGATATCTTCCTCCAATCGCCTTAAAATTATGTCCCCTTGTAATAGTCATTTCCAACCTGGGAAAATGTGTCTGACTATCCACTCTATCTATGCCTGTCATCATCTTGTACACATCAATCATGTCATCTCTCATCCTTCTTCACTCTAATGAGAAAAGCCCTCGCTCCCTCATCTTTTCCTCATGAGACCGGCCCTCCAGTCCAGACAGCATCCTGGTAAAAAAAACTCTGCACCCTCTCTAAAGCTTCCACATCCTTCCTGTAATGATGAAACCAGAACTGAACACAATATTTCAAGTGTGGTCTAACGAGGGTTTCATAGAACTGCAGCATAACCTCACGGCTCTTAAACTCATTTCCCCTGCCAATAAAAGCCAACACACCACACGCCTCCTTAACAACCCTATCAAGTTGGGTGGCAACTTTGAGGGATCTAAGAATGTGGACCCCAACATCCCTCTGTTCCTGCATACTGCCAAGAATCCTGCCATTAACCCTGTGTTCTGGATTCAAATTCGACCTTCCAAATGAATTACTTCACACTTTTCTGAGTTAAATTCCATCTGCCACTTCTTTAACCAGCTCTGCATCCTGCCAATGTCCTGTTGCAACCTACAACAGCTCTCCACACTATCCACAACTCCACCAACCTCTGCGTCATCAGCAAACTGACTAACCCGTTCTTCCACTTCCTCATCCACGTCATGTCTAAAGATCACAAAGAGCAGAGGTCCCAGAACAGATCCCTGCAGAACACCACTTGTCACTGAGCTCCAGGCTGAATACTTTCCATCTACTACCACCCTCTGTGTTCTAATGGACAGCCAATTCTGTATCCAGGCAGCCAAATTTCCCTGAATCCCTGCCTCCTTATTTCCTGAATGAAGCTACCATCATGGGGGGACCTTATCAAATGCCTTGCTAAAATCCATATGCACCATATCTATTGCTTCACCTTCATTAATGTGTTTTGTCACATCCTCAAAGAATTCAATAAGGTTTGTGAGGCATGACCTTCCCCTCACAAAGCCATGCTGGCTATTTCTAGTCAAACTGTGCTTTTCCAAATAATCATAAATACTATCTCTCAGAGTCCTCTCCAATAATTTGTCCAACACAGAAGTAAGACTGGCTGCTCTGTAATTCCCAGGATTATCCCTATTCCCTTTCTTGAACAAGGGAATAACATTTACCACCCTCCAATCATCCGGTACAACTCCAGTGGACAGTGAGGACACAAAAATCACACAAAGGCACAGCAATTTCTTCCCTCGCTTCCAGCGCTAACCTTGTGTATACCCAGTCTGGCTCAGGGGACTTATCTATGCTGTGTACAACTCTATGATTCTATGTACTTGTTTAGCTTTGGTTTAAATGCTTCTGACATGTGTCTCGAACACACAATGCTATTCAGCATTCTAACCATTCTGAGTAGAATTTTCTCCTGTGCTCCTCTGTTCCCTTCAATAACAAGTATACCGTTTTGGAGATACTAGGGACTGCAGATGCTGGAGGATCTGAGATAACACGGTGTGAAGCTGGATGAACACAGCAGGCCAAGCAGCATCAGAGGAGCAGGAAAGTTTGACGTTTCGGGTCGAGACCCTTCTTCAGAAATGGGGGAGGGGAAGGGGGTTCTGAAATAAATAGGGAGGCAGTGGCAGCCGGGTAGAAGATGGATAAAGGAAATGATAGGGTGAGAGGATGCAGACAGGTCAAAGAGGCAGGGTTAGAGCCAGTGAAGGTGAATGTAGGTGGGGAGGCAGGGAGGGGATAGATCCGTCCAGGGAGGACGGGCAGGTCAAGCAAACGGGATGAGGTTCGTGGGTAGGGGATGGGGTGGGGCTTGAGTTGGGAAGAATATTAGGGAGGTGGGGATGAGCTGAGCTGGTTTTAGGATGTGGTCAGGGGAGGGGAGATTTTGAAGCTTGTGAAGTCCACTTTGATACCCTTGGGCTGCAGGGTTCCCAAGCGAAATATGAATTGCTGTTCCTGCATCTTTCAAGTGGTGTCTTTGTGGCACTGCAGGAGGCCCAGGATGGACATGTCATCTGAGGAGTCAGTCGAGGGTGAGGGGGGGAGGAGTTGAAATGGTTTGTGACTGGGAGGTGTAGTTGTTTGTTGCGAACTGAGCGTAGGTGTTTCGCCAAGCTTTACTTAGGTGGACAGATAGGAGATTCTGTGGGAACAAGAGAGACTCGCGGTTGGTGTGTTGCCTCCCAGATGCCATGGTCCATGATGTCTCAGATCATGTTTTCGGAATCCTTAAGGGGAGGGGGGAGCAGCCTCAAGTCATGGTCCACACAGTCACCAACAACACAGGTAGGCAAAAGGCTGGGGATGTAAGGCAGAAATTCAAGGAGCTAGGGTGGAAGCTGAGCGATAGAACAAGCAGAGTTGTTATCTCTGGTCTGTTAACCGTGCTACTTGCTAGCGAGGCGACGAAAAGGGAGAGACAGCAGTTGAACAAGTGGCTACAAAGATGGTGCTGGAGGGAGGGATTCAGATACCTGGATAATTGGGGCTCATTCTGGGGTAGGTGGGACCTCTTCAAACAGGATAGTCTCCACCTGAACCAGAGGGGTGCCAATATCCTGGGGGGGGAAATTTGCTAATGCTCTTCAGGAGGGTTTAAGCTAATTCAGCAGGGGGATGGGAACCTGATTTGTAGCTCCAGTGTACAGGAGGTTGAGAGTAGTGAGGTCATGGATAAGGCTTCAAGGTCGCAGGAGTGTACCCACAGGCAGGAAGGTGGTTTGAAGTGTGTCCACTTCAACACCAGGAGCATCCGGAATAAGGTGGGTGAACTTGCAGAGTGGGTTGGTACCTGGGACTTCGATGCTGTGGCCATTTCAGAGACATGGATAGAGCAGGGACAGGAATGGTTGTCGCAGGTTCCGGAGTTTGGATTTTTCAGTGAGATCAGGGAAGGTGGTAAAAGAGCGGGAGGTGTGGCACTGTTAGTCAAGGACAGTATTACAGTAGCAAAAAGAACGTTTTGATGAGGACTCGTCTACTGAGGTAGTATGGACTGAGGTTAGAAACAGGAGAAGAGAGGTCACCCTGTTGGGAGTTTTCTATAGGCCTCCAAAAAGTTCCAGAGATGTAGAGGAAAGGATTGCAAAGATGATTCTGGAAAGGATTGAAAGTAACAGGGTAGTTGTTATGGTGGACTTTAACTTTCCAAATATTGACTGGAAACGCTATAGTTCAAGTGCTTCAGCTGTGTCAGTTTTTGTCCAATGTATGCAGGAGGGTTTCCAGACACAGTATGTAGATAGGTCAACAAGAGGCGAGGCCACATTGGATTTGGTACTGGGTAATGAACCAGGCCAGGTGTTAGATTTGGAGGTAGGTGCGCACTTTGGTGATAGTGACTACAATTCAGTTATGTTTACCTTAGCGATGGAAAGGGATAGGTATATACCACAGGGCAACAGTTATAGCTGGGGGAAAGGCAATTTATGAGGCAATAAGGCAAGATTAGGATGCATAGGATGGGGAAGGAAACTGCAGGGCCTGGGTACAATTGAAATATGAGGCTTGTTCAAGGAACAGCTACTGCGTGTCCTTGATATGTATGTGACTGTCAGGCAGAGAGGAAGTGGTCAAGCGAGGGAACCGTGGTTTACTAAAGAAGTTGAATCTCTTGTCAAGAGGAAGAAGGAGGCTTATGTAAAGATGAGGCATGAAGGCTCAGTTAGGGCGCTTGAGAGTTACAAGTTAGTCAGGAAGGACCTAAAGAGAGAGCTAAGAAGAGGCAGGATGGGACATGAGAAGTCTTTGGCAGGTAGGATCAAGGTAAACCCTTAAGCTTTCTATAGGTTTGTCAGGAACAAAAGAATGACTAGAGTAAGATTACGGCCAGTCAGGACAGTAGTGGGAAGTTGTGTGTGGAATCCAAAGAGTTAGGAGAGGCGCTAAATGAATATTTCTCGTCAGTATTTACACAGGAAAAAGACAATGTTGTCGAGAAGAATACTGAGATACAGGCTATTGGACTGGGGGGATTGAGGTTCATAAGGAGGAGGTGTAAGATATTCTGGAAAGTGTGAAAATAGATAAGTCCCCTGGGCCGGATGGGATTTATCCTAGGATTCTCTGGGAAGCTAGGGAGGAGATTGCGGAGCCTTTGGCTTTGATCTTTATGTCGTCATTGTCTACAGGAATAGTGCCAGAAGACTGGAGGATGGCAAATGTTGTCCCCTTGTTCAAGAAGGGGAGTAGAGACAACCCTGGTAATTATAGACCAGTTAGCCTTACTTTGGTTGTGGATAAAGTGTTGGAGAGGATTATAAGAGATAGAATTTATAATCATCTAGAAAGGAATAATTTGATTAGGGATAGTCAACATGGTTTTGTTAAGGGTAGGTCGTGCCTCACAAGCCTTATTGCGTTCTTTGAGAAGGTGACCAAACAGGTGGATGAAGGTAAAACGGTTGATGTGCTGTATATGGATTTCAGTAAGGTGCTTGATAAGGTTCCCCATGGTAGGCTATTGCAGAAAATACGGAGGCATGGGATTGAGTGATTTAACGGTTTGGATCAGAAATTGGCTAGCTGTAAGAAGACAGAGGGTGGTGGTTGATGGGAAATGTTCATCCTGGAGTTCAGTTACTAGTGGTGTATCGCAAGGGTCGGTGTTGGGTCCACTGCTGTTTGTCATTTTTATAAATGACCTGGATGAGGGCGTAGAAGGATGGGTTAGTAAATTTGTAGATGACACTAAAGTCAGTGGAGTTGTGGATAGTGCGGAAAGATGTTGCAGGTTACAGAGGGACATAGGTAAGCTGCAGAGCTGGGCTGAGAGGTGGCAAATGGAATTTAATGCAGAAAAGTGTGAGGTGATTCACTTTGGAAGGAGTAACAGGAATACAGAGTACTGGGCTAATGGTAAGGTTCTTAGTAGTGTGGATGAGCAGAGAGATCTCTGTGTCCAGGTGCATAGATCCCTGAAAGTTGCCACTCAGGTTGATAGGGTAGTTAAGAAGGCGTATGATGTGTTAGGTTTTATTGGTCGAGGGATTGAGTTTCAGAGCCATGAGGTCATGTTGCAGCTGTACAAAACTCTGGTGCGGCCGCACTTGGAGTATTGCGTACAGTTCTGGTCACCGCATTATTGGAAGGATGTGGAAGCTTTGGAAAGGGTGCAGCGGAGATTTACCATGATGTTGCCTGGTATGGAGGGAAGGTCTTATGAGGAAAGGCTGAAGGACTTGAGGCTGTTTTCATTTGAGAGAAGAAGGGTAAGAGGTGATTTAATAGATGATCAGACGATTATATAGGGTAGACAGTGAGAGTCTTTTTCCTCGGATGGCGATGGCGAGCAGGAGGAGGCATCGCTTTAAATTGAGGGGTGATAGATTTAGGACAGATGTCAGGGGTAGGTTCTTTACTCAGAGAACAGTAAGGACTTTAAGGGCATTTAAATGGTCATTGGATAAACATATGGATAATAATGGAATAGTGTAGGTTAGATGGGCTTCAGAGTGGTTTCACAGGTCGGCACAACACCGATGGCTGAAGGGCCTGTGCTGCGCTGTAGTGTTCTATGTTCTATGTATTTGCTAATGATTTAAGTTGTACTTATTATGAAATGTACTTTTGAAATCGCTAAAAGTGGAAACATTGACTCTATGTTTGCTGTACCAAAACTTATCAGAATTGTCAAGCTCTCTGTTGGAACACTAACCAACTTGCGCCTCTCCTTGAAATAAAACAGCCGCTACGTGCTCGTTGGGAGACTGGGCCTGTTACTGGAGGGGTTTCGCATAAGCCACTCGGAAAACAATCTGCACGTTAAGAATGGTTATGACCGAGATGAGATGCAGGCTGCGCGCCCCGTGTTGTCTGAGCAGGGCAGTATGGACAACTGGAGGGCAGTAAATGAAACAAAGCTGAAATTCTGTTTTTGGACGGCTTTACTACATGAATTCTGAATTAGTTGATGAATCATTTGCGTTCGGGATCATTAGAATTGGTCCTGATTTTGTAGCTGCGGAATCATCCCTGCTACAGAAAACCCAGCGTTTCAACCGGAAAGTTAGATCACGAGTATAAGAACAAGATTTGGCTGCAAAACCTTCTCAGATCAATTCCATTCCTCCGGATGGAAGGCTGTTAACTCCCTCTCCAATTTAAGCAACATGCTCAGCACAGCAAGATACAAGCTGGAAAGGTGAAATCAATTCAGCAGCGCCTTCGGACATTGAAATTTCAGGATGCACAGGCTGTTCGTTCACGAGAACAGAACAAGTTGTTGAAAGGCAGGATAAAGTTAACCTCAATGAGTACCGGGACAGAGAACAACCGCACGCTTTCCTTTCAATGAACGAAATGACTTACCTTTCGAAACGGGAGCGATTCCGCTCTGTACATTCAAACCGTCGAGGTACCTCAAGTTGTGAGAGTGAAAACGAGAAGTTTCACAAGGAACGATTAAACAGCTCATCTCACGAGTCGTACAAATATGTACGGCCCGTTCAGCTCAACTTGTTCATGCCGATCTGATAAGCAGATCGGCAGTTTGGCAAAATGTGTGAGGACTATGCACAGTTTTATGGAAGCATTTTTGAAGTATGCTAAGAGCAGAACGCTTACCTGGGAAGGAGTGGGGCCTCTTCGAGACCAAAGGGGCAATTTGTGCATGGAGCCAGAGGATGAAACATATTTCTTATCTGCATTCATAAAGGCGAACGACATTGTGACTGGAGATTTCAATCAGGATTTTGACATTCTAGAATTTGTTATGAATAATAAGGACGTGATATTCGATGTTTTACTGGGCATAACGTTGTATAAATCACTAGCGTCTGATGAGAGGTATCCAGGATGGTATGGGAGGAAATGGAGGAGTTTGCTGGGGCCTGGTGGAGATATTTAATACTTTGTGGCAACAGGTGAAGTATCGGATGTCTGGAGGAGAGCTAATGTGGCTTCTTTATTCATGAAGGGCAGCAAGGATGAGCCATGTGATTACAGACAGCTCGTCTGACATTAGTTGTAGGAAACTTATTGGGAAAACCTCTGAGGGACGGGATCAACTAATATGTGGAAAGGCAGAGATTGATCAGGGATAGTCAGTGCGGATTTGTTCAATGGAGATCCTGAGTGCGTAAGTTAATTGGGTTTTTGAAAAGGTGACGAAATATATTGATGAGGGTATTGCAGCTGATGTAGTTTATATGGACTTCAGTAAGGCTGTTGACAAGGTCCCACATGGAAAGATGATCCAAAAGGCCCATGGGACCCAAGGAAAGTGAGCTACTTGATCCAACATTGGCTTGCAAATAGGAGGCAAAAGTTGATGTTTGAGGGTTGTTTTTGTTATTGGGAGCTTTGACCACTGATGTACCATAAGGATCAGTGCTAAGACCCTTACTGTTTGTTATGAACATTAATATCTTGGATTCACATCTAGAAAGTACAATTAATAAGTTTGCAGATAGTTCATAGTTCCTTGGAAGTGGAGTCACAGTAGACAGGATAGTGAAGAAAGCATTCGGTATGCTTGCCTTTATTGGTCAGTGCATTGAGTACAGGAGTTGGGAGGTCATTTTGCAGCTGTATAGGACATTATTTAGGCCACTTTTGAAATACAGCGTTCATTTCTGGTCTCTCTGCTGTAGGGAAGATGTTGCGAAACTTGAAAGGGTTCATAAAAAATTTAAAAGGATATTGCCAGGTTTGGAGGGTTTGACCTATAGGGAGGGATTAAATAGGCTGGGGTTATTTTCCCTGAAGTGTCAGAGGCTGAGGGGTGACCTGTACTTACAGAAGTTTGTAAGATTTTGGGGCATAGAAGGTCTTTTCCCCAGGGTGGGAGAGTCCAAAACTAGAGGACATAGGTTTAAGGTGAGAGAGGAAAGATTTAAAAGGGACTAAAGGGGCAACTTTTTCATACAGAGGATAGTGTGTGTGTGGAATGAGCTGCTAGAGGAAGTGGTGGAGGCTGGTACAATTACATCATTTAAAAGGCATGTGGATAGGTATATGAACAGAAAGGGTTTAGAGGGATACGGGCAAATGCTAGCAAATGGGAACAGATTAATTTAGGATATCTGGTCAGCATGGACGAGTTGGACCGAAGGGTCTGCTTCTATACTGTACATCTCTATCACTTTATAACACAAAAAAATGTTGTTGATAGTGAGGAGGATGGTCTCAGGCTACAGTCTGATATTGATCAGCTGGTAAACTGGGCAGAGCAATGGCAGAAGGAATTTAATCCTGATAAGTGTGAGATGATGCATTTTGGGAGGTCTAAGGGAAGGATACACACAGTGAATGGTAGGTCCCTACGGAGTACTGAGAAATAAAGGGATCACAATGTGCAAATTCATAAATCTCTGAAGGTGTCAGCACAGATAGACAAGACAATGAAGAAGGAATACATGATTCTTGCCTTCAGTAGCTGGGGTGTAGGATATAGGAGCAAGGATGCCTTGTTACACCTTTATAAAATATTGGTTACGTCACCGTTAGAATACTGCCTTCAGTTCTGGTCACCACTCTGTCAGAAGGATGTGATTGCACTAGATGTGGTGCAGAGGTGATCCACCAGTATATTGCCAGGGATGGAAAGTCTCAGTTTTGATGAGAGAGTGGATAACCTGTGTTTGTGTTCCATGGAACAGAGGAACTGAAAGGTAATCAATTGATGTGTACAATTATGAGAGGCATAGGCAGATAGATTGTAAGAATCTTTTCCCCATGCTAGACATGTCTAAAACCAGACAGTGTAAGTTTAAGGTGAGGAGTATGTGGTTCAGAGGGGATCTGAAGCAAATTCTTTTCACCCAAAGAGTGATAGAAAAATGGAATGCGTTACCTGTGAGGGTGGTGAAGGCAGCTACTCTCACAACATCTAAGAAGCAAATGGATAAGCATTTAAAAATACCAGTCCATAAAAGTGCAGGAAAATGGAATTAGCGTAGTTTGGTGTTTGCTAGCTGGCATAGATGTGGTGGGTTGAAGGGCATGTTTCTATGCTGTATGACTCTATGACTTATTGAAAATGGGAGATCTCGAAAGGATCAAGCTCTTTCTTGCATCTAGAAGAGAGGAGGAAAGGGGACTGAATGAGCACTGGGGAGATTATGAATTGGACAGTATAGAATGTCTTGAGGATAATCCTGAGGATATAAGCCCAACCTTTTCCAGACAAAAAGCAGTGTTCTAACCTAGGACATTTTGAAGCAAATAGGAGAATCAAATATTTCTCATTGTATTATCAAAGCACCACTTGGAACTGCTGACCTGAACTGAATACACTTCCTTGTCAACACATCCTAAAACTCAGCGCACAGCAGTTCTGAGGAAGGGTCACTGAACCTGAAGTTGGGTCACTGAACACGAAACGTTAATTCTGACTTCTGTCCACATATGCTGCCAGACCTGCTGAGCTTTTCCAGCAATTTGGTTTTTGTTTCTCATTTCCAGCATCTGCAGTTTTTCAGTTTTCATCCTAAAACTCTGTACTTGGACACAGTTGAATCTCCTGCTTAAACAACACGAGGCAAACTGCTTCTCTGCATGCAGCTTCAGTGTTTCATAGCCTACAGCATAATATGATTGAGTAATTCTTGTTGAGTTACATATTATGCTTTTTTTATGGCTATAAGGGCTCTGACGACACTTCTTTATCAGTTAAGACCCAAGTGGAGTAAAAACACCTTGCGCAGCATTCTCAGATCCTGCTGACAGACAACCACAACATTTGAACTTTTGTGCTGATATTTGGAAACACAGACCGTTAGTTGAAAAGGAGAATACGAACAGGCTGTTAGGTTAATGGATACTGCCCAAAAATAACCCTAACACTCAAATGTCAGCGAAAGTCAAAACCCACCAACTCAGCCATTTTAATTTACTGAAACATGGAATTTGCAAAGACGAAACAAAATGTTAAGAAGGCAGTTTTCCCTGGATGCTTCTGATGCTAAACAGCCCCTAAACTGGCCAAAATGAGATCTTAAGATACAACAGCAGTTTCTGTCTCAGCACCATATCATCTCGGTGTGGGTGTCATACCACACACCACAGCTTGCCAGCTTGAAGATCATTAAAGCTACGATGGGCAGTGATGTTGCCTGCTAGGACACATAAAAGAGGTCACACACCACTTTGAGTAATAGTGATCAGCAGATAGGAATAGAATTCATTGGTGCAGTAAGTGAATTCTACTTAACATCATGCCTAGTTTTCAAAGTTCACTTGATAACTGAGGTCAATTGACTGCACTATATTTGAAAATAAAAGGTTGACATAAATTAGTAAAATATCTGGGGCAGTTTTCTAAGATTTCACCATTCTAGGACGGGAAAAAAACCCAGTTAATCTGGTAAATGAGTCATACTGGCCTGACAACCAATCAGATCAATGTCTCACTTAATTGCAATAACTTTTTTCGTTGCATTATTTCTTCTGGATCAAAATCAGTTGATTTTTTTATAGGACTTTCTCTGAGCACTCCAAAGTGTGAGTGCTGAGTTATTCAATCTTACTAGACACCTTTTAGAATCATCATAAAAAAGGAAGTGCTATTTATTCTTCTAATGTCCATTTAAGGGATTTGGGACATTGCTATAAAGGTTAGTATTTATTGCACAGCCATAAATGCTCTTGAGAAAGTGGTAGTGATCCATCTTTTCAGTCCATGTGGTACAGGTACGTCCGTGTGGAAAACTGGAAGGGAATTCCAGGATTTTGAGTGAAGGAATAGCTGATATAATTCCAAGTCAGGCTGGTGGAGACTTGGATGGGAACTTGTAAGTGGTGATGTTCCCATGCAACCGCTGCCCATGTTCTTCTAGGTAGTAGAGGTCACAGGTTTGGAAGGAGCTGTCAGGGGAGCTTTGATGAATTGCTGCAGTTCACCATCTATATGGTGCAACACTGATATCATTGTGTGACAGCGAGGGAGACAGATTGTTTAAGATGGTGTCAGTGAAGCAGGCAGCTTCATCCTGGATGGTGTCGAGATTTTTCAGTGTTTGTGGAGATGATGCATCCAGGGAAGTGGAAGTATCAGTCACGCTCCTCATTTGTACCTTGTGAATAGTAGACTGGCTTTGAGAAGGAAGGAGATGAGTCATTCAGAGCAGAATATTCAGTCTCTAATCTGGTCTTGTTATTGAGACATTGGTAGGGTTGGCCCAGCTAAGTTTCTGGCCAATAGTTATCCCCATGATCTTGGCAGTGAAGGAATCAGCAATGGTATGCCATTCAATGTCTAGAATGTTATCTTTCTTGATTCTCCTGTTGATGGTAATTTCCTGGCATTTGTATGTCACAAGTATTGTATTTATCAGTTGAAGCCTGACCATTGTCCAGACAAATGAGTATAATATTGCTGTGGCATTTACTGTCTATTCCTTACAACCTTTGATTCTTGTCAGTCAGAAATCTGCTCAAGTCAGACTAAAAAAAACCTCAGTGACCCCACTTAACTGCTCTCTAGAGAAGCAAATTCTACAAACTAACAATCCTCTGAAAGAAAAACACTCCTCTCTGAAATAACTGCACAGAGGCCAGTGTCTCGCTACCAAGTCGGTGGGTTATAGGGGGATGGGTCTGGGTGGGATGCTCTGAGGGTTGGTGTGGACTGGTTGGGCTGAAGGGCCTGTTTCCACACGGTAGGGATTCCATGAAAAAAATGTTGTAATTGTACCAGCCTCCACCACCACCTCTGGCCGCTCATTCCATAGACACAAGACCCTCTGTGTGAAAATGTTGCCCCTCAGGTAAGTTCCTTTTAAATCTTTCCCTCTCACCTCGAACCTCTGCCATCTAGTTTTGGACTCCCCTATCCTGGAAAAAAGACCCTGGCTATTTACCCTATCCGTGCCCCTCATGATTTTATAAATCTCTCTAGGTCACCACTCAGCCTCTGATGCCGAGAAAATAGCCCCAGCCTATTCAGCCTCTCCCTATAGCTCAAACCCACCAACCCTGGCAACACGCTTGTAAATGTTTTTCTGATCACTTTCAGGTTTAACAACATCTTTCCTACAGCAGGGAATCCAGAGCTGAATACAGTATTCCAAAAAGTGACCTAACCAATGTCCTGTAGACCACACATGACCTCCCTATCCCTATGTTCAATGCAGTAACCAATAAAGGCAAGCATACCAAACGCCTTCTTCACCACCCTGTCTCCCTGCGACTCCACTTTCGAGGAACAATGAAGCTGCATTCCAAGGTCTCTGTTCAGCAACACTCCCCAAGACCTTACCATTTATGTATAAGTCCTGCCGTGATTTCTTTCCAAAATGCAGCACCTCACATTTATCTAAATTAAACTCCGTCTGCCACTCCTTGGCCCATCAGTCCATCTGATCAAAGTCCCATTGTACTCTGAGCTAACTTTCTTCACTGTCCACTACGCTACCAATTTTGGTGTCATCTACAAACTTACTAACTATACCTCCTATGTTCACATCCAAAACTTTTTCACAAACGACAAAATGCTGTGGACTCAACATGGATCCTTGTGGCGCATTAGTGGTCACAGGCCTCCGTTTCGAAAAACAACCCTCCATCACCATCCATGTCTCCTACCTTCAAGTTAATTTTGTATCCAAATAGCTAGCTCTCTCTGTATTCCATGTGATCAAACCTCACTAACCAGCCTACCATATGGAACAAAAACAGAAGTTCCCGATTTGCAGCATCCTCACTTCTTTCAGTTTTTACCTGATGGAATTTTGTTGAATGTCCATATAGATAACATCCATCATTCTGCCTTCATCAACCTTCTTCGTCACCTCTTCAAAAAATTCTATCAAGTTATTCAGACATGATTTCCCACGCACAAAGCGATATTGACTGTCCCTAATCAGCTCTTGCCATTTCAAATACAGGTAAATCCTGTTCTTCAGAATCCCCTCCAACAAAGTGCCCATCACTGACATCAGGCTCACTGGTCTGTAGGTCCCTGGCTTTTCCTTACCACGTTTCTTAAATAATGGCACCACATAAGCCACCATCCACTCTTCTGGCATCTCAGTCATAGCTATCGATCAGGCAAATATCTCAGCATGGAGCCCAGCAATCATTTCCCCAGCTTCCCACAAAGTTTTGGGATGTACCAGATCAAGTCCCAGGGATTTGTCCACCTATGAGCATTTTAAGATGCCCAGCACCTCTTCCTCTGTAATATGGATACTTTTCAAGATATTGCTGTTTAAATCCCTAAGTTCTCTAGCTTCTGTATTCTTCTCCACAGTAAGTACTGATACAAAATACTCGTTAAGTATCTCACCCATCTCTGTGGTTCCACACATAGGTGGCTGGTCTTTAAGGGGCCCTATCCTCTCCCTAGTTACTCTTTTGCCCTTAATGAATTTGTAGAATCTCTTTGGATTCTCCTTAACACTACTCACCAATGTTATCTCATGACCCTTTTTTGAACTCCTGATCTCCCTCTTGAGCTTACTTCTACTGACCTTACCATCCTTGTGGGATTCAGTTGATCCCAGCTACGTGTACCTACTTTATGCCTCCTCCTTTTTCTTCAGCTGAGCCCCAAATTCTTTGATCATCTAGCATTCTCTAAGCCTAACAGCCTTGCCTTTCACACTAACAAGAACGTACTGCCCTGGACTCTCCTTATCTCATTTTGAAGGCATCCCATTTTCTAACTGTCCCTTTATTAGCAAAAAGCCCCTCCTAAAAAACTTTTGAATGTTCTTGACTCATACTGTCAAAATGGGCCTTATTCCAACTTAGAAATTTAACTCTTAGATTCCCCTTTTCCGTCACTATTTTAAAACTATTAGAATTAAGATCACTGGCTCCAAAGTGCTCTCCCACTGACAGCCTTTTGCCCTCCCTTATTTCCCAACAGAAGATCAAGTTTTGCTCCTTCTCTGGTCGATACCTCCACATATTGAATAAGTAAATATTCTTATCCACACTTAACAAGTTCTTCTCTCAACAATAAGGCAATCTCAGTGTATGTTTAGACAGTTTAAATTCCCTACCATTGCAACCCTATCAACCAAATTCAGCAGATTCATTTGGGGAATCTCGGGTAGCAAATATCAATAAATCCAGCCCTTTGTCCCATTCCTGCATGTACTCTTGACAATATCCCAAAAATTCAAGAAAGATGTGGGGCAGACCTGAGTACGGTGGCCATCACCAAGGAGAAGGTGCTAGAAGAACTGAATGGCTTGAAGATGGATAAGTAACTAGGACCAGATGGACTACAACCCAGAGTTCTTAAGGAGCTAGCTGAAGAGATTGTGGAAGCATGAGTGGTGATCTTTCAGGAATCGCTAGATGGTCCCAGAGGCCTGGAAAATTGCTAACATGACATTCCTGTTTAAAAAGGGAGTAAGGCAAAAGACTGAAAATTACAGGCTGATTAGCCTAAGCTCAGTCGTGGGTAAGATTTTGAAGTCCTTTGTGAAGGATGAGATTTCTGAATACTTGGAAGTTCATGGTAAAGTAGGGCAAAGTCAGCATGGTTTCATCAAGGAGAGGCCATGCCTGGCAAATCTGTTAGAATTCTTTGAAGAAATAAGCAGGTTAGACCAATTGGAGCAAATGGATGTTATCTACCTGGACTTCAAGAAGGCCTTTGACAAGGTGTAGCGCAGGAGGCTGCTGAGTAAGATCAGGGCCCATGGTGTTAGAGGCAAGGTGCTAGCATGGATAGAAGGTTGGCTGTCTGGCAGAAAACAGAGGGTGGGGTAAAATGGTCTGTCTCAGTATGGCAGCCAGTGACAAGGGCCAGCATTGGAACCACAACTTTTCACTTCATACATTAATGATTAGATGAAGGAACTGAGAGCATTCTGTCTAAGTTTGCAGATGATACAAAGATAGGTGGAGGGACAGGGAGTATTGTGGAGGTGGGGAGGCTGCAGAAGGATTTGGACAGTTTGGGAGAGTAGGAAAAGAAGTGGAAGATGTAGCACAACTTTGGAAAGTGTGAGGTCATGCACTTCGGTAAGAAGAATAAAAGCATGGACTATTTTCTAAATGGGGAGAAAATTCAAAAATCTGAAGTGCAAAGAGACTCAGGAATTCTAGTCCAGAATTCTCTCAAGACAACTTGCAGGTTAAGTCAGTAGTTAGCAAGGCAAATGCAACTTTTGCATTTATTTTATTTATATATCAATGGAGGGAAGTACTTCTGAGGTGATATAAGGTACTGTTGATGTTACATTTGGAGTATTATGTACATTTTTAGCCCTCAGGAAAGATGCACTGGCCCTGGATTGGGTCCAGAGGAGGCTTACGAGAATGACCCCAGGAATGAAAAACTTAACATATGAGAAACGTTTGAGGACTCTGGGTCCTCAAAACTTGCTGGAGTTTAGAAGGATGAAGAGGATCTAATTAAAACTTACAGAATACTAAATGGCCTGGGCAGAGTGGATGTAGGAAAGATGGTTCCATTGGTAGGAGAGGCTAAGACCTGAGGGCATAGCCTTAGGGTAAAGGGAGGACCTTTTGGACCAGAGATAAGGAGAAACTTCTTCAGCCAGAATGTGGTGAATCTATGGAATTCGCAGCCACAGAAGGTTGTGGAGGCCAGGCCATTGAGTATATTTAAGATAGATATAGATATGTTCTTGATTGTCAAGGGGATTAAGGGTTGCGGGGAGAAAGCGAAAGAATGGGATTGAGAAAATTATCAGCCATGATTGAATGATGGACCGGACTCTATGGGCTGAATGGCCTAATTTCTGCTCTTGTGTCTTACGGTCTTGTACACCATAATTATTGTGTTGAGAGTCAGATGGTATACCTTTATAGCTTCCTGTGTTCGTGGATGATAAGCAATGTGAATGTCAACTGCTTTGTACTCAAAATACTTACTGTGTCATGAGAAATACTAAATATAAAATGAAATCTTTATCCAGTTATATTTCTATTGGTATTTCTCAATGAGTGAAAACAAAGTTAATTTTTTCACTACTACTACTTTTGGTGAGTAAAGAAGCCAGACCAAGCATTTATTTTGAGTTACCCTCATATATAAAGAAATTTTCAGCTACTCTTAACATTTGTTTGTGGTGTTACTTTGACTTCTGTAGGTGGACTTTTTTGACCTATTGCTCTGGTCACAACGTAGAACACCTAGGACTAGTTCCTGTAACAGTTCAATTTCACTCAGACATTCATATTTGATTTGATTTGATTTATTATTGTCCCATGTAGCAAGGTACAGTGTAGCGTTTTGTTTTGCGCGTAGCACAGGCACATCATACCATCAAAGATCATAGGGTGATTGAACAGAGTGAGGAGTAAAATGTTACGGCTGCAAGGAATGTGCACACAAAGCAAGATCAACATTAGTTTTGAAATTTGGGAATTCCATTCAGAGCTCTAATGAAAGCAGGGAAGAAGCTGTTCTTGAACCTGTTGGTATGTGTGTTCAAGCTTTTGTATCGTGTGCCCGACAGAAGAGGTTGGAAGAGATTATAACTGGGGTGGGAGGGGTCTTTGATGATGTTTGCAGCCTTTCCGAGGCACAGAGAAGTATAGATGGAGTCAGTGGGTGGAAAGTTGGCTTGTGTGATGGACTGGGCTGTGTTCACAAGTCACTGTAGTTTCTTACGGTCCTGGGCAAAGCAGATTTTTTTAAATTCAATAACAGGAGGAAGACATCACTGGCTAGGCCAGCATTTATTGCCCATCCCTAATTGCCCAGAGGGCAGTTCAGAGTCAACCACATTGCTTTGGGTCTGGAGTCACATATAGGTCAGACCAGGTAAGGATGGCAGTTACCTTCCCTAAAAGACATTAGTGAACCAGTTGGGTTTTTCTGACAATGGATTCATGGTTATCATTGGATCCTTAATTCCAGATATTTTATTGAAATCACATTCCACCATCTGCCCAGGTCCCCAGAATGTTATCTGGGTATCTGGATTAACAGCCCAATAGGCCAATACCTTTTCTCTGTGGTACCAAGTCGTGATGCATCCTTTTAGAATGCTTTCTATGGGGCGTCTATAAAAGTTTGTGGGGTCTTCATAGACATGCTGAACTTTCTTAGCCTCCTGAATAAGAAGGAACATTGTTATGCCCTCTTGACCATCACATCAATGTGGATGGTGAAGGACAGATTGTTGGTGGTCGTCACACCTAGGAACTTGAAGCTGTCAACCATTTCCACCTCAACCTCATTGATGTAGATAGGGGGTGTGCCCGCCTATTTGCTTCCTGAAGGTGATGATCAGCTCTTTAGTTTGGCTGACATTGATGGAGAGATCATTATCTTTACACCACACCACCAAGCATGCTATCTCTTTTTTTTATCTCAAAACATTATTTAGGAGCAAGTCAACTGCGTTTGCAGGTGACTCCTGAACAACTTATACTACAATTGTTCTGGACATCAAGTCACACCCTCAGTACACTTTGGACAATGAGTATGAACTCTTTGTAAAACTCTGACTTTCAATGCAATGTCTGAGGGAAAAACTATGTCTATCACCAGCAATAGAGTTGAGTAGCTCCCCACATCCATAAATATAGTTGTGGATTAATCTGTATCATTGAAGAAAATATAGTTACCTTTCCTTTCAATAGAAATCTTTTATATCTCTCAGTTCCCCATTCACCTCTTCTGTCTTCGCAATTGTGATTATCCTCAGTCCTCATGATCATAGTCAATGCTACAATTTGATCCATGATATTTTCCTTTTGAGTTCCTTTTTAGACTCACACTGACAAACACAGTAGGTTCCATGGGCTGCCCACAATGTCCCACATTGTTACAATGTTATCTCTTACCACGATGACTCTCACTCCCACCCTTAGCAGCTTCCTTTCCAGTTTGGCAAAACAAAATCCAGGATTGTTCCTAGCTATCCTTCATTTACTCCTAATGCCCATATCTACTCGTCAAAATTAATTTGCTTTATCCTTTCAAATTCTTTGTAGGTTTTCCCAGGCTGTTTCCTTAAGTTTCAAAACATTTACCTGCATGCTTCAGGGACTAACACGTACTCACTCAGAATAACCGTTATTGCAGCATTCAAATCTATAGGGACCTAGTTGGACAGAGGTGCATACTTCATACATACTGTACCTTGCAATCTATTCTGCATGGGCACAGTTCAGTTTTCTTTCAGCCATTTCATTTGTTTTGCTACCTTTTCAAACAGAATTAAGAATGACTCAACATCCTTTTCCTCAAAATTCATTAAGGCCTGCACAAATTTAGATATTTTCTTATTTGACTTCAGATGATGCCAAGAGCTTTCCTCATTATAACCAAATTCTACATCTCAGGCCTTCTTTTTTGACTGCAGCTTTTAAAGTCAGTATTCCTTTTCTTTCTCTTTCTGTCTCTCTTTCTTGTTTTATTCATGCCCATTGCATTCAAAGTTCCAGCTCTTACATTCCCTTTGTTGTTCCTTTTCCTCTGTCCAAAATGCTCTCTCTTTTGTTGTGTTCAAGTCTTTTATGTTCTACTTCCTTTTCCATTCTATTTCTTTTTAATGCTCAAACTGCCTCAGCTGCAATTATTGCTAACTCAAGTGACTTACCACTCAGGGGAGGCAATGGCCTAGTGGTATTATTGCTGGGCTGTTAACACAGCAACCCAGATAATTGTCCTGGGATTTGGTTTCAAATCCCACCACAGTAGATGGTGCAATCTGGAATTAGGAGTCTGATGATGGAACATTTGGTGATTGTTGGAGGTTAAAAAAAGTATCTGGTTTACTGTTGTTCTTCAGGAAAGGAAATCTGCTGTTGTGGCCTACATGTCATTCCAAATCCACAGCAATGTGGTTGACTCTTAACTGCACTATTTGCAATGAATACTGGCCTATCCAGTGATGAGCTCATCCAGTGAATGAATTTTATAAAATTTAGTGCGCCCAGTCCCTCTTGTATTTCCACCAATCCCAAATGTTCTGCCTTGGTAAAATAGCTAGGAGACCTCCCCTATCTTGGATGTTTTTAGCTTCTTCCAATGCCTTCTTATTTTGTAATATGAGAAACCCGATATCTGTCCTTTTATCCTTTGTCAATCACTCTCACTCTGTATCCAATTGCACATTCTCTGCATTCAAAAAACCCACACTGATTTCCAAATTGTCTGTCAAAGCTCTGACAGGAGATACACACTGCTTCCACTTTATGAGCTCTCACAAATGTCAAAATGAATCAACAAATGGTTAACTTACCTGATTTTGACTGCTATCCAGAATAAAATAATTCGCACTAACTCTCGTCAATAAACAAACCAAACCTATTTGTTTCAATCAAACGTATTCAATAAAAAGTGGCAATATGGATTATTATCTATGACTAAACAACTTACACCATGTCCTGTTTAAACCCATGCACATTAATTCTTAAAAGGACAAATGAGATAGATAGTTCTGTAGAAGGTGGAAAAATATAGGTTAAAAAGGGATAAATTCTACACATCAAGAATACACACTACAGGAGTGGCATCAGGTGAATTTCTCACATTTTTCTTTGGTTTTGAAAATGATATCACATTGTGTCAATTGAAGATCTCCATTTCAATAGCCAATGAGTTGGACTTAGGTCTTTGCTTGAGTTAAGCATTCTTCTTTTCAGAGTAATTGTGTATTTTCCCACTCACAGAGGAACAGAAAGAGAATCTTTGCTTGCGGATTTTCTGAAAGTCTGATTTCAATTACCCCTTCTCAGGTATGTGACAGACTGTAACTTAAAAACACAAATCCTGTTGCTTGACAGTTTTTTCATCCCAAAGACATCTGAAGCCAGCTTATCTTTAATAAGTTTCAAATCTACTTTCTCTAAAAGTTACATGACCCTATGTCATGAATAAGTGAAAATCACAAAGAGCTACTCTTGACCATTGAGTTGCAAAAATTAAAGTGAAGATGTATTCTTTGCTGCTCAGTCGTATCCAAACCTTTATTTTTCCCGGTTCATATTCTAAAGAAGACATGTAGTCTCTACAACTGTGACCTTTCCATTCTGTGTTAGCGTGAAGACTTTTTGGGTATTGGTGTGAGTTTGTCAATTACTTTAAAAGCTGCTGTTATCATGAACCTGTTCACTTATGCCAATTTAAACATAGTGGTACCTTTGAAATTAATGTTATCCTTGTGTGCTGTGCACGGATGTTTAACCAAGAAAAGATTATTATTGAAGATATCGTTGAATCCCTTGAAGTCTGCATAGATGTGAGACCCAATATCCTGTGCATCAACCCAAATAAAGAAGTTATGTTACTGTCTGACTGCATCACCTAATAAAGGAGTTAGTGAAAATGGAAATATGCCCCTTGAAAACCAAAAGTATTCCATGAGTATCAAAAAGCTGTCATTGCAAAAATCTGAAAAGCAGCCCTGGTAGATTGCACAATAAGGTGAAGACTACAGAAGGCGGAACAGTCTCAGATGCAGAACTAGATGCAGAAGAGTTCATAATTGTGAATTTATTGGTTGCCAATGAAAATGAGATAAAATAACAGACACAAAACAATGGTAACTGGATTGTTGAAGAGAGTTTGGAATTTATTCTGAGTACCCACTTTTATAAGCGCGCATTTATGTGTCAAATGACAAACATAGGCCTCCAACGGAAACAACAGAACTTTCAGAACTGTGTCTATTCCTTGGGCACAAGTGAATCCCCAGTTAAACCCCACAGTTATGATTACGTACAATTAAACTGAGCACATTTAATTAAGTGCATCTTATACACAATACTCAAAATATACTTTAATCTAAAATACAAAGAGTTCCACCATTACTCATTCAAAGGACACAAGGGCACTGATTTCAGCTCAGAGCTGGTGTACCCCAACCTGTCAAATATGATCTTTCTCGACATTTAGAATTCACCTGTAACTCAGCTACATTTAACCTAACTCAAATCTCTTTATCCATCATCTCAGCACCCACAGTTCTGCATTAGCTCCTAGATTGGCACATGCTCATCTTTTAAATTCTCATACTCATTTGCCAAACACACCATAGCTTTATCCATCCCTATCACTAAAATTTACTTCTTTACCAGGATTCTCCAAGACTTCAGCATTCTTCCAGTTATTAATCTGGGGTTATGAGTTCAAATCCCAGCATGGCAAGTGGAGGAATTTAAATTGAGTTAAGAACAATCTGGAATTAAAAGCAGGTCTCAGATTGTTGACCATGAAACTATCACCCTTTGTCATTGCAATCCATTTTGTTCATTAATGCCCTTCAGAGAAAGAAATTTGCCTCCTTACCAGTTCTGGACTATGTGTGACTCTAGACCAAGAACAATGTGGTTGACTCTGATAGTGGCAAATTCAAGTCATCAATGAATCAGTTTCTCAAGGAAGAATAACTAAAAGAATTGCGTCAGAACTTGAAGGACCCTGTTGCGAAAGATATGTTTGATTGTGAAAAACCAGTTCTGCATGTGAACAAAACCCCAACTGGAGAACAGAGAAAGCTGAAAGTAGATTTCATAAGTGAAAAGGGTTATAATTATAACCCAGATCTAAAGATCTGAAACGTCAGCTTTCTTGCTCCTCTGATGTTGCTTGGCTTGCTGTGTATATCCAGCTCCACACCATATTATCTCAGATTCTCCAGCATCAGCAGTTCCCACTATCTCAATTATTAATTAACTTTTATTTCCATGAGAAAGCCTAAAATTCATAACGGTGAGTTTCTCAAAAGCAAGATGCTGACCTTTCCAGGAAAAGACCAATTCCTTTGACTGGACAAAGTTATAATTATTGCAAAGAGGCAGCAAAAAAGTAAAGGAGAAATTGAAGATTATTGAAGCAGGGTAAAATTGATGTCGAGAGCATTGAACTTTTTGAAAGGAAGGTTGGATAACTAACTAACAGAATAAGACACATAGCTACTGAAAGAGGGTCAGAGAGGGAGATTGCTTTTGAATTACTCTGAAAAAGAGCCATTTCTTGTGCTATAGAGATAATAAGGTGCAGAGTTGGATGAACACAGCAGGCCAAGCAGCATCAGAGGTGCAGGAAAGCTGACGTTTTGGGCCGAGACCCTTCTTCAGAAATTCTCCAGCATCTGCAGTTCGACTATCTCTGAAGTATTTCTTTGCTGTTAACTTGTGAAATGCAATAGATTTAAGGGTGGAATTCTGTCTGATTCTAAACAGTGAAATAGTTCAATAAGTGGTCAGTTCATATTTTCCACAGTATATATTTATAATGTTATTCTTTAGACCCAAGTTGCAAATTGAAGGAATTCAAGGAGCAAGGAGTATTTGGAGGGCAGCACTAATTTTAATTGTGTTGCAAATGCTGTAATATCAGGACAGGTCAGAAAGTTTGAAGGACAGTTGGGCATGCATCGTACAAGTTACAGTCTGTATAGTATGCCACAATGTGGTGACAACCTCAAGCTTAAATAATTTTCAAAGAGAAAAAGAAAAATGATGCTGCATTCCTTCATTCATTCAAAACGCGCCAGTGTAACATTCAACCTCAATTTAACACCTCTGATCACTTTAAATTTGTTGAAAATATAGTATTATCTGAGAAGAAACTATCTTAACAGACCATAACACTCATAGGACGATACTTTAAGAGGTGTATTTTGATGTGTTTGAAGTGCTTTAAGAGGTTTTATGAAGAAAGATTATGACAGAGGTACGAGACAGCCTGCTCCAAAACCAATAAAATAAAAAGCATGTGAGGCCTTGTGTTTATTTTAAAGTTGGAACAATAGGAACAGCCTGAATGGGTGGGGTTATGCTTCCAAAGAACCACGAGTTTTATTTTTAACCTTTAAGCAGTAATTGCTGGGGCCTTTAAGCTGGGTTTGGAAGGTGCAGTACACCTCTCCCTGCTATTCTGTCTCTGTCAGAGTTTTCTCTTGATGTTTTTTCCTCCTAAACTATAAATTGCATGTGAGACAATCTACTTTATCAAATTTGCCGTTGCCCAGGTGTGTTTATGGGATGTTACTATATTGGAACAATAACCGTTTATCAGTTAAATAATCTATTATTCTGTGATATTTTCCAATAGAGTTACATTATTCCAATTTCTTCTTTCATTTGTTGCACTTTAACTGTAACGCATGAATAAAGTTATTTTGTTTCAAAACTAGTGGCTTGACCAATCGAATTGCATCAGGAATGCAATGCCTGACACTTCCCTCTGAAATGAGAAAAAGTTAACGTCCAGGCTATTTTCTTCATATATTTTGAGGGAGTTTCGTCTGGGCTATAACAAATGGGTGGCAGTAGAAGAGATCACATTGGGGGTTTTACAGAAAGTGAGCAAGGCAAAGTTTTCGATATCGGCAAATAAGCTGGAGTTGGGGTTCCCTGTGGCTGTGAGGAAAGGGGAAATAATTGTGGCAATCACACAACATTTACAAATGCCATTGGAATCTCTGGAAATGGCTAAAATTTGATTGAAAATGAAGCAGTTTGAGTTAGAAGCAAAAGAAAAAGAAAACAAAATGAATCAGTTTGAGTTATGATTATAACAGAGGAATCAGAAACGAAAGGAGTGTCCCAGCAGAAGAAAGAGAGAGAGGACTTCAGAGGTTGGAATTGAAAACTCAAAGTCACCAAAATGACGGAGGTAGATCTGAAAGGTAGGAGTAGTGATGAGGACAGTGATGGAGAGCAATCCCATTGTAGCCAATGCCTGGTGCAGATCTGTTTAAGTATGTTCAAGCATTGCTAATTTTGACAAGAAGGATGTAGAAGCCTTTTTCATTTCATTTGAGAAAGTGATTAAAAGAATGAACTGCCAGTGACCAGGTGGGTATTGTTGATCCAAACAAAGTTGGTAGGTAGAGCTAGTGAGGTATTTGTATCACTATCAGAGGAGGCATCTGGGGAGTATGAGGAGGTGAAGAAAGCTATCTTAAGTGCATATGAGTTATTGCCAGATGCTTACAGCCAAGGCTTTAGGAATCTATGGAGGGAACCTGGTCAAAGTACATGAAAGGATCAAACAAAGTAATTTTGTTAGGTGAATGAGAGTATTGAAAATAAATCAAACATATGACACTCTTAGAGAGACAATTATTTTGGGGAAGTTCAAAAATTCACTTCCTGAAGTAATGAAAACTCATGTGGAAGAGCAGAGACTCAAGATTGCAAGTTTAACAGTGGAAATGTCAGATGATTATGAGTTGATTCATAAATCAAAGTTCAGTTTCTGACATTAATTTCAATCTGTGAGGGACAGAAACTGGGGAAAAGAGAAATCTTCAGGTGCTAAGGGAAAAGGAGCTCTCATTGAAGGTAGTAAAGAGAGTTTACCACAGGTTAAAAAGGAAGCCCATGGGGGGAAAACAGAAGTGAAAAGACTCAGATGTTATGTTTCTGTAATAAAATAGAACACATGGAGTCGCGGTGTTGGTGGTTTTAGGGACAGCACTGGCAACTTAGATATAAGAATATTGCATAAGCTGGTGAGTTTTGCCACGTGGTAAAAGAAAGCACGGAGAAGCTAAAAAGCTGCAAAAAAAATGCAACATGATCGGGGCTGGTTGAGAAGAAAGTGCCAAATCTCTTTAAAGAATTTACGTGCATCAGCAAGGATTACTCATATATGCCAGGAGGAGCTTGTAAATAAATTAAGATTTTAACAGGTAGGAGAACAAGTCAATCTTTGTTGGTGAGGCAGGAGGAGAAATGTAATTCAGTAGGAGTATTACAGAAAAGGTGGTAATATGTGAAATTCATGATGAAAATGCAGTGTAACATCATATACAAGTGAGATTGGAGAATCTGTTGAAAAGTGGTGAAGCAGTGGTAGGAGTAATAGAAAAATTCTTGGTTCCAGGAATACAGTTTATCCTTGGAAATGATATAACTGGATCATAGGTGGGAGTGATGCCTCCTGTCGTTCAAAAACCAGTGAAAAATCGGGCAATTGAAGTGTTACAGGAATATATCCTGGGATTTTTTTCTGACTGTGTGGTTACAAGGTCACAAAGCCATAGATGGAAACAGGAAGGGAAATCAAAGAATAAATGTAAAGAGGCTGAAGTTCAATTATCAGAAACTACGTCTGATTAAATGGTTGAGACAAAAACAATAGCTGGTGGAGGATAAAGTGGACAATTTTTGTTCAGAACAATTAGCTGAACTGTATGGAAAGATGAAAAACTGAAGCAGCGTTATCAAAAACCATAAGCAGAAGAATAATCAGAGTGTATCATAGAATGTTACTATTTTAAGGATGATGTTTTGATAAGGAAACGGAGACCATCACATATTCAGGTGGATGAGAAATGATCAGAAGTTCATCCAGTTGTATTGTCAGTGGGTTTTAGAAAGGAGTTATTGCGGGGATTACGTGAATTACCGATGGGAGGCCTTTTGGTAGTAAGGAAAACTCAAGCCAAAATAGAAATTAATTTTTATTGGCCTGGACTACTTAAGGATTGGGTTGAAATTTGCCGAATATGTCATACGTATCAAGTAATAGGAAATCTTCAGGCTGTGATAAAACCAGCATCATTAATAATGATAGATAACAAGATGTAGAGCTGGATGAACACAGTAGGCCAAGCAGCATCAGAGGAGCAGGAAAGCTGATGTTTTGGGTCGAGACCCTTCTTCAGAAAAAAATAACCATTCCTGCATTTGAGGAACTTTTTACAAGAGTCTTAATTGATTGCAACCGACCCCTACCTAAAACAAAAGGTGGGAATCAGTATTTGTTGTCCATAATAGGTGTGTTTAGTAGATTTCCAGAGGCCACTCCATTAAGTGGTATTATGGCTAAAAGGTTTGTAGAAAAATTACTTATATTTCTTACTAGATAGGATTACCACAGAGATGAAATCAAATCCAAGGTCAAATTTTACATCAACATTATTCAAGCAAGTTATGGATAACATAAGAATAAAATGATTCAAATCCATGTGTCCTATCCATAATCTCAGGGAGCATTAGAGTGGTGTCATCAAACTTTAAAGATCATGCTGATTTAAGGCTATAAGAAGATTGGGGTAAAGGAACTCTGTACTTTTTGTATTTAAGGATGCACTTAATGAATTAACTAAACCCAATCCATTTTGAATTAGTTTTTGGGCATAAGATGAGAAGACCACTGAAGTTAATTAGGGAGAGATTAGTGATTCAGAGTTCAGAGACCACACATTTGGACAATGTCTCAAATTTTAAGGAAGGATTAGGTAAGCAAAATGAGGATGTGATACTGATTACAACAGAGTGAAGAATCAAGTTCAGAGGATTCTGATTTGGACATTCTTTGAATTAAATTGGAAAATGAGGAAGTTCTCAAAAACTGGGATAAATTATTGAGTTACCTTTCAGAGGAAAGTCGAAATGATCTGAGTTTTTACGTACATGTTGAGAGATAGCTGGGAAGTACTAATCTGTTTTTGCATGCCATAGGTATTGGAAATGCTATAGAATCATGGAACCCATATAGTGTTGAAGCCAGTGATAATGGGAACTGCAGATGCTGGAGAATCCAAGATAACAAAGTGTGAAGCTGGATGAACACAGCAGGCCAAGCAGTATCTCAGGAGCACAAAAGCTAATGTTTCGGGCCTAGACCCTTCATCAGAGTGTTGAAACTAGCCTGTTGGCTCAACAAGTGAACACTAACCATCAAAGCATCCCACCCAGACCCATACCCCTATAACCCACTTAATCTACTCATCCCTGAACACTACAGGCAATTTAGCATGGCCAATCCACCTAACCTGCATATCTTGGGACTGTGGGAGGAAACCGGAGCACCCGGAGGAAACCCACACAGACACGAGGGGAACATGCAAACTCCACACGGACAGTTACTCAAGGGTGGGATTGAACCAAGGTTCCTAGTGCTGTGAGGCTGCAGTGCTAACCACCAAGCCACCATGCTATGCTGTTTCAATTAAGCAACATCCTTGTAGATGTAACCCCCTAAAGTTGTTTTCAGGTTCAAAAACTGATTAAATGCATGCTCAATGACAACATAATTGCAGTGAGTTGCAATGAAAGAAGCTCACCCAGAGTAATGGTGCCAAAACCAGATGATATCCAACGATTATGTGTGGACTATCGTAAAGTCACTACAGTTACAAAATCAGATTTATATCTTATTTTCATGTTTGGAAGACTGTATTCAGAAGGTGGGACAGGAAACTTATATTTCTAAGTTGGACTTACTCAGAGGATACTGGCATGTACTTTTATCTGAAAGAATGAAGGAAAATCCAGCTTTTGTGAGACTGAATAGACTATACCAGTTTAAAGTTATGCCATTTAGTATGAAAAATGCAGTTGCTAGATTTCAAAGACTAACCAATAAAGTCATTTTAGGGTTACCCAATTGTGTACGTCAATGATCTGGTGATTTTTAGAGACACAGAAGGAACATTTGGAGCACCTATCAGAATTGTTCGATCGACTTGAGAAGGCAGGCATGGTGGTAAACCTGGCCAAAAATAAGTTGGCAAAAACCCAAGTCACGTTCCTGGGCCATGTCATTGGATGTGGAAAGATGGCCACACGGGATGTGAAAACAAAGGGTACTGTGGAGTTTCCCACACCATCGACGAAGAGGGAAGTACTACAGTTCCGAGGACTGACTGATATTTATTGGAAGAGCGTATGGAATTTTAGCAGGGCAGTTACTCTACTGACTGACTTGTTGAAGAAGTGCAGAAAATGCCAGTGGATGGAGGAATGTCAGAAGGCATTTGACAGCCTGAAAACTGTGCTAAACACTGCCCCATGTGTTAGCCATACCTAATTAGGCAAAGACATTCAGGTTGACTAAGTGATATGGCTGTCGGTGCTGTACTCTTGCAAGAAGATGATGAGAAAATATAAAGATTCAACAAGTATTTTTCCAGAAAATTGAATAATCATCAACAGAAGTATTCCATGATTAAGAAGGAGACCTTGAACTTTTCCAAGAGGTCCTCAACCGTAATGCCAATGTTAACTTGGAAATCATCAGCCAACCCCCCCCCCCCAGAGATCTATACAAGGTGACATGGGAGAACCTGGTGCACAGCTCCATGAACTTTTCTCATGAAGATTTGGCTCAGAGCAGGACTTCTCTCAGAGCTCAGGGATGTTCTGATTGTGACCATATTTAAGAATGGAAACAAAGCTGACAGTGAGAATGGCACCTGTCAACCACTGGTAAAATACTTACACATGTCCTTGCTAATGGGCTTCTGCCATTATCCAACAAAATACGCCCTGAATCGCTGTGTGGCTCCTGCCCATTCAGAGGAACAACAGAAATGATCTTCATAGCATGTCATTTACATGAAAAATGTCGGAAACAGAAACAACCTCTTTACATGGTCTTCATTGGTCTAATGTAGACAATTGACACAGTCAACCATCAGGCTCTCTGATGGATACTGTCACGATGTGGCTGCCCTAGTAAGCTCATCAGAATGCTGAAGCTGCTGATATCTAACTTAAAACTAGTTTATTTGCCATTTACTTTAATCTCAGTGTATCAAATTTCATCTTGTCAGTCTGTGTGATCAAGAAAGTGAAATTCTTACTTTGGAGCTGTCACCTCGCCAAGATAGTTCACCCTACCACTCCGGGGGTTCTTGCTGGGCCTCACACTGGAAACAATGGCCTATGTTCAATTTTCTGTGTCACTGCAGTGGCCCAACCCTGACTTTCCACTAATATACTCACAACTCTCTATAAAACTGATTGGATTGGGTACTCTGCAGTGGAGTTCCTTCATGCCTTGCACCTTTATGCATGTGCCATCTGTATATTTTCTGATTGCTTGTTCCATCCACATCCCTGAAAGTACTATTGATTCTGTGATACTTCACTTACCGTAGTTGATTGATTTCTCCTTGAAACTGTGTACTCTGGCATGGACCTTTTCCTATACTTCTTTCAGCTTCAGTTTGGCATCTGCCATTCCATGGTTTAGTGTCTAGCTATGTCTTATGCCCATCACCAGCTACTCCCTAGCAGTATGCTAACCCCCTTCTGTACCTGTCTCGGCAGTATTGATGCAGAAAGTGCTATGCTCAATTTTATACCACTTTCAATTATTGCTTTAATGATTCCTCAACTTATTGCATTTGACACCCACTTCCTATTGTAGGAACTGAATTGGACTCAGGACACAGAATCAGAAAGTTGGAGGAGCAGGCTTATGATCAGGGATTCATTCGATGCAATGAAATTCTCCACCATGGAGAGTTGTGGATACTCCATCATTGAATATACTTAAGGCTGAGACAGAGAGTTTGTTTCCTCAGGGAATTCAGGGATGTAGGAATTGGGTGGGAAAATGGATGTGAAGCTGAAAATCAGCTAGACACAGCAGGCTTGGTGGACCAAGTGGTCTAGTAGATATTAGTTGATGTCTGCTCCCATCTACTTTATTATTTACTTGTGGTTGTTTTTCACATGTTGCAGATACGTGACAACAAACTGAAGGAATTTCCCACTTATGATTTCTTCAATTCTATTTTCTGGGACTGTGGAAGAGACAATAGAGTGACACCAAATTGGGAGGGATTGAGTTCTACTGTGAAGGGGTAACGAAAGCTCTGTAGCAATGAAATATTGGTCAGTATAAACATCCGAATTGTTAGGCACACAGTGACGTTAGACCCTGCAGGAAGGGAGAAAGGATAGAATGAAATGATCTGTAATCAATAGAATGGTGAAGCACTAATCTAATCAGACGAACAAGCAAACTAATTAGTCTCAGTCTCATAATATCCCACTGCTGCTTATGGAGTCAGCTGGTCCCATGAGATGGCTGTTCCTTTGAAGCTCACGCTTTGTTCCCGAATTATTTAAAACATTTTAGAGTTGGTTCCCGTGGGGCTTTCAGTTAGCTCAGTTGCATGGGGTAGGCTACAAAATGAAGTCAGTGCATTCAAACACTGTACAGGTTGTCGTGGTCTACTTCCTGTCCTGATTTTGATATGATTCATTGTTGTCATTATATATGTAAGCACAGTGAAAAGTTTTACCTGCAGTAAAGACCGATCATAACATACAAGGACATACAGATCATAGGGTAATTGAACAGAGTGAGGCACACAGAGATCTAGCTGCACAGGTGTACAAAAGTGAGATCAACATTAGATTTGAAATTTGAGTGATCCTTTCAGAGGTCTAATACCAGCGGGGTAGAAGCTGTTCTTGAGCCTGTTGCTATGTATGTTTAAACCTTTGTATCTTCTGCCTGATGGAAGAGGTAGAAAGAGATTATAACCAGGGTGCGAGGGATCTTTGAAGATGTTGGCTGCTTTTCTGCGTTAAAGGGAAGTGTGGATGGAGTCAATGGATGGAAGGTTAGCTTATGTGGCCATCTGGGTGGTGTTCTACAGTTTTTTATGGTCCTGGGCAGAGCAGTTGCCATACCAAGCCATGATGCACCCAGATAGAATGGTTTCTATGGTGCTTCTGTAAAAGGTGGTGAGCGTCATAGAGATGTACTACATGGAAAGAGGCCCCTAGGTCCAACTCATCCATGCCAACCAGATATCCTAAATTAATCTATTCCCATTTGCCAGCATTTGGCCCATATTCCTCTAAACCCTTTCTATTCATGTACCCATCCAGATGTCATTTAAATGTTGTAATTGTACCAGCCTCCACCACATACTCTGGTAGCTCATTCCATACATGCACCACCCTCTGTGTGGAAAAAGTTGTCCCTTGGGTCCCTTTTTACATCTTTCCCCTCTCACCTTAAACCTGTGCCCTCTGGTTTTGGACTTCCCCACCCTGGGCAAAAGCACTCGGCTATTCACCCTATCCACACCCCTCATGATTTTACAAACCTCCATGAGGCCACCCCTCGGCCTCCAACGCTCCAGGGAAAATAGCCCCAGCCTATTCAGCCTCTCTATAGCTTAAACCCTCCAAACCTGGCAGCATGTTTGTAAATCTTTTCTGGGCCCTTTCAACTTTCTCAACATCCTGCCTGTAGCAGGGAGACCAGAACTGCATGCAGTATTCCAAAAGTAGCCTAACTAATGTCCTGTAGAGCTGCAACATGATCTCTCTACTCCTAAACAGGTGGCTCTGCTACATGTTTTGTTAACACGAATTGGCTGTAACACGATTGATGAATGGTGGATGCTGTTTTGATAACACAAAATTTCTGCTGTGAAGGTAAAGCGATTTCCCTATAACACGATTTCCTGTAGCGATTTTCTACAGCGCGAGGTCGCATAAGAATGCAACTATCATGTAACAGGAGAACCACTTGTACTCAAAACACTGACAAACAAAGGCAAGCATTCCAAATACTTTCTTCACTATCCTTCTACCTGTAATTCCACTTTCGAGAAAATATGACCGTGCATTCCAAGGTCACTTTGTTTGGCAACACTCCCCAGGAGTATTACCAATAAGTGTATAAGTTCTGCCCCAATTTGCCTTTCCAAAATGCAGCACCTCACATTTATCTAAATTACACTCCATCTGCCACTCCTTTAGCCCAACTGATCCATGTCCCATTGTACTCTGAGGTAACCTTCTCTGTTTCCATTACCCCTTCAATTTTGGTGTCATCTGCAACTATACCCACTATGTTCACATCTAAATCATTTATATAAATAATGAAAAGCTGCAGACCCAGCACTGATCTGTGTCGCACACTCCTCCTTATAGACATGCTGAATTTCTTTCGTCTCCTGAGGAATTAGAGGTATTATTGTGTCTTCTTGACTGTCGCATCAATGTGGGGAAGACCAGGACGGATTGTTGGTTATCATCACTCCTCGGAACTTGACCCTCTCCCCCTCAGCTCCATTGATGTAGATAAGGACGTGTCCTCCTCCTTTCCTCCTGTAGTTGATGATCAGCTCTTTGCTTTTACTGACATTGAGGGGGAGGTTGTTATCATTGCACCACGTCACCAAACATTCTATCTGCTTCCTTGTCCCACACTCAGAGTGTCTCTCACTTTATACAACCAATTGTTCCCCTCTAAAGAGAGATTCTAATGCTCTGGGGAATTCCTTCTGTTACATATATTTCGTTCCCTCTCCAGCGGCCAATAATACAGACTTGACCAATGTATTGGCGGCAGCTAACATGAAATTAGTGAGGGCATTTTCTTCACTTCAATCATAATTCTCTGACATACAGTGCCAACCTTTGGCCCACTTAATCATTATTACTATCAATGCTCAGTCAGACAGGGGGCTGTCACCTCTGGAGTGCTTTGATATTTCCATGATCGTTTGCTTGATTGAGAATGTGGTTTCTGGAATTTACTCAGGTGAAAACGGATTCCCTCTAGTGGCACCAGTTGACCCTTGGATCTGTATCTCCCATCGGCAGCAGAATGTGTGAACTCCGGCTTTAATACACAGACTGACTCCACTGAGAGATAGTGGGAACTGCAGATGTTGGAGAATCTGAGATAACAAGGTGTAGAACTGGATGAACACAGCAGGCCAAGCAGCATCAGAGAAGCAGGAAGGCTGACGTTTTGGGTCTAAACCCTTCTTCTAGACTGGAAGCATCAGCCTTCCCGCTCCTCTGAAGCTGCTTGGCCTGCTGTGTTCATCCAGCTCTACACCTTGTTATCTCTGACTCCGCTGAGCTTCCTTTGATCCTCTTTCCTCCACTTGCAGTCTTCCTATTTCAGCCAGTCCAACATTAGCTGTGGGGACCACATGTGGATGAAACAGAATGTCACTGATGGCGACGGTAGTTTATTTCTCTGTAGCTGTTTTAATGTTACTCTGGATAAGAGTTTGACTTCACTTCAGACTGGGATCGTGAATGGTGCCAGGAGCGAACCAAAGCTTCCGGATCAGCGGTTGATTGAGGGGCCCTGAAGGGCAGAAGGGCATGAGATTTATTGTTTTTTCCTTTCTTTTCCCTTTTGTTACTCCTATTGTTATCATTATTGTTACTTAATAAACATCCACATTTAAGCAAATAGCTGTTGTTGGGTCTTCTCTTAACTATATTTGACTGAATCCAAAAGAACTGCTTGTATACACTTTGTGGTCCAGACACCCATCTCATTGATGTTTATCAAAATAGTGTATTCTTGCTTCCAAGTCAAGAACTTGCAGCTGAGCAAGCACACCAGATGTTTCTCTCCCTCAAGCTATTCAAAAAAGCATGAATGTGCCCATGCCTGAGGCATCAATTTATAGCATTTGTTTCTGGCTGATGTCTTAGCCCATAAACCCTGGATGATGTTGAAGTGCCTGGCTGTGAATGTGACATAGTGGAGTAGTGCGTATGTTGGGATGGTGGATGGCGTTCCAATCAAATGGCCTGCTTTGCCCTGGATGCTGTTGAGTTTCTTTTTGAGTTTGATCTCACATGTACTGAGATTTGATGAAAAGTGTTGTTTTGCGTGGTATGTGGGCAGGCCGTACCATACAATCAAGCAGCAGAACAGAGTGTGGTATACATGGCACCATTCATGATCCCAGGTGAAGTCAAACTCTTATCCAGAGTAACATTAAAACAGCTACAGAGAAATAAACTACCGTCGCCATCAGTTGCATTCTGTTTCATCCACATGTGGTCCCTACAGCTAACGTTGGACTGGCTGAAATAGGAAGACTGCAAGTGGAGGAAAGATGATCAAGGTGCAGAGAGAGAGAGAGATCAGAATTAATATTTGAGAGGACCATCCCAAAGACTGATAATAGCAGGGAAGATGCTGTTCTTGAATATCTTCATATACGCATTCAAACTTTCTATCCCCTGCCCGACAGGTGACGGTGGAGGAGAGAATGACTAGGATGAGACACATCTTTGATTATGTTGGCTGCTTTCCCGAGGCAGCAGGAAGTACAGATGGAGTCAATGGAAGGAAGGCTGGTTTGTGTGATGGACTGGGCTGTGTTCTTGGAGTGTGGGGAAGAGAAGTTGCCACTCTAAGCTGTGATGCATCCAGATATGATCTTTGTATGGTGCATCTATAAAAATTAATGACTCCTTGTGGACATGCTGAATTTCCTTAGCCTCCTGAGGAAGTAGAGAGATTGTTATGCTTTCTTGACTGTCACATCAATATGGTTGGACCAGGACAGATTGTCGGTGATTGTCACTGCAGGAACTTGATGCTCTTGTCCATCTCCAGCTCTGCACCATTGATGCAGACAGGGGTGTGATCTCCACCCTGCTTCCTGAAGTCAATGACCAGCTCCTTCCTTTTGCTGACATTGATGGAGAGATCATCATCTTTACACCATGCAGGTAAGCACTCAAACTTTCGTGTATTCCGTCTCGTCATTCTTTAAGAACCGACCTACAATGGTGGTGTCATCAGCAAACTAGTAATGGAGTTGTGGTGGAATTTGACCACGCAGTTGTGAGGGTATAAGGAGTTTGGCTCAGGGCTGAGTATGCAGCCTTGCGGGGCACTGGTGTTGAGGATTATGGTGGAGGAGGTGTTGTTGCCTATCCTTACTGATTGTGGTCTATGGGGCAGGAAGTATATTCAGGAAGAATTCGCTTTGTGGATGGATACTTTGAGTCAGTGCAAGCAAGAGGCTGGGCAGGCTCTTTGTAAAGAGAATGTCAAGAGAATGCGCAAGTATTGAACATGACTTCATTCCAATGAATTCCTGTCGGCAGAAACTGCGGAGGAAATGCCTTCACCCAGATGGGAAAAGGTATGAATAAGGTGAAATTGTGATTTGTAAAAGTGGTAGATCTGACTGTAAGAGGTATTGGCTAAAGTCAGTTGGCAGCTCATGAGAGTTTTGCTCATACCCACCTTGATCAGCTTGTGAGTCGTCGGAGCTATTGAGATCATCACTGGATTGAGATTGTGATTGGACGTTGGGGACCGTCAGTTGAGCTGACCTGCTGTTGGTGGATCTTAATGCTGGCTTCGGCCTAACACAATTCGGGAAAAGCCAACCTGGAGCAACAGCCTCAAGCAACCACCCGTGTCCCAGGCCAGGGACATAGTCGGGGTGACTGTGGAGAAAGTGGATGAAGGATTGCTAGTTGACTGTATACACTTTGTGAAGAGAGTCCTCTTGGATTGCTGTGGCTTCCTACTTGCAGGATTTTCCCAGCAGGGGCTACTTTGATGTGACCTTCAGGAACGTGAAGCGATGTGAGTGTCTCCTGAAGGTATTTGAGGAGAAAGGGGGTGAGAGCCCCTCTCCATCCTGCCTTTGGCACCATTGTTCATTCTCCCTGCACAGAGGAGCTGGGTTGTTACAATCCACGTGTACAACCCCCACGTCCCAGCAGCAGATGCCCTGACCTTCCTGGGTCAGGACATGCAGGCTGAAGGAGGCAGCACTGGTGTAGTGGCCCCCTTTGGAATCTGGACCGACAAACGGCAGGTCAAGGTGACCCTGAAGGTGGATGCCAGCAGGAACATCCTCCACCCACTCTCCAGCTTGGTAATTGGAGGGAACTGAGGCTACTTGACATTGGCAGGGCAGCCTGGAGTGTGCCAAACCTGCAGGAGGGCTGGGCCCATGGCAGCCGACTGCAAAGTGACCCTCTGCAGGAACTGCAAACAAAAGGGCAACCTGACTAAGGTCCGCAAGAAGTCTGAGAACTGCAGCCTGTGTGGGGAAGCAGACCACCTATACGAGGCCTGTCCAAGTTCAGGGTGCAGGGTACCACTTCTGCTCAGATGGCTGGGAGTGGCAATGCGAGCCATGGAACCCCAAAGGTCAGTAAGGTGCCACCTCCCAGCAAGGAAACTGATACAAGGAGCACCCAGAAGGAGGGAGAGGGCGGAGAGGAGGTACAATCATTGACCCAACCTCCACTAGACCAGATGGAGTCCATGGAGGAGGAGAATACTAAGGAGGCAGACGAATGGATAGCGGAGAGAAACAACTGGAAAAGGGAAACATGTCAGGGCCCCAAAAGCCCCACAGCATAACAGAAATGATGGCTACACTAGCAGCTCCTCTGATGATGACGATCTGCAGAGGGATGGCCATCAGCCACAAAAGAGCCAGAGCATCGTGGGGTAAAGGAGAGAAGCAGCCCCTCCCCCCCACACCACCCGGAAACACCGAACTTCCCGAGAGGCCCAGTGAAGCCCAAACTCCAGCTGGTGAGAATCAGCTTGTACCCACCACACCAAGGCTCCAGGTGACAGGGAGCAGCGATGCTCTGTCAGCCCCTTTGTTAGACTCAGGACCAAACCTTACTGGCTTCGTTCTTGCCCCGACAGTACCAGAGCAGAGCAATCCCTCCAGGGAGGCCTGGGATGTCTACCTCAGTGCAGACAGTGTCCAACAGTTTGCTGACACCATGGAGATGCAGGGTCTCCCCCAGTGACAAGTCCGTGGGTGAATGGGCATCGGGTAATTCCATAAACTTTTTAAATGGGTGTTAAAATTACGAGTACCAATCTGTACCACATTAAATCTACTACAACATGTGTTTCCATGTCGCCTAACCTGGCCTAACATCAGAGCAGACCTCCTGTTTCTGCAGGAGTGTGGGATAGCAGATGTCAGCAACTGCAGGAGGTGATCAAGCTCACGGGGCCAAGGGCCTTCGATTTGGTCGGGGGGAAATGACAGCTGTTCCTCTGGCTTGGGTGTTCTGCTGTGAGGAGGCAACTTCACCATCTCCAAGGTTAGCTCCCACTGCGTCTGGCAATGTCCAGGCCAGTCATTCTAGCCGAAGACTTCAACTGCATCATTGACACAGTTGGATGATCTGGAGAGGCTGACAGTGAACTGGACTCCATGTCCAGATTCCTGGTGGACATAGTTAAAGTTACCAAGCTGCAGCAGCTCTTCAGCATCCCTGCAGATGGACCGCAGCTTAGATATACCCAGTCACAGCCAGACGGGTCTATCCACTCAGGCATAAGTTTACTGCTTGTGACCCACACATTTTTGGTCACATCCCCTGATGTCTAGCCAGTGTTCTTCTCTGTTCTTTACCGCCTCCTGCTGGCCAACTGTCACATTCAGGATGACAAGCAGGCTGTGAGGGAATGTGGAAGCTAAATTGTTGGCCCCTGAAAGCATTAAGGAGTTCAAAAGACATTACAGAGGTTGGTGAAATGTGAAGCCCCTCTTTGAGTCTCCAGTGGACTGGTGGGCAACAGTCAAGGGGAGCGTCAAGAGGTTCTTCATTCAGCAAATCCTTTTATGACAGACTATATGACATGAAGCCCACGGACAGTGCGGCCTCCCAGTCGTCTCTGTCCTCTATCACCAAGGTCTAAGACAACAGCAGGAGGGAGAGACCGAGCTGTCGTTGCCTCTGGCTGAGCGACAAAGGCCCTCAAGTCCTGAGAAAACAATAAAACTCCCAGAAGCGACAGCTTACTGGTCGAGTTATATTCAGCTCTGTGGGACCTGATTGGCCAGAACCTGCTTGAGGTATACAACAGCATGCATCCGGCAGGTAGCATCACCCTTATCCACAAACAGATAGGGGAAAAGGTAGGAAATCAGAAATTGTCAGCCAATAACGTTGCTAGATGCGGAGTTCAAAACCCTGTCAATTGGCTCACATCTGCTCTGGGTTCGGTGATTCATCCTGACCAAACCCATGCTATACTGGGAAGGATAAAATCAGAGATCCTTGCTGTCCTCAGGGATACAATCACCTTCGTGCAGGGCAAGGGGATGGACGTCTGCCTCATTGCCTATAACACTCCCTGATCCCTTTCCACTGCCCTGTCCTCTCCAACTTCCCCCTCTTCGCCCTCCCCCCATCTCTTTTCTTCTCCTCGTCTCTCCCTCTTTCTTCCTGACTCTTCACCTCCCGATCTCCCTCCCTTACTTAGGAGTGGAAGTAAGGCCATTTGGCCCACCAAGTCCACTCCGCCATTTAAATCATGGCTGATGGGCATTTCAACTCCACTTCCCTGCACTCTCCCCGCAGCCCTTGATTCCTTCTGAGATCAAGAATTTGTCGATCTCTGCCTTGAAGGCATCCAACGTCCCGGCCTCCATTGCACTCTGTGGCAATGAATTCCACAGGCCCACCACTCTCTGGCTGAAGAAATGTCGTCTCATTTCAGTTTTAAATTTACCCCCTCTAATTTTAAGGCTGTCTCCACTGGTCCTAGTCTCCCTGCCTAACGGAAACAACTTCCTAGTGTCCACCCTTTCTAAACCATACATTATCTTGTAAGATTCTATTAAATCTCCCCTCAACCTTCTAAACTCTAATGGATACAAACCCAGGATCCTTAGCCGTTCATCATACGTTGAACCTACCATTCCAGGGATCATCCATGTGAATCTCCGCTGAACACGCTCCAGGGCCAGCATGTCCTTCCTGAGGTGTGGGGCCCAAAATTGGACACAGTATTCTAAAAGGGGCCTAACCAGAGCTTTATAAAGTCTCAGAAGCACATCGCTGCTTTTATATTCCAACCCTCTAGAGATAAGCGACAACATTACATTTGCTTTCTTAATCACGGACTCTACATGCAAGTTAACTTTTAGAGAATCCTGGACCAACGCTTCCAGATCCCTTTGTACTTCTGCTATGCAAATTTTCTCACCGTTTAGAAAATAGTCTATGCCTGTATTCTTTTTCCCAAAGTGCAAAACCTCACGTTTACTCACATTGAATTTCATCAGCCATTTCTTGGACCCCTCTCCTAAACTGTCTAAATCTTTCTGCAGCTTCCCCACCTCCTCAGTACCACCTGCCTGTCCACCTATCTTCGTATCATTGGCAAACTTCGCCAGAATGCCCCCAGTCCCTTTGTCCAAATCATTAATACGTAAGGTGAACAGCTGCGGCCCCAACACTGAACCCTGTGGGACACCACTTGTCACCGGTTGCCATTCCGAAAAAGAGCCTTTTATCCCAACTCTCTGCCTTCTGTCAGACAGCCAATCCTCAATGCAAGCCAGTAGCTCACCTCAAACACTGTGGGCCCTCACCTTGCTCAGCAGCTTCCTGTGAGGGACCTTATCAAAGGCCTTTTGGAAGTCTAGATAGATAACATCTACTGGGTTTCCCTGGTCTAACATACTTGTTACCTCTTCAAAGAATTCTAACAGGTTTGTCAGAAACGACCTCCCCTTACTAAATCTGTTCCTACCTCACCCCATTCCCTCCCTTACCCCTCACCCCTTCACCCTCCACTCCCCTCTCCCCCTCCTCCCAATCCCCCTCACCTCCCCCATCCTGCTCTCCTTCCCTACTCTACCCCTCAGTTTCACATCCGTCATCTCCTACTCCCCCGCTACCCTACCCTAACTTCCTCCTCCAACTCCCCTCTTCACTTCTCAATCATCCTACTACTCTTATTCCCCGTCACTTCCTCTTTCCACTTATTTCTTCTTCCCCCTTCCCCCACCACCTCCTTCCACTCCTGTCCCCTTCACTAATGAAACCCCTCCTCACTACTTTCTGTTTCCTTCATCCCCTCTCCTCACCTTCCACTCCACTGTCTCTTCAACTCCTTCCTTGTCTCCCACACAGCCCTATTGTTGCTCACCCCATCTCCATCTTCCCGCCTCCCCCTCCCCATCTCATCCCCCAATATCCTCATCTTATACTCCCCTTCCCTCCCCTCAACTCCACCACCTCCCATCACCTCTCCTCCACCTCTTCCTCAAACCCATTCTCCCCTCCCTCCTTCCGCTTCCTCCTCTCCTCCTTATGCCCCTACCAAATGTCCCTTACCACTCCTCTTCCCCACATGCTCTCCAAACACCTCGCCACACCGCCGTCACCTCCCCGGTTCTTCTTTCTGACTCATCCCCTCACCTACTGCCTCCTGCTACTGCATCGCTTGTTGTCCTCCTCTGTCCTTTTCCCCTCCCCCTCCTCATCCTCCCCTCCACTTCCTTTCTTGCCCGCTCCCCTCTTTCCCTTCCCTGAGACCATAAGAAATATATCTTGTTCTGCCATCACGAGGATCGTGGCTGATCCAACATTCCACACATCAACTTTGAGGTAGTAGGAACTGCCGCTGCTGGAGTCTGAGATAACAAGGTGTGGAGCTGGATGAACACAGCAAGCCAAGCAGCATCAGAGGAGCAGGAAAGCTGACGTTTCGGGCCTACTACCTTGTCTATACCCGTCATGATTTTATAAAGCTCTATGTTACAATGATATCACCTCTCATTCTTCTAAACTCTGGGGAGTAGAGTCACAACCTGTTTCGCTTTTTCCAATAAGACAACCCCTTTATACGAAGGATCATCCCAGTGAACCTTCTCTGAACTGCCTTCAACAAAACAATACCTTTCGTTAAATAAGGGAATGAAAACTACTCACCATACTTCAGATGTGGCCTCACCACTACCTTGTAGACTTGCAGTAAGAGCTCACTACTCTTATACTCCTTGAAGTAAGGGCCAACATTGCGTTAGCCTTAATGAAAACAGAAAGAACTGCGGTTGCTGTAAATCAGAAACAAGAACAGAAGTTGCTGGAAAAGCTCAGCAGGTCTGGCAGCTCAGTGAAGAAAAAAATCAGAGTTAATGTTTCAGATCCAGTGACCCTTCCTCAGAACAAAGCATTAGCCTTCCTGATTACCTGCTGCTGCTGTGTGCTAGTTTTCTGTGTTTTATGCACAAGTTTCCCCAAGTCCATATATGTTGCAGCTTACTGCAGCGTTCCCCAAGTAAAATAAAGTTATATTTTGTTCTTCCAAATGTATCAAATCTCTTTCCCTTCCTCATTTCACCACACCTCCTCCATCTGTGCATCACTTCCTCCCCCTCCACTTCCCTCCTCTCCCTCCCATTTCCTCCCTGTTCCCATCCCTCCGCTGTCTCCCCATCTCCTCCCTGACCCCTCCTGTCCCCTCCACCTTCTCCTGCTCTACCTGCCACCCTAGCCTCTTCCCCTCTCCATCTTCCTCCGCACCGCCGCCCCCCCGAAACCGGTGTTAGCCACCTCTCCCACCTTTCTCCACCTCCCACTCCACTTCTTTCTTCATTCTCCTGCCTTCCCCTCTTCCATTTCCCTCCTCCCCTTTCTCCTCCTCCTCCTTCCCCCTTCTCCACTCCACTTTCTCTCTTCCCCTTTCTCCTCCTCCTCGCTTCCCTGTTCTCCCGACCCTTTCCCTGCTCCCCTGTCTCCTCCTCCTCTTCCCCTCCCCTTTCTCCTTCTCCTCCCTGCCTCCTTCTCCTCCCCCCTTTCCATCCTCCCCATTCTCCTCCTCCTCCCTTCCCCCTTCTCCTCCTCCCCTTTCTCCGCCAGCTCCCTTCCCCTTCTCCTCTCCCCATTCCCCCTTCTCCTCCTCCCTTTCACCTTCTCCTCCTCCATTCCACCTTCTCTCCTCCCTTCCCCCTTCTCCTCTCCCCATCTCCTCCTCCTCCCTACCCCCTTTGCCTCTTCCCTTTCCCTCCTCCTCCCTTCCTCTTTCTGCTCTCCGCTTTCCCCCCTCCATTTCTCCTCCTCCCCCTTCCCATCATCCTCCTCACTTACCCCTTCCCCCCTCCCCCCATCCCTTCCGGCCCACCTGCTCCCTCCCTCCCCCCACTCCCCTTCGCTCCCACTATGCCCCCACTCCACTCTTCCCCCCACTTCCGCTACCCCACTTCCCCTTCCTCTCCCCACCTCCCCTCCCCCCTCCACTCCGCCTCCTCCACTCCTCCCCCACCACCCCACCTCCCTGCCTCCATCCCCCTCTCCTCCCCTCCCTCTCCCTTTCTCCTCCCCTCCCCCTCCTCTTCTCCTCCCCTCCCCTTCTTCTCCCCTACCCCTTTCTCCGCCCTCCCCTTCTCCCCCTCATCCCTCCCTCCAACTCCCTCCCCCCACCTCCCCCTCCCTCCCCCTCCCTCCCCCTCCCCATCCCCCTTCCCCACTCGCCCCTTCCCCACTACCCCCCTCTCCCACTACCCCACTTCCCCCTTCCCAACTCCCCCCTTCCCCAATCCCCCTCCCCGCTCCCCCCACCCTCCTGCAAAAATTCCATCCTCTATTACCAATTCTTTCGCCTCTGCTGCATCTGCTCCCAGGATGAGGCATTCCACTCCCGCACATCCCAGATGTCCTCGTTCTTCCAGGACTGCAACATCCCCCCAGCAGTGATCGAGAACGCCCTCGACAGTGTCTCCCACATTTTCCGCACCTCATCCCTCACACCCCGCCCTTGCAATAACCGCCCAAAGAGAAGCCCCCTCATCCTCACATACCACCCCACCAACCTCCGGATACAATGCATCATCGTCTGACACTTCTGCCATCTACAATCCGACCCCACCACCCAAGACATTTTTCCATCCCCACCCCTGTCTGCTTTCCGGAGAGACCACTCTCTCCGTGACTCTCTTGTCCGCTCCACACTCCCCTTCAACCCCACCACACCCTGCACCTTCACCTGCAACCACAGGAAGTGCTACACTGCCCCACACCTCCTCCCTCACCCCCATCCCAGGCCCCAAGATGGCTTTTCACATCAAGCAGATGTTCACCTGCACATCTGCCAATGTGGTATACTGTATCCGCTGTACCCGGTGTGGCCTCCACTACATTGGGGAATCCAAGCGGAGGCTTGGGGACCGCTTTGCAGAACACCTCCGCTCGGTTCGCAGTAAGCAACTGCACCTCCCAGTCGCGAACCATTTCAACTCCCCCTCCCATTCTTTAGATGACATGTCCATCCTGGGCCTCCTGCAGTGCCACAATGATGCCACCTGTAGGTTGCAGGAACAGCAACTCATATTCCGCTTGGGAACCCTGCAGCCCAATGGTATCAATGTGGACTTCACAAGCTTCAAAATCTCCCCTTCCCCAACTGCATCCCAAAACCAGCCCAGTTCGTCCCCTCCCCCCACTGCATCCCAAAACCAGCCCAGCTCATCCCCGCCTTCCTAACCTGTTCTTGCTCTCACCTATCCCTTCCTCCCACCCCGAGCCGCACCTCCATCTCCTACCTACTAACCTCATCCCACCTCTTTGACCTGTCCGTCTTCCCTGGACTGACCTATCCCCTCCCTAACTCCCCACCTATACTCTCTCCACCTATCTTCTCCTCTATCCATCTTCAGTCCGTCTCCCCCTCTCTCCCTATTTATTTCAGAATCCTCTCCCCATCCCCGTTTTCTGATGAAGCATCTCGGCCCGAAACGTCAGCTTTTGTGCTCGTAAAATTCTAAGGAAGGATTGCTTGACCCAAAACGTTAACTCTCCGTAGATGCTGCCAGACCTATTGAGCTTTTCCAGCAATTTCTGTTTTTGTTTCTGATTTACAGCAACCATGATTATTTCAGTTTTTGTTTGGCAAAGGGGGATCTATGCAATTTCAATTTACAATTCTTTGATAAGTTAATAGGAATAAATTCCAGAATTTGCATTTTAAGAAAGCAAAACATTAACCCATATGAAATAGACCATTCAGCCACTCAAACCTTTCCTGCCATTTTCTAAGGCTATGACTGATGTGACCCAGGCCTCACCTCTTCAAAATCAACACCCTGGGATTAAGAGCCCCATTCTCCTCTAACTGGGCAAGACATGTTTCACAGTTCCTTGTCCCTGAAAGTTTCTTTTTCGGCCTTAAAATCCTGTTAAACCATAAGAAAATAAGTTAAAATTACTGACCAGTTAAAAAGCAATAGGAAGACAGAATGATACCTGTGAAAGACTGGCCCATTCCAACACAATGTCTAAATCAATGTCTTTCAATCTTTATCCGTAAATCTCATCATTACATTCCCCACTGAGGTTTGATTTTCATTCAACAATGACAAGAGGAGAGAATGGAAACTTCATCATTTCAAAATATTTCTTTAACCAAGACTTGAATGGAAAAAGAAATTCAAAGTTGAAAGCAATCTCTTCATCAAGATAGCTTGAAAGAGGGAAGATAACTGATAAAGGGCAGTCACTATTAGGAACAGCTTCTAGAGATGGCTGTCGCTGTTTATCCTGAGGGGTTGTATTGGTGAACCATCGCACTGAGCTGAACATTTCTACGTAAGTTTGGAAATGTGTGGCAGATTGAAACTAGGAAAATAGATCGGGAAGTTGGCTCCAAACTATTGACTTGACTGTACATATCCTTCCCAGAAAGGCCAGGTTGACCATTTCTATCAATTAGAGCAATATGCATGCACCATCTTCATTTTACTTAATGTTGTGATCAGAGGCTCTTTGGTCTCCTGAAGCTGACTAAGTGAAAGTAAGGAGAGGACAAAACAGCTGGGCAAAGCTGATGTGGATTCAGACAGATGTGTCAACAAATGCTCTTCCTTACTGTCACTTTCCTACCTGTTCATGGGGATGGAAATGAGCAGTATGACAATTAAAAATGTATAAATATTCAGCTTGAAACAGGTAAAGAAATAGCTTGGTACTGTCAGTTTGAAGGGAAACTGGAGAAAAGGTCTCAAGACTGATAAGGAGTGGCACATGGTTAGCACTTCTGCCTCACAGCACCAGGGACCCAGGTTCAATTCCAACCTCATGCTACTGTCTGTGTGGAGTTTGCATGTTCTCCCTGTGTCTGCGTGGGTTTCCTCCCACAGTCCACAGATGTGCAGGTTAGGGTGGATTGGCCATGCTAAATAGCTCATAGTGTGCAGGGAAGTGTAGGCTAGGTGGATTAGCCATGGGAAATGTAAGGTTAGTGGAATGTGTCTGGTTGGGATGGTCCCCAGAAGGTGGGTGTGGACTTGTTGGGCTGAATGGCCTGTTTCTCCACAGTCAGGATTCTATGTTATACAAGGATCCCACAAAGAGAGTGGGACAGTAACTGTTAGATTTAAAAATTCCTCACTTAACACTGTCATTATATTCCAGAAATGAACAATGTATTCCAATTACAATCAACGTGAAAGTGCAGTTGATAACAAAGTGTGAAGCTGGATGAACACAGCAGGCCAAGCAGCATCTCAGGAGCACAAAAGCTGATGTTTCGGGCCCAGACCCTTCATCAGAGAGGGGGAACAATCCAACCTCACCACCCAAGACATTTTTCCATCCCCACCCTTGTATGCCTTCCGGAGAGACCACTCTCTCCATGACTCCCTTGTCCGCTCCATACTCCCCTCCAACCCCACCACACCCGGCACCTTCCCCTGCAAACGCAGGAAGTGCTACACTTGCCCCCACACCTCCTCCCCCACCCCCATCCCAGGCCCCATGAAGACTTTCCATATTAAGCAGATGTTCACCTGCACATCTGCCAATGTAGTATACTATATCCACTGTACCCGGTGTGGCTTCCTCTACATTGGGGAAACCAAGTGGAGGCTTGGGGACCACTTTGCAGAACACCTCCGCTCGGTTCGCAGTAAGCAACTGCACCTCCCAGTCGCGAACCATTTCAACTCCCCCTTCCATTCTTTAGATGACATGTCCATCATGGGCCTCCTGCAGTGCCACAATGATGCCACCCGAAGGCTGCAGGAACAGCAACTCATATTCCACTTGGGAACCCTGCAGCCCAATGGTATCAATGTGGACTTCACAAGCTTCAAAATCTGACCTTCTCCCACTGCATCCCAACACCAGCCCACCTCGTCCCCGCCTCCCTAACCTGCTCTTCCTCTCACCTATCCCTTCCTCCCACCCCAAGCCGCACCTCCATTTCCTACCTACTAACCTCATCCCGCCTCCTTGACCTGTCCGTCTTCCCTGGACTGACCTATCCCCTCCCTACCTCCCCACCTATACTCTCCCCTCCATCTATCTTCTTTTCTCTCCATCTTCGGTCCGCCTCCCCCTCTCTCCCTATTTATTTCAGAACCCTCTCACCATACCCCTCTCTAATGAAGGCTCTAGGCCCGAAACGTCAGCTTTTGTGCTCCTGAGACGCTGCTTGGCCTGCTGTGTTCATCCAGCTCCACACTTGGTTATCATAGGTGTAGGGGAGATGCGATTTACTGGATTCCAGATTTTGGAGTGATCTGGCTCCATCTTGTGGCTGATTGGAGGAGCTGTCACTGGTATCCTGCCCAGATTTGAACAGTGAGAGTGAGAGGAGAGGAAGAGTGCCCGGTGATGGTGCAGGGGGATATATGGGAATGAATTCTAACTTCTGAAAACTTCCCACTCGCCTATTTGTAGTGTAAGCCCGCTACGATAAACCCCAGAATAAGAAGATTCTTGTTAGCAAAAAAGAACAACAACTCATTTGACATGCTAACTAGCAGGTTTTATTGGATTAATGATTTTCAATGCCATTCATCAAGGCATATGTCAAACACATCTCATTTTGCTTCTCTGTGGTTTCTCTCATGGTTTCTTCAATCTGGCACCAATGCGTTTCATTCCCGTCAGGCAACGATGAGTTGCCTATTAGGGAGCAATTATTGCTTGTTAACAGCCATCTTAAAATCTTGCACACCTTGCTTCATTTATTTGCAGTGTCCCACCTTAAAAACAAGTTAGATGCTGAGAAATCTTGATATGAAACTCAGAGCAGGTACCTGATGACTTGAGCTTGTTGTAGAGAACCTCCAATTAGGATATCAGGCACCAACATCTCAGGGACCTCTCCATGATCCCCTCCAAAAGCCACTCACTGCCTATGTCCATAGACATTGGCATCCAACATACACTGGCCTTCACAACGCATCTGCAAACTACTTAGAGCATGCTTCTGTACTTCAATGCTGCAGGATTCCGAGGTACCTTCAGAACAGCACTTCTAGGACCAGACATCAATGCAGCAAACAGCATCAGTACGCCAGTCTTCCTGCGCAGACCCTTAGAGTGGCAACTAGCTGAGAGGGAGCATTGCATCATTCACCTGCTTGGGTATTCAGAGTCAGGATCCTCTCTCCACAAAGGGTGAGAAACTGAATGTCAGCATCTTACCACCTGTCTTCACTCTTCCTGCCTGTTACGGCCTGCTTTCCTCTTGGAATGAGAGAAAGGCATGTATTAAAAGTGGTTGGCACAGCTGTGACATTCTTTTCATGTCAGGAAGTTCACCAAGCAAATGAATAGGCAGTGCAAAAGGCATGCAGGGTTAGTGGTGTTGGACGGTGGGAGATAGCAAATGAATGAACAGGTTGCAGGCAATAGGAAAGTGGTAGGGCATGAACCATGATGAGAAGTGGCTACAGTTACAGAGATCAAATGAGTATGAGATCCCAGAAAGAAGATGGTGTGACTTATGCTAGTAGTGTGGAAATGGTCATTGACCCGCTTCCTAAATTGCTGAGCATTCTTGCACACAATTGAAACTTGGCTGACCCAGTATTACCCTCTGACCCAGATTGGCATATCCTGGTGTTGTGACCTCCTCTGCTATTCCTGTTGAAAGGGAAGTCCTACATCGACACCCATCCACCAGGGCCTCTAGGTCGCTGTCCACAGAGTGGACCACCAATTTTCTCCTCTCTGCCATGACCGCACCAAATGTGAGGAACGCTGCCGCCAACTCCAGACTAACAGTATTTGTCTAGGTGCTCAACAATCTTTTGTATATGGCGCTCGTCAGAGGATCCCATCGATTCTGCGATATCCTGACATTGGCGGTTGCTCTGGGAACAGTGGGTGGTAGAATGGTGCAAGAACAGTGCAACAGAGGCACCATAGGGGTAGGTAGGTACTCAATGAAGTGAGCGGTGGGCTGCGGTGAGAAAACTTGCTGGGCCTCACTGAGAGAAACATGGAATCATAGAATCCCCATGGTGTGGAGGCAGGTCATTTGGTCCATCAAGTCTACCCAGACCCAACCCCTATCCTATCTCTGTAACTTTGCATTTCCTATGGCTAACCCATCCAGCCTGCACATCCCTTGGCACTGCAGGGAATTTTGCACGGCCAACCCGCACATCTTTGGACTGTGGGAGTATGACATTGCAGTGGCTTTCAAGAGCCTATTTTGTTCTTTTTTCAGAAGATGTTTTGAAGGTGTTGAACTAACTACTGAGACCACTTCAATAGTCAGCTTGTGAGGCCTTAGGGTTTTTGTTTATAAATTGGGACAATGGAAGCAGCCCAGGCGCGGCCAGCTCTTACAGACCAGGATTTCTAGTTTTTTTAGTTTTTACGATCTTTTTTAGTTTTTAGCTTCTACTTAAAGCTATTTTGCGTCTCAAAAGAGTCAGAGCTTCAGTGAATGTCTCTTGGCTGCTATTCTCTCTGAATTTTGTCTTGATGTTTTATCCTTCTGGATTGGAGAATTGCATTGAGAATCTGTGTCTGAATTTTCCATTTTTGCTGAGAAGTGTGTTCATGGGATGCTACTATCTAGGAACAGTTAATTAATAGTAGTTACTGTGTCTATTATTCTGCAGAGTTTTCCAATAGGTTTGTTATCCTAAATCTCTCTTTCTTTGTTTGTGTTTTAAGTGCAGTGTTTAAATAAATTGCATTTTGCTTAATACCATGTAGTTTGACCAGTTTCATTACATCAGGGTCAGACATTTCAAAACTTATTTAAAAACACACAAGATTTAGCCCATTCTTTCCACATCCACTTTTCCTTGAGACGAGTCAAGATCTTATACATTTCAATCAATACACAAAACTATATGGGGACAAGGATTTCCAATCTATCCTCTTAAGACAGCCAGTATCAATCCAGTAAAGCTTCTCTGAGCTGCCTCCAACACATGTACATTGTTCCTTAAATAAGGGGATCAAAACTGCACATTGTATTCTAGACATGGTCTCATCAATGCTGTATATTAACGAAGCATGGCATCAGTGTATTTATGTCAAATTCCTTTCAAGATAAAGAATTCTACTTAGCCAGAGCATTGATAGCCTGACCAATGACTCTAATTGTAATGTCTGCCCTGCCGTTATTCCTAACTCTGGGGTGACGGAAAAATCTAGTGCCACATGACTTTGATACATTCAGGGTTATTTTCAAGTTAATGATTTTCTTTGAAAGTTATGTTTCATTTCTGTGTCAGGTAAACAGTTGGAATATAAAGTACAGATCGGACTCTACTGGGGAAGGTTCTCCACTTCCCACTCCTTACACTCTCCAGTGCTGCATTTTGGCAGGGTGCCTTTGAGTTTCATCCTCACCTCTTTAACTTATCTGTCTCCTCTCCACCTATCTTCTCCTCTATCCATCTTTGATCTGCGCCCCCCCCCACTCCCCCTTCCCCCTTTCTGATGAAGGGTCCAAACCTGAAACATCAGGTTTTGTGCTCCTAAGATGCTGCTTGGCCTGCTGTGTTCATCCAGCTCTCCACCTTGTTGCCTTTGAGTTTACATGCATTATAAGTAGAAACTCTTTCCTTTTATCTCTAGGGGTTGCATTTGAATGCTGAAAGTATGAAAGAAAATCAGAACTTGCTGGAAAATCTCAGCAGGTTCGGTAGCATCTGTGGAGAGAAAGCAGAGTTAATGTTTCGGATCCAGTGACCCTTCTTCAGAGCAGTTCATATTCTAGCGAGTTTTGAGAAGATTTGTAGCTCAGGTTGAGGTTCTGGATGTGAGTTTGCTCACTGAGCTGGAAGGTTAGTTTTCAGACGTTTCGTCACCTTTTTTTGTATTTGAAAAAATATACTTTATTCATAAGATGTACAAAAAATAAAACATACTTGTACACCGACCCAGTCATGGAAGCCGCTCCGGGTTGCCCGGGGGTACGTACACCAACTAAAGGAAAAGAAACAAAACAAAGAAGAAAAGAAACAAAGCAAAGAAACCACCCCGGCAGTCGTCACCCCGCACAGTCCCCGTTGGCCCCCTGACCAGTTGGGGAAGGCGCCAGCTGGGCCCAGTTACCAGATAGGGCCCTTTTTTCTATTCTGGGCGAGGGGTTTCATGCGGTGGTCTTTCCCCACCGCACCTTGGCGGCGGCTGCCCCAAGCTTTAGCGCGTCCCTCAGCACGTAGTCCTGAACCTTGGAGTGCGCCAGTCTGCAACATTCGGTCAGGGTCAGTCCTTTCAGCTGGCAGACCAGCAAGTTGCGGGCAGACCAAAGAGCCTCTTTCACCCCATTGATGGTCCTCCAGGCGCAGTTGATGTTGGTCTCAGTGTGCGTCCCGGGAAACAGCCTGTAGAACACGGACTCCTGCGTCACGGAGCTGCTTGGGACGAACCTCGACAAATACCACTGCATCCCCCTCCAGACCTCCAGCGCATAGGCACATTCCAGAAGGAGGTGATCGACAGTCTCCTCCCCCCCGCAGCCGCCTCAAGAGCAGCGTGCGGTGGCGCAGAGATTCCGGGCATGCATAAACGATTTCACTGGCAGAGCCCCTCTCACCGCGAGCCAAGCAATGTCCTTGTGCTCGTTTGAAAGTTCTGGCGATGAGGCATTCTGCCAAATGACTTTGGCAGTCTGCGTGGGGAACCACACGACGGGATCCACCCTCTCCTTTTCCCGAAGGGTCCCGAGGATACTACGTGCTGACCACTGCCTGACAGCCTTGTGGTCAAAGGTGTTTCCTTTCAAAAATTTCTCCACGAAGGACAGGTGGTACGGGACGTTCCAACTACTCGGAGCGTTCCGCGGCAACGGGGCCAGGCCCATCCTTCGCAACACTGGGGACAGGTAGAACCTCAGTAAGTAGTGACACTTTGTGTTTGCATAATGAGGATCTACGCACAGCTTGTTGCAGCCGCACACAAAGGTAGCTGTCAGGGCGAGGGTGGCGTTCGGTATGCCCTTTCCTCCATTTCCCAGGTCTTTCTACATGGTGTCCCTGCAGACCCGGTCCATCTTCAACCCCCAAATGAAGTGGAAGATGGCCTGGGTGACCGCAGCGGCGCACATCCAGGGAATAGGCCAGGCCTGCGCCACATACAACAGTACCGAAAGCCCCTCGCACCTGACAACCAGGTTCTTACCCGCGATGGAGAGGGACTGGAGCGTCCACCTGCCCAGCTTCTGCTTCAGTTTGGTGATACACTCCTCCCAAGTCTTAGTGCACACCCAAGCTCCACCGAACCAAACACCCAGCACCTTCAGGTAGTCTGTCCTGGCAGTGAAGGGGATGAAGGAGCGGTCATCCCAGTTCCCGAAGAACATGACCTCGCTCTTACCCCTATTGACTTTGGCACTCGAGACCAGTTCAAACTGGCCACAGATGTCCAATAGTCTACTCACCGACTGACGATCGGTGCAGAAGACGGCAACATCGGCCATGTACAGGGAGGTCTTGACCTGAAGGCCTCCGCTGCCTGGGATAGTCATGCCCTTCAGGCTCACGTCCTTCCTGATGGATGCGGCGAAGGGCTCCACACAGCACACGAACAAGGCAGGAGAGAGCGGGCAGCCCTGCCTGACTCCAGATCTAACAGGAAAACTGTCTGATTCCCACCCGTTGATCTAGACTGCGCTAACGATGTTGGCGTAGAGCAGCCGGATCCAATTGCGGATGCCCTCCCCGAACCCCAATTTGGAGAGGACGTCCCTCACGTAAGCATGAGAGACCCTGTCGTAGGCCTTCTCCTGGTCCATGCTGACGAGGCAGGTGTCCACCCGCCTGTCCTGTACGTAGGCGATCATATCCCTGATGAGCGTGAGGGTCTCAGCGATCTTCCTGCCCGGCACAGCACAGGTTTGGTCAGGGTGAATCACTGACTCCAGGACAGACCTGACCCGGTTGGCTATGACCTTGGCCAGGATTTTGTGGTCCACGTTCAATGGTGAAATGGGATGCAAATTCTTAATTTCTTCCCTCTCCCCCCTCCTCTTGTAAATGAGGGTGATGATGCCCTTCCTCATGGACTTGCACATTTCCCCTGCCCGAAGCGCACTATCGTACACCTCCAGCAGGTCCTGGCCGACCAGGTCCCACAGAGCGGAATACAGCTCGACCGGTAAGCCATCGCTCCCGGGAGTCTTATTCCTCGCCAAGGACTTGAGGGCTCTGGTCAGCTCGTCCGGGGACATCGGCCGGTCCAGCCACTCCCTTGTGCTGTCATCTAAGACCTCCGTGATTGACGACAGGAACGACTCGGAGGCCATGCTGTCCGTGGGCTTCATGTCGTACAGTCCGGCATAGAAGGATCTGCTGATCCTCAAAATGTCGGGCCGAGACGACGTCACCGAGCCGTCGTCCTCCTTCAGCTGGCTAAGCACAGAGCTCTCTTTGTGCACCTTCTGAAAGAAGAAACGCGAACACGTCTCATCCTGCTCCACGGAGCAGACCCTGGACCGGAAGATTATCCTGGAGGCCTCCGTGGCGAAGAGCGAGGCTTGCTGGCCCCTCACCTCGCGGAGGTCGTCCGTGACATCGACCCCCATCAACTGCAGAAGGAGCAGGTTCTGCACCCTTTTCTGGAGTCGCGGCAGCTTTCCCCGCCTCTCTCTCGCCTTCCGAACACCCTTGAGGACAAAGAACCTCTTGATGTTCTCCTTCACCTCCTCCCATCAGTTGCCTGGACACTCAAAGAGGGGTTTCACGGTTCTCCAACCGGCGTACTCCCTTTTAAGCTCCTCAACGTTCTCTGAGGTCAACAGAGTCGTGTTGAGCTTCCACGTCCCCTTGTCGGCTGCCTAGTCATCCTGTAAGTGACAGTCGGCCAGCAGGAGGCAGTGGTCAGAGAAGAGCACCGGCTCGACGCCAGTGGACCTGACCGAGAATGCCCATGACACAAACAGGACGTCTATCCTTGAGCGAATAGACCCGTCTGGCCGCGACCAGGTGTACCTCCGCTGCGCTCTGTCTGCAGTGGTGCTGAAGACGTCGAGCATCTTGGCATCCTTCACCGTGCCCATTAGGAATCTGGACGTGACGTCCAGTTGACTCCCCCCACCCGCTGTCCCCACGCCGGATCTTCCATCTGCATCGATGATGCAGTTGAAGTCTCCGCCTAGGATGACCAGCCTGGACGTAGCCAGCGGGGTGGAAGACGCAGCAGGACGGCCAACCGCTCACTCCGTACCGCTGGGGCGTACACGTTGATCAGCCTCAGGGGAGTGTTCCTGTAGGTGACGCCAGCCACTAGGAGGCGCCCCCCCACCACCTCCTGAACTTGAGAGATGGTGAAGTCGCGCCCCGGCAGCAGAATAGCCAGGCCCGAGGAGCGACAGTCGTTACCCCCCGACCAGATCGAAGACCCACAGGTCCAGGCGCCGGACCATTTCCCGTACCTGCTGAGGTGCGGTATCCCGCACTCCTGCAGAAACAGGAGGTCCGCCTTGATGGTGGTCAGGTAGGCCAACGTGAACACACATCTTGCGGTGGACTTGACGCTGCGCACATTAATGCTCGTAACTCATACCCCCATTGTGGGCAGTGACCGCATGCAGTACCCTCCCCAAGTCCAAGGTCCAGCCCCTCCATCTGTCCCTTCATGCCCATTGCCCGGGCTAACTGCTGGACGCTTTCCAGGCTCAGGAAACTGTCCATGCTGCCTTCTGGGTGGCATCCCCCCGTCGGGGGTACAGAGGCAGGAGAGTCCGGCTCTGGGTCAGGCTGGGGACGCGCTGTTTCCTCCTTCCCGTCTGAAAGTTCCGGGGGGCCCTCCAGTGCCCCAGCAGCACGTGGCTAGGTGTCGGAGGGAGTCTCAGGACGCCTCCCATCACCTGGAAGTGGGGTGCAGCTTTCCTTCTCCCTTAAGATCTTTAGCTTCTGCTTTGGGCGGGCCCCCTCCGAATCTCCCTCGTCAGAGGAGCTCTTATAGCCCCACTGTAGCTGCCTCTTCCCGCCTGATTGTTGCGGTTCCTGGGCCCGTCGACGCACCTTCCTCCTCGCTTTCCGGACTGTTGTCCACTCCCCTGGGTCGCCTGTCGCCACCTCCATTGGCTCCGGGTTGTCGGGGGGGATCGGAGCCTGCAGGGGTGCTTTGCTGGCCTCGGGCCCATCCTGCAGGGCTGGGCCCCCCTGCACGATCTGGCCCTCCTGCACATTAGTGGGGTCCTTCCAGGGCCCTGGTGCCTTCCTCTCCTCCGGGGGGGCTGGCCCCGCATTGCCCCTGCCGGCGACCTGGGCGTAGGTGGTCCCCCGCCGCGGGCATGCCCTATAGAGGTGGCCCGCTTCCCCGCAAAGGTTGCAGCTTTCCTCTTGTGGGCAATCCTTTGCAAGGTGTCCCTCCTCCCTGCAGTTCCTGGCTTTGTAGTCGGCCGCCACGTGACCTGACCTACCACAGGCATGGCAGACTTTAGGTTGCCCTGCGTAGGTCAGGTAGCCCTTGCTCCTGCTGATCGCGAAGCTGGGCGGTGGGTGTACGACGTTCCCGTCCGCGCCCATCCTCAGCGTCACCTTGACCTGCCTCTTACTGGTCCAGATGCCGAAGGGGTCCATGATGTTGGTTAGGTCCCCTTCCACCTTCACGTACCTTCCAAGGAAGGTCAGGACATCGACTGCTGGCACATGCGGGTTGTACATGTGTACAGTCACCATACGGCTCCTCTGTGCTGGCATCACGAACAGCGGGACAGCGGTCAGTACAGAGAGGGGGCCCTCACCTCCTTTCTCCTTGAAAACGTCCTGGAAGCGCTCGCAAAGCTTGGTGCTCCTGAAGGTCACATTGTAAGAACCTCCTCCGGGGAATTCCTGCAGGCAGTAAATGTCCGCAGCAGCGAACCCACAACAGTCCAACAGGACCCTCTTCACGAAGAAGGTGCGGTCCACAGGTGCACCTTCATCCACCTTCTTCACGGAAACACGGATGGTGTTCCGGACCCCCTGACCCGGGGCACGAGCACTCGCCACAGCCATCGTTGCAGGTTGGCTGTTCCCCTGAACCAGCGTTAGGCCAAAGCCAGCATTAAGATCCACCGGTTTGGAAGGGTGCACAGCCAACCCGACGTCTTCCTTCCACCTCCAACACAGCGCTCTCCTCCTCTCGGTCCACAAGAGAGTGGGTCTTTATTTTGTTCCAGATGTAAGCTGGTTCACTGAGCGGGAAGGTTTGTTCCCAGATGTTTCATCACCATTCTAGGTAACATCAACAGTGAGCCTCCGATGAAGCGCTGGTGTTATGTCCCGCTTTCTATTTATCTGTTTAGCTTTCCTTGGGTTGGTGATGTCATTTCCTGCATTGGTGATGACATTTCCTGTTCTTTTTCTCAGAGGATGGTAGATTGGCTCCAAGTCAATGTGTTTGTTGATGGAGTTCCGGTTGGAATGCCATGCTTCTAGGAATATGCAGGAAATGACATCACCAACCCAAGGAAACCTAAACAGATAAATAGAAAGCAGGACATAACACCAGCGCTTCATCGGAGGCTCACTGATGATGTTACCTAGAATGGTGACGAGACGTCTGAAAACTAATCTTTCAGCTCAGCGAGCAAACTCACATCCAGTTCATATTCTGTTTTTCTAATACTCCTATAAAATGAACAACCTCTCATTTCTCACCATTATACTCCTTCCAAATATTTTGCTCACTCATCACCCCATCTATATCCCTTTGCGCAACCTTTGGCCCAAATGTCCACGATGATCAAGTCTCTGTTGGGACAGGTGGCCCATAGTTGCAATCCCACCTCCCAATCATGGTATTTAAATTTTCACAGGGTGAGGTCAGGCCAGGTTTTGTGTTACACATTTTGTTCAGGCAGTTGGCCATTTAAATCATCAGATAGAGGTGAGGAGGACTGATGACCAGGTGCCCTTAGTTGGTCAAGGCATTCCTTGGATAAGTTTTGGGATGTTTAAAACTGGAGAATACTGTGAGTAAAATAGACCCCCTACAATGTGGAAGCAAGCCATTCAGCATTGACCCTCAGTGCAGACCATCTGAAGAGCATCCCACCCAGACCCATTCCATTACCTTATCCTTACAACCCTGCATCCCCCATGTCTAACTCACCTAGCCTGCACATCCCTGAACACTGAGGGCAACTTAGCATGGCCAATCCACTTAACCTGCACATCTTTGGGCTGTGGGAGGAAACCAGAGGGCATGGAGAAAACCCACACAGACACAAGGAGAATGTGCAAAGTCTACACAGGCAGTCACCCAAGGCTGGAATTGACCCTGGGTCCCTGATGCTGTGAGGTAGCAGTGCTAACCACTGAGCTACTGAAATCCCTCAGAGGTATAAATTTGCCAAATAGATAAAGCAAGAAGTGTCAAAGCAGTCCAGAATGTCAAAAAATGTCAACTCTTTCAAAAGTTGGAATTTTTTTTAGTGAACTGTGAGAATGGAAGGTTTGAGTTATAAGGAGAGGCTAGATAGGCTGGGACTTATTTCACTGAAGTGTAGGAGGGGTGACCTTAGAGAGATTTATAAAATCGTGAGGGGTAAAGATAAGGTGAATAGCAGGTGAAGGGGATTTGAAGACCAAGGGGCGTATTTTTAAGATGAGAAGAGAAAGATTTAAAAAGATGCGAGAGGCAACTTCTTTATACCTAGAGAGGCTCATGTGTGGAATGAACTTCCAGAGGAGGTAGTGGGTGCAGGTACGATACCATGTTTAAAAGAATTTATCAGGTACACGAATATAAACAGTTTGGTGGGATAGGGGCCAAATGCAGGTAGGTGGGATTAGATTAGTTTGGGATTAGTTCATTTTGGGAATATGGTCGGCATGGAGTGGCCGAACCGAATGCTGTATGACTCTACGAGAGTGATTTTCAAAATAGGACATAGTCTATAATATAGAACTTTAAGTAATAAAATGTTATGCTTTTTTTCCTGCATGCACGGATATAAGTGGAAACAATGTAAGTTGGTATGACAGCTGAAGGAGGAAAGAGTGGAGCAATGAGCTGGCACTGAGTTGATAAAGGGGTACTTGGGTTTGCGTATAGGGTCCAAGGTCACGAGAGGAGTATGTGGTGATGAAGGATTTGTGAAGAAGTGAGGGCTGGGAGTATTTTGCCTATAATTTTTGCTGGAGCCTAGAGCAAGCTTTTTGCCATGTCCTCCTTGATGACTAGAAACTTCCTCAGTTCTTCACAAATCATGCAGATCCAATTGCAATCTGCCCCAGGACTCCAAGCCCCACGTCCACCAACTCCCAGACTGAGAATGGGGAGTGGGGGTAATCATTTTAAAGGGTGTTTCCCGGATCTTTTTTCCCACCTTTATGCATCAGTTGTGGAAATAACGTCAGGGCCTTTGTATCCTCCGCAAAACTTGCTTATATAACTATCCTTCTATCATCAGCAGTTTTGGCTAACAAATAGTTTGTTCCTTCACTCCACATCATTAATGTAGATTGTAAACTGAAGATAGGTGAAAAACATGCTGGGGTCAGCGTTGGGAGAAGACCTTAAAAGGGACCTGTGGTGAACCTAAATGGCAGATAAAAAAGAACATATTTCTCATCTTCTACTATCCAACTTGAAAAGTGAAAGCTGCCTCTTGGTATCAGCATCTGCCCACACCTGGAAAAATGCACAATGGTGGGAAAGATGTCCTTAAGTGGTTATAATTTGGCACAGGCACAACTGGCTGAATGGCTTCTTCTGCACCATAACACTGTGATTCTGTAATTGGCCATTTGAAGGTGTCAATGTACTCTCAAATGAGAAGACTTTCCACTGCCTCCTCCAATATATATAAATTTGACGTCATGTGGGTGCATAAGCTTTTGAAAAAGCACCAAGGCATTGCAAACAATTTGATAATCCACTCATATACTAACCCACCACCAAGGAATGGTTAAATTCAGCCTCTGATTGCTGGTGAGTGCCTGCCAACATGACTGGCAGAGCTAATTCTGATCAATCTAGTTCTGCTCAGCTGATGTCTACAATCATCAAGTCATAGCATATTCAAAGAAATAAGTTCCAAAATGAGCTCAAGTTTCATGGAGACTATAACACATTTAATCAAATTGACTTCTTTTTATATTCCTTTGGTCCTTAAAGTGCAACATTTTTAATCGCTTTGTTCTTGCTCATTGTTATTGTACTAAAGCTGATAAAAAAAGACACCACAAAATCATGCTTTTCACAATATAATTTAAATGCAAATTAATAATGAAGAAGAAAGGAAAATCATGTAAATGCACAGAATGCACTATCACAAAGGATTATACTTTGGCTAATTAATGTACTGCGTGATGAAAAGTGAAGATGGGCAGGTTCATCACATGTCCAACCCTCCCTCTCATCCCCGCCTCCTTGACCTGACACAACCTGTCCATCTTCTCTCGCACCTATCCACCCTTCCCACCTCACTGACCAAGCCCCACCACTCGCTACCTGCACTCACCTGTCACCCATCCCACCTGCCTTCCCCAGCCTCGCTCCTCCTCTTTCTATTTATTTCTGAGCTCCCTTCCCTATCAATTCTACCCTCCTGCTCAGCCACTGACTGAAGTTGGATCAGACCATTTGTAGCGTCCATCTATTATTTGACCCTGAGTCAAACTTGCAATCCAATCCCTAAGGTTGAGAGCAGAATTGATAGCATGTTTCTGGAGGAGGTTACCCTGCAGCTTAAGGCTGTGAATGTAGAGGGTGAAAGGTGACCACCAGACTGGTTGAAGAACTAGTAAGTAATGCAGGAGCCCCTTTAATTGATCTCACTCCTCAACAAGTTTTTAACTCCGCTGAATTCAAGCAGAACCACATCGGGCTCAGCTGTATATTGGTGGGGGCTGGTGAGCTTGGGGGTAGACGTTTTGGGAAGCAATAGTATTAAGGGATTCTGACAGACTGGCCTTTTTTTTAAGGGGCTGGAATGCCAATCTCCGCCCCAACGCTATCACCCAGTGATGGCACAGATTTTGGATCCTTATTTGACCATGAGAATGACACGCCAGATAAACTGATTCATTCGGATCCATTAGGACTGACCAATGGTGGTGACCTACTGTGGTTAGTAAAGGTGCAGGATGCAGCCTCATGGCATCAACAATTGTCAGCGCTTCTAAATGGCTGTGGTTCCAGTATCAATATAGGGCAACCAGCTGGTGGTACCTCAACATACTCCATGGATAGGCCAGTATAATTGTTAACAGCCAAAGTCAACCAAACAGTCCCCAGGAGAGAAGGTCTCAGGAACGTGGTTAAACAGTGCCCTAACCTGGGAACGGGAGCAAGTGGAGCAAACCAGAAACCTCTACAATGTTATTGATTGGCTGCAGTCATTACAGCTATTACGGAAGCAGACACTTTGCTCCAACCAGCCCATGCCAAAACTAAACTAGTGCTGAGATGAATGGTGGATTGTCAGCAGTCGGACTCTGTATGGGGACCAATGATGCAGATAGTAAGAATTGTGTGACCTTGGAAACAGACTAAGAGCAAGATCTCAAAATTGTTAATTTTCAAATTATTCCAGGTCCCATGCTTTTAAAAGTATGAAAATGGGAGGATAGTTCATGCTTTACTGGAGAGATGTTGCAGGTAGGGTTTTGATTTTTGCAATGTTATGCTACAAGTTAGGGGGGCACGGTATCCCAGTGGTCAGCACTTCTGACTCACAGTGTCAGGGACTCAGGTTCGATTCAACCTTCGGGCAACTGTCTGTGTGGAGTTTGCACATTCTCTCCGTATCTGCGTGGGTTTCCTCCCACAGTCCAAAGATGTGCAGGCTCGGGTGGATTGGCCATGATAAATGCATGGTAGGGTGGTGGGATATTCTAAAAAGGGTCAGTATGGGCTCAATGGACCAAATGGCCTGTGTTCACATTGTAGGGATTCTATAATTCTATGAAGTTTTAGTGGAAATGGAAGATATTTAGATTAGATGGTTTGCATTTCAGCAGCGATGGGATCAGTGTCCTGGTGGATGGTTTGGTCGTGCGTTTGGGAAGGGTTTAACCTAATTTGGCAAGGCATTGGGAATGAAGATGTAACTTTCGACAGGAGAACAAGGTACATGAAGGATTGGAAGAAACAGATAACATCAGAATAGAAAATAACAAGGGCACAATCTTACTGGCTAATTGCCTGCTTCATCAAGGTTCACAAAGAGATTTGCATTGAGAACCCAATGAGATCTCTCACTGTTTCTTACCAGGTATGCCTGATTAACTACCTACACCACCCCTATAATGTCCTATCCACTGCTCACTGTATTTGGAACACCTCACCACTGCTGGGATATCCCAGAATGGGAATAGGATCCCTGGACATTGGTGTCATCTATAAAATGCTGCAGTAAACCTGGATGACCAATGTTAGTCCAGAGCTGCCCTGCACACTTCCTGAAGTTTGCCCTGGATATGACAGACAGAGGGAAACTGATGCCCCACTTGGTCAGCAGAAACCTGGAGATCCTGATGGATGACATGATGCCCATGCAAGATGTACTATTTACCTGGAGTCAGCCAGTATTCTCAATGGTTTCTCTTCTGACTGGACCTCCAGCTGGGTCAATGTCATGTCAGCCATCGAGAGGAATGTGCAGCAGTGTCAGAAGAAGATCAATGGCTAGTGTAAATGTTATCATCATCTCTTCATAGCTCACAGTCACTCCCAGTACTCACCCGCTTCCCAACAAGGCTTCTGCTGCTCGCTATTACCCACCCCAAAACCCTATCACCACTAAACCTGCATGCCCTCTCCGCTGCCACTCACTCAACCTGTACACTTCTCCATTTGTACCACAAGTTATAGCTGTGGCACCTACTTTCATTTCCCTTCTGCCTCTCGCTCCAAGAGGAAAACAGCCCACAGTAGAGGAGAAAGAATCAAGATGGATGGTGAGTTGAAGCAAAGTTCAGCACTTCACCCCTAATGGGTAAAAGATCCTAACTCTGATTGTCCAATCAGATGACTCACCATGTCCAAGACCCGGGACGGGTGTCAGCGACTACTCTGAGATGTTGTGCCAGGACAACTTAACCAAAGGCTATCTTGCTTGGCGAGATTGAAAACTGCTGGCAACCATGCCAAGATTCCTTTCTTTATGTCTACGCTGAATGACAAGGAAATATAAATGTACTGTGAGCCTGGTAACTGTGGCTGAGAGGCAAAATTCAAAAAGGCAAAGCAAGTCAGGAATGCAATGAGTATTCATACTGACTCACATACAGGGAGCATTAAAAGAGCAAGCAAACAGCCCAGAAATGCAGCCTGGTCCAGTCTATTAGATTGGCCATGAGCACAACGTGGCCTTGTAGCAGTATTACAATGATGGTTGCTGACGAGCCTTTTATTGCAGGGTAGAAGTGTAAAAGCATCCTCATGTAGATCAGAGATATGCCTTGAAGATTCTAGAGGCTGGGATATGTCAGGTGCCATGTTTGTGGACTAGGGTGCTGTGCCTTGTCTCTATGGAACATTCCTGAGATGCTGAAGCACGATGTTCAACGTGGTTTTCTTTTGGAGTAAGCAGTGAGCTCTGACTTCCATTTTGAGCATTCTTGGCATCTAGCGTGCTTGGACGAGGTGGTCAGAAATGAAGCTGCACATTAATGAGACAAGACGTGCAGTTAATCAGGTTTGATGTTAAGTAATAATCAACCTGAGTAGGCAACTGACCTCAAAACCTGGAAGTTAAAAGATACAGAGGGGTGCTCCCAATATTGAGGTAGGAGTCATACCTGACATATAGGAAGATGGTCGTAGTTGTTGGATGTCAGTCATCTCCGCTCCAGAACATCTTTGCAAGAGTTCCTCAGGGTAGTGTCCCAGGCCCATAAATCTTCAGCTGCTTCATCAATGATCTTCTCCCCATCATCATAAACTCAGGTCTGGGGATGTTCACTGATGATTGCACAATGTTCAGCCCAATTCACAACTCCTCAGATACTGAAGCAGTCCATGTACAAATGCAACAAGTTCTGGACAATATCCAGGCTTGGGCTGACAAGTGGCAGGTAACGTTTGCACCACACAAATGCCAGGCTATGACCATCACCAATAAGAGACAATCCAACTATCACCCCTTGACAGTCAGTGGTGTTACCATCACTGAAACCCCCACTTTTGCATCGAGTAACTCACCTTCTGACTGCTCAAAGCCCTGTCCACCACTAACAAGGTACCAATCAGGAGTGTGATGGAATACTCCCCATTTGCCTGGATGTGTGCAAACCCAACAACACTCAAGAAGTTTGACACGACTACTTTGGCACCACACGCACAAGGATCCATTCCCTCCACCAATGCTGAGTAGCAACTGTGTATATTATCTAAAGATACACTGCAGAAATTCACCAAAGATCTCAGACAGTAGCTTCCAAACACAGAACCATTTTTGTCTAGAAGGACAGGAACAGCACATACATGGGAACACCATCACCTGCAAGTTGCATTCCAAGCCGTGCATCATCCTGACTTGGAAATATATTGCTGTTTCTTCACTGTTGCTAAGTCAAGATTCTGGAATTATTTCCCTAAGGGCATTCCCTGTCTACAGCACATGGACTGCAGAGTTTTGAGGAGACAGCTCACCACTACCTTCTCAAGGACAACTAGGGATGTGCAATAAAATGTTTTCCAGACAGTAACACCCATGTCTGACAAGTTAAAAAAATGATGCATGTTTAGATTTTCGTTTAGTTTTGCTTAACTCCATATTAATACATATGCCAAAATCCTTTGCAGCCTTCAGGCTTAAGTATCATTTCCCAATTTACCTGAACAATTGCAGTCACCGTTTCATGGAGAACACTTTGCCCTAACTGTAGCTGCTGCCCTCCAGTAAAAGCAACTTTTTAGCAGAGAACCCTGCAAATGGGACTCGATCAGTTTAGGATATCTGATCAGCATGGATGAGTTGGACTGAAGGGCCTGTTTCCATGCTGTATAACTCTATGACTGTGACTCTATGACAGTTTTCTTTTAACTTTCTTGTAAGGAGCTTTTCCTTTAACTTTCTCATAAGGCAGTTCATTTTAATCCTAATAGTGGATTTAAATTCTGATCTAATAGCTTTATCTGGATTTCTTGTTGTAATCCCATAATTTACAATAATTACAGGTTACCCCAGCAAGACTGCCCTGGCAGTAATCTCTTTCAGCAAGAGTCCTCTGGTGAAGTGCTGTCTCCTGGCTCATGCAAAGACCTCAGTTTAATGCCCCATTTCTATAGCCTTTGCTTTCCAGTAGCTCTTGCAACATTCAACTTAAGCTGTATACATGTATCAATTCACCTGGAAACATTAGACCTGGAGTGTGCTTTGTGATTTATTGTGGTTGTGGTAAATTGAACACTTTTACCTACACTATCCCTATAATCTTTTGCACCATTTATCAACATCTGGTTTAAATACAGTCAAAGACTGAGCTTCCTGGGTTAGAGAATTTCACAAGTTCACAGCCCTCTGAGTAAAACAATTCCATCTCATCTCAGACTTAAGTGCCATCCTAATTATATTTAATGTGCGCCCCGAGTTCTCAACTTCCAAAACAAAGAAACATCTTTTCTTTGTTTTAGACCAGACCAGACCCCTCAAAATATTTTAAGAGGGTAGCCTGGGCCCCAACTCTTTCTTATTGCAAAAATAATTATAAAGTGTCTGTTCCTGACGCAATGCGACAGGTCAAAATACTCCATGTTAAGCAAAACAATTTATTTAAACGCTGTAATTAAAAGACAACTAAAAAGAGAGGAGTTTAGAATAACTGAATGGAAAGCTTAACAGAATTATAGATACAGTAACTATTACTAATTAACTGTTCCAATATAGTAACATCCCATAAACACAACCCTTGCAAAAATAGGAAAATTCAGGCACAGATTCTCATATGCGGTTTTCTCATCCAGGATGGAAGAACAAGAGAAAATTCAGAGAGAACAGCAGCCAAGAGACATTCACTAAAGCTTCCAACTCTCTTGAGACCCCAGTGGCTGCTGATTAGAAGCCTAAGCCTAAAAACTGAAAATAAACTGGAAAGCCCAGATCTGTGAGAACTAGCCACACCCAGGCTGCTTCCGTCGTCCCAACTTTAAGAAGAAAACCCCAAGGCCTCACATGTTGTTTACTCTCTTAGAGACAGCTCCTTGCCTCTGCTTTACAGCCTCGCTTCAAAAAAAAGTATAAAATAACCTCTTGAAAGCCACATCATCATCACACCTACATTAACACTCACTATCCCTTTAACGAATAATTGCTCCCCAAATATTTGTGACTCTTGGCCAATGAGGAGTGAGCTCATGGTTTCCCGACAACAGGTCAACCTTAACCTGTGAACTTTATGTGCAATTCTCGCCCTCAGGAGTTCTGCTAGCCAATCAGAATATCAGTTTTATCTTTGGCTTACTGCTCACTATCGGATTCACTGGAGCTCAGTTGCAAATACATCCTAACTACAACCTTCGCTCACTAACTTTTGCGATAGAAGATAACAAGGGCTGCAGATGCTGGAGTCAGAGTCAACACATTGTGGAGAGCTGTTCTGAAGAAGGGTGCCAACCTAAAATGTCGACTTTCCTGCTCTTCTGATGCTGCCTGGCCTGCCGTGTTCCTCCAGCTCCACATTGTGGTGACTCTCATTCACCTCTGTGTTCTCTTTTCCTTAGGGCTGTCTACAATATTCAACATGTCAAGCAATGGCAGTGGAAAGTATGCTTAACAACATCCCAGTAATACCTACAAACTGGGGCCTTCCATCACTTACGTTGTGTACAGGACCATGCAATAAGCTAAACTTGGTTAATTATACAAACCTGTTAACGAGGAGCTTTCTGACATGGTATATGCACATCTGGGGCCTGATTGGGTCGTACAACTCCTTCCTCCTTTGGCAATACCCAATGGGTCAGCACTTGGGAATGGAACTCGCATGCAATTGTTGTCCTGTTGGTGTGGTATGCTGTTTGCTTTCTTTTGGATTGTAACTAGTAGAGTAGAGGAAGTGTAGACTGGCTAGTGAGGATCAGAGCTCACAGGATACAAGGCACTTGATAAATTCCCGATAGTGTACTAACAACCGAATCCAAGAACATTGCAAGTTCATGTCCATTCAGTCCTCCAAGACAGCATCACCATTTAATTCGATCCTAATAAATCCTTACCTCACTCCTTTTGTTCATAGTCTTGAACAGACAAACTTTCCAAGTGTTGCAGTGTTCTGGAAAAAGATTTCAGGATTTCCATGAAATTTTGTGCTGTATCAACAGAAAAAGCTGGAAATACTCAGAAGCTCAGGCAGCTTCAGCAGAAAGAAACAGTTAACATGAATCCTGGCCTCAACTTAGACTCAGATTCACCTTGAGATGAAGCCTAACACAGTCTACATTGGAAGGCCTGTATTCTGAACTCTTATTTCCTGATTTTTCTAAGTTATTGTTGGGCTTTTTATTTGTTTATTTTCCTATTTCTTGTTCCCTAAGAATTTGTACTTAAGAATCTGTACCTAGGCAACTTGGTATCTGAGATGGCACTGTGAGTGATGATGTAAACTTTTCACTGGACTCATGTGACAATAAAGATAATTTTAATTCTAATTCCAACTTCTGTCCAAAAACTTTTTATTAGAACTGGATACCTGCTTCTCGAGTCATGATTGAAAACCCAAGATCAATATTTAAGATCGTGGCAAAATCAGAAATTGCTGGCATAACTCCATGTCTGTGGATGTTAGTGTTTCAAGTCTGGCAGCTTCTGATTGGTTTCAGATCTCCAGCATCTGCAATTCATTGTTTTATTTAAAAGAACAAAGAACAAGAACAGGTCTTTTGGTCCTCCAAACCTGTACTGACACATTTTACTCACCCCTATTAAAACTGACTTCACCTACAGGGTCTGTATCCCGCTATTTCCTTCCTACTCCTGTATTCATCCAGATGTTTCATACATGTTGCTATGTTTCTGCTTTCACCACCTCCTCTGGCAGCATGTTCCAGGTGCTCACCACCCTTTGTGTGAAAAACCTGCCTCGCACATCTCTTTTAAACTTCCCCTCTCGCACCTTGACCCTGTGTCCCCCAGGATGGCTCCACCCTGGGAAAAAATCCCATCCTTTCCATTCTATCCTTGTCATTCATAATCTTATAACCTTCGATCAGGTCACCCCTCAATCTCCAGCGTTCCAGTGAAAACAAACCCAATCTATTCAACCTTTCTTCAAAGTTAAAGTCTCCCGTACCAGGCAACATCCTGGGCAACCTTTTCTGTACCCTCTCCAAAGCATCCACATCCTTCTGGTAGCATGGTGACCAGAACTGTACACAATATTCCAAGTGTGGCCTAACTAAGGTTCTATGAAGCTGCGGCATAACTTGTCTATCCTCATACCCAATGCCCCTTCCAATAAAGGCAAGCATGCCATATGCCTTTTTTACGACCTCATCTACCTGTGCTGCCACACCTTTAGTGATCTGTGGATCTGCAAACCCTGATCTCGCTGTATATCAATATCCCAAAGGGTTCTGCCATTCACTGTTCAATTTCTACCTGTATTTGACTTTCCAAAGTATATCATTTAAGATCGCGCCCTTTGAACTGCATTCTGTCAGCAGAGGGAGCAGTTTCACTGTATCTGCCCAATTCAGTCCTTGTGGCTTTTTACACATCTCCATCAAATTGTCCCTTTTGAACTGAATCTTTTGAACTGAAGGATGTATAAATCAGATTTATTCAACCTATCCTCATATTTTAACCCTGTAAACCATGGTACCATTCTGTTTGCCGGCCTTTGTCGTCTTTCTGAAGATTGCAGTCAAACCTGGGCACAGTACACAGAGCTTTATATAGGAAATGATTAACCGCCTACCCTCTGCAAACAGGCTCCTTAAAATGAAGGCCACCATTCATTCCATCAGTCCTTCTGACTGCTATTCATATCCATCCATTCACTGTTAAGGATTTCCCTTGTAGAATTCCCAAAACTCAACTTCACAGTGTTCTTAGATAATTCAGTTTGGAGCTAGAGGAACACAGCAGGCCAGGTAGCATCAGAGGAGCAGGAAAGCTAACATTTCGGGTTGGGAGTAGTAGGAACTGCAGATGCTGGAGAATCTGAGATAACAAGGTGTAGAGCTGGATGAATACAGCAGGCCAAGCAGCATCAGAGGAGCAGGAAGGCTCTAGGCCCGAAACGTCAGCTTTCCTGCTCCTCTGATGCTGCTTGGCCTGCTGTGTTTATCCAGCTCTACACCTTGTTATTTCTGGTCAGGACCTTCTTCGGAAATGACCCGAAATGTCAGCTTTCCTGATCCTCTGATGCTGCCTGACCTGTTGTGTTCTTCCAGCTCCACACCATGTTATTTCTGACTCCAGCATCAGCAGTTCCTTCTACCTCCTCAGTGTTCTTAGTTTCTCACCATTTAGAAAATGCTCCAATTTATCTCATGAAGCCCAAAGTGGATTACCCCACACTTGCATCTACTAATCTTCAGTCCACTCACTCTAAAGGTGTCATGATGTAACAAAGTGTGGAGCTGAATGAACACATCAGGCCAAGCAGAATCTTAGGAGCACAAAGGCTGATGTTTCGGGCATGAAGTAATGTGAGACCTGCGTTCTCATTGGTAACTAACAGGCTTTAATGAAGATAATTTGGATAAGGGTCTAAAAAAGTTAATAGGGCCTTTAGCACCACACACTATATTGATTTAATATGGACTTGTGTGTAGAACAGGTTATGATCCCAAAGAGTGAGATCCCATATCCAAGTCCTCCCCAACGTTTCTTGAACAATGCCTGTCATATCAATGTTCGTTGTGACTAGGTGCCAACGTACAATGAGTGTAACTTGCTTTTATTATTCTCTCGTGGGACCCGTGTGTTGCTGGCTGGGCCCAGCATTTATTGCTCATCCCTAGATGCCCTTGAGAAGGTGGGGGTGAGCTGCCGTCTTGAGCCATTGTGGTTCATGTGCTTTGGGTTGACCCTCAATGCCATTAGGGAGGGGATTCCAGGATTTTGACCAAGCGGCAGTGTTGGAATGTTGATATATTTCTAAGTCAGGATGGGGAGTGTCTTGGAGGGGAACTTGCAGGTTATGATTTTCCCCTGTATCTGCTGCCCTTGTCCATCTAGATGGAAGTGGTGGTGGGTTTGGAAGGTGCTGTTTGAGGATCTTTGGTGAATTTCTGCAGTGCATCTTGTAGATAGTACACATTGCTGCTACTGAGCATCTGTGCTGGAGGGAGTGGATGCTTGTGGATTTGGTACCAATGAAATGGGTTGCTTTGCCCTGGATCATGTCAAGCTTCTTGAGTGTTGTTGGGACTGCACTCATCCAGGCAAGTGGGGAATATTCCATCACGCTCCTAGTATTTCCAGCCTTTGGGCTGCTCTTTAAGCCACTGTGTTTATACAGTGAATCCAGTTGAGTTTCTGGTCAATGGTAACCTCCAGGATGTTGATAGTGGAGGATTCAGTGATGGTAACACCATTGAATGTTAAGGGGCAGTAGTTACATTCCCTCTTATTGGAGGTGGTAATTGCCTGGCATTTGTGTGGCATAAATGTTACTTGCCACTTGTCAGCCCAAACCGTGATATTGCCCAGACGTGGTTGCATTTGAACACAGACTGCTTCAGTAACTGAGGAGTTATGAATGGTGCTGTACATTGTACAATCTTAGCAAACTCCCCGTTCTGACCTTATGTTGGAGGGAAAGTCATTGCTGAAGCAGCTGAAGATGGTTGGGCCTAGAACACTGTCCTGAGGAGCTCCTGCAGAGATGTCCCGGACTGGAGATGTCTGACATTCCACAACCACGACCATCTTCCTATGTGTCAGGTATGACTCCAACCAGAGGAGAGAGTTTGCCCCCTGACACCCACTGATTCCAGTTTTGCTCGGGCTCCTTGATGCCACACTCGGTCGAATGCAGCATTGATATCAAGGGCTGTCACTCTCACCTCACCTCTGGAATTCAGCTCTTTTGTCCATGTTTGAGCCAAGGCTGTAATGAAGTCAGGAGCTGTGTGGCCCTGGCAGAACCCAAACTGCTCATCACTGAGGGGTTATTGCTGAGCAGGTGCTGCTTGATAGCGCTGTTACTGGCACCTTCCATCACTTTACTGACGTTTAAGGGGAGACTGATGGGGCAGTAATTGGCCGGGTTGGATTTGTCCTGCTTTTTGTGGACAGAACATACCTGGAAAATTTTCCATGTTGTTGGGTTGATACCAGTTGGGTAGGGGAGCAGCAAGTTCTGGAGCACAAGTCTATTGCCAAAATGTTGTCAGGATCCAAAGCCTTTGCAGTGTCCAGTATCTCCAGCCATTTCTTAATATCACATGGAGTGAATCAAATTGGCTGAAGACTGGAATCTGTAGAGCTGGGGACCGCTGGAGGAAGCCAAGGTGGATAATCACTGGGCGCTTCTGGCTGAAGACTGCTGTGAATGCTTCAGCCTTAACTTTTTCAATGATATGTTGGTCTCAACCAACATTGAGGATGTGGATATTTGTGGAGCCTTCTCCTCCAGTAAGTTGCTTAATTGTCAACCACCGTTCACGACTGGATGTGGCAGGACTGCAGAGCTTAGATCTGATTGTTGGTTGTGGAATTGCTGTTTGGCCTGCAAGTCTTCCCGTTAGTGGCTTCAGTTTAAGGTATGCCTGGTGCTGTTCCTGGCACGCCCTCCTGCACTCTCCCTTGAACCAGTGTTGATCCCCTGGCTTGATGGTAATGGTTGAGTGGGGGATATGTCAGGCCATGAGGTTACAGATTGTGCTGGAGTATAATCCTGCTGCTGTTGATGGCTCACAGCGCCTCATGGATGCCCATTTTTGAGTTGCTAGATCTGTGTGAAGCCTGTCCCATTTAGCACGGTGATAGTGCCACACAACACGATGGAGGTTATTCTCAATGTGAAGGCGGGACTTTGTCTCTGCAAGTACAGTGCAATGGTCACTCTTACCGATGCTGTCCTGGACAGACGCAACTGCAGATTGGTCAGGGTGAGGTCAGCTGTGTTTTTCCCTCTTGTTGGTTCCCTCACCACCTGCTGCAGACACAGTCTAGCAGTTATGTCTTATTGGGCCTGACCAGCTCGATCAGTAGTCCTACTGACATTGAAGTCCCATACCCAGAGTCCATTTTGTGCCCTTGCCGCTCCTCCATGCTTCCTCCGAGTATTTCAACATCGAAGAGTATTGATTCATCGGCCGAGGGAGGGCAGTGCATGGTAACCAGCAGGAGGTTTCCTTGCCCATGCTTAACCTGAAGCCATGAGACTTCATGTGGTCCAGAGTCAACGTTGAGCACTCCCAGGTTAACTCCCGCCTGACTGTATATCACCGTAGCATCACCTCGGCTCGGTTTGTCTTACCAGTGGGACAGGACATGTCCAGGGATGGTGATGGTGGTGTCTGGTATGTCCGTAAGGAATGATTCTGTGAGTATGAATATGTCAGGCTGTTGCTTAACTAGTCCATAAGGCTGCTCTCCCAATTTTGGCAGTAACCCCCAGATGTTAGTGAGGAGGATTTTGCAGGGTCAACAGGTTTCTGCCAATTTCTTTCCTTTTGCCATTTCAATTCTTTGTTGGGACATCATAGTAATTGATACAACTGAATGGCTTGCTCAGTAGGCTCAGAGAGTCAACCACATTGATCTGGGTCTGAAGTCACATGTAGGCCAAATCAGGATAGGATGGCAGGTTTCCTTCCCTGACAGACTTTAGTGAGCTAGATGGGTTCTTCTGACAATCAACCATGGTCATCGGTAGATTCTTAATCGCAGGTTTTTTTTATGATTTCAAATACCACCTTCTGACATAGTGGGATTCAAACACAGGTCGCCAGAACATTCTTTCAGAGATTTTCTGAAGAAGGAATTAGGCCGGAAACGTCAGCTTTCCTGCTCCTATGATGCTGCTTGTGTTTATCCAGCTCTACACCTTGTTATCGCCAGAACATTCACCATGTTTAAAAGTCTAGTGATAATACTACTAGGCCATCACCTGCCCTTGTCATCCATAAGAGACTCTTCTAGTTAGACCAGGAAGTAGTTTCCCTCTTTCACATTAAACCAAGCAGATCCTGTAAATTCCTACAGTTAAATAGGATGGTGGCAATAAACGTACCCCATGGTAAGTGCAGACTCATTTTGAGTGCACACATAATTACTAAACACAGACGATAGTGAGAGATCATACCTCACTGTGACCCTACAGACCTATGGTCCAAACCAATGTTATCTAACATCATTATGTCACACATAGACTGTAGTTTTACTTTGATAAAAGGTGCAATTCCCATTCCTCTACAATCTCAGCCCCTGCTCCGAATTGGATTTATGTCTTTCTATTTAAGCATCATGTAACATTGAGCCTCAGAACAGACAGCTGGAGGGCACCAGCTGGCATGTCCCTCCACAGAAGGCTACTGCTCCTGATCACTCCTGTCTCTCTCAAAGCTTTGTTAATATGTGGAATGAGGTACAGTAGGAATTGCAGATGCTGGAGAATCTGAGATAACAAGGTGTAGAGCTGGATGAACACAGCAGGCCAAGCAGCATCAGAGGAGCAGGAAGGCTGACGTTTCGGGCTTAGACCCTTCTTCGTTTTCTGATCCTTCAGCCTTCCTGCTCCTCTGATGCCGCTTGGCCTGCTGTGTTCATCCAGCTCTGCACCTTGTTAACCTGTGGAATTATCTTTCCCAGTGAGGGCTGGCACAGGCCTTTCCACAAGGGGGATATAAAATATATCTGTCGATGGGAAAGGTGACGCTTTTTCTTCAAATGATACCCATAAACCCATAAAATCTTGAGAGACAAAGGAACTGGTCAAACTTCTTTGCTGGGGAAGGACATAGTTCTTCATTCAGAGTTGATTGAAAGCCAAAGAATAAGTGGAATGCATAACCCAGATCAGTTATACAAAATTAGAATGTGACTTGATGTCCAGAGCAGTGGCAGTAGGAGTCATTAAGAAATCACTCATGGAGATAATGATTTTCTGGTTAATGAATTGGCTGGAGTGAAAGTTATAGCTTCACCTACAATTGCTGAAAGTCTGAGTGAGGTTAAAGAGACGGAGCAATTACGGGAACAAGTCCCATCAAAGTGTGCTGACCACTGCATGGCTCAACAAAAGTCAATTCCCTGAGATCAAAGTAATACCACTGTAACGAATGTAACAAGGTCAGCCAACTGGATGTCATAGAATATGAATTTCCCTCATTGGGGCTATTAATCTGGTCCAATCAGAGAGCCCTGCCTGACATAAAAGGCTGAATGTCAGAGATATTCAACCCCTTGATTGTCTGATGCACTGCTGTTGTCAAAGGCTATGCATTTGTAGCCAAAGGGAGTCTGGATGCCAACCTCTGAAGAGTTACTTCTACCACAAGCTGATTTCAGGGTAGCTGAAAGAATGGGGATAAATCACAATAAGTGCTTAGTATGCCTTGGTTAACCAAGAGTTAGATAACAGATCCAGAGTTAAGCAACTTAACACAGTCAGCTCACACAACTGTTAAGCCTTAAGGAGCTCTAGAGAACTGTCACATTAAAAAAGTCAAGTTGTGGTCTGGAAGTGGAGACACCATCTCAGGCTTGTGGGCAAGGAATGTACAGTGCTCATCAGATAGCGGTACTGCCCAAATATTCTAAGGAAATATTGTGAGTAACACATTAAATTCCAATGGTATACAAAACTGCAAGCTTCAATAAGCAGATAACACGGATGGAGCTGGAATAACACAGCAGGCCAGGCAGCATCATTGGAGCAGGAAAGTTGACGTTTTGCATCAGGACCATTCGTCAGAATTAAAAATTGATAACGATGTGTTATCTCTGACTCCAGTACCTGCTGTTTCTTCTATCTGATAGATTCAATAAGCAGCTATTTTACTTTGCCAAAACTTCATAGCGATGTAGGAAGATCTGTAAAAGATGCCAAACATGTGAAGTCGTAGGGAAAGCTCAACATTGAATCAAAGTAGCACCATACCAATTTTTGAAAAACCATTCAGCTGAGTGTTTGTGGATTGTGTTGGACAACAGTGAAAATTGAAAGCAATAAACCCTTAAAGTTATGGATATGATAATGCAGTTTCCAGAAGCCATTCCTTTGAGGACAATAACAGTTAAGGTAGTGGAGGGATAATTAACTCATCTCTTTTAATCTATTCTGGATTGCCAATTAAAATAAAATCTAAGGTAATGATAAAGTTTTTTTTCAGGACTTAATAAGCAATGTGGTATAAATTAAATGAAGTTCACTGTCTATCACCCGCAGATGTAGGGAGCGTTAGTGAACATAGATCAGTACACCAGAGGAACAGACCCTTCAGCCCACCTTGTTTGTACTGATCATGATGCCATTCTAAACTAAATCCATCTGCCTGCTCATGATCCATATTTCTTTATTTCCTGCCTGTTCATGTGTCTGAGAGATGCCACCAAACTCTCAAAACAATGATTAAGGCATATTGTTACAAATACCCAAAGGATTGGGACAAAGGATTACATTTTTTGCAATTAGATTTTCTACCAGAAATTCTCTGACGGAGTCTAGTAGATTTTAGTCCTTAGAAGTGGTCACTGGCCTTGAAATAAGAGATTCATTAAAATTGAATAAGGAAACATTTTTGAGGCAGAGATTAATCCTCGATGTTGGATTACGCCTTCATGTTTCTAGAGAGATTCAAAGGTGGATAATAAAAACTTCACAGGTAAAGATGATATAATAGGAAGAAAACATTACAAGTAGACCATTTTAAACTGTAGTCAAAATGTTGGCTGTGTCACCCTTATATAGATTCAATGGGTCATAGAAGCTAGTTTGGAAGGTTAGTAAAGCAATTTATCAGGTAGATGTGGATGGGTCACTGGATCTGAAATGTTAACTCCGTTTTCTCCTTCACAGATGCTGCCAGACCTCCTGAGCTTCTCCAACAACTTTGTTTTTGATATCAGGTAGATAATCCTGGTTGCAGGAAGAAGAATCAGTTATATAATATAAACACATGAAATATAGTGGAAGGAATTGCCATTCACTGACCCTGGGAGGAGTCTCAGCTGGATGATTGGCTACAACACAAAAGGAGGCCATTTGGTCCATCATGTCTGTAGGAACACTTCACCGACTGCATGTGCTGTACTGGTCTGAGATAAATCAGCTAACTAAGGTAAATAACAACCCCAAGCCAAATATAACCTGAGGAGAGGAGCAGATATAACACTAAGTGCTAAACCCCATATTTACCTCATAGCTCAGCACATTCTTCCTTTTCAGTAACAAGCAAATTCCATTTCAAATGTTTCAGTTGACCCTGCCTTCATCACTCAAGCAGTGCATTCAAGCTGGGAACTTCTGGCTATGTTTGAAGGAATTTTCCTCAGGCCATAATTGCTACTTTTGCCAGTAAGTGTACATCTGTGCCTTCTTGTCCTCAATTGTACACCAATGGCAAGCTTTTCTCTTCATTCTAAAGTGGTGTGAAGATAAGCCCAAAAGCTACATGCCAATCAGTCTAACCTTGGCAGTGGCAAAGTTTCCAGAAACTACAATTCAGGTCAAAATTAATGCTTGCTGATGTGAATGTAGGTTTATTTAAAGGATTCTGTAGCACGCAGGCCAGTTCCGGGGAAGGTGGGACCTGTACAAACTGCACACTGTAAATCTGAATGGGTTTGGGATAAATATCCTTGCTGGAAGATTTGCAAGTGCAGTTGGGGACGGTTAAAGCTAGGTTACCAGGGTGATAGGAACCTGAGGGCAAATTCATGGCAAGGATTGGGAGGCGGAAACTGAATGAGTATTTCTAAAAGGCAGAGGAGCAGAGGATAAAAAAATACACAGTGCAGAAAAATTGGTAACTGAGGTGTGTAGCAAATAAATCTGATGAACTGAGGGCACAGATAGACCCACAGCAGCATGCTATTATTGCTTGATAATAAAATGTGAGGCTGGATGAACACAGCAGGCCAAGCAGCATCTCAGGAGCACAAAAGCTGATGTTTCTGGCCTAGACCCTTCATCAGATAGGGGGATGGGGTGAGGGTTCTGGAAAAAATAGGGAGAGAGGGGGAGGCGGACCGAAGATGGAGAGAAAAAAAATAGGTGGAGAGGAGAGTATAGGTGGGGAGGTAGGGAGGGGATAGGTCAGTCCAGGGAAGACGGACAGGTCAAGGAGGTGGGATGAGGTTAGTAGGTAGGAGATGGAGGTGCGGCTTGGGGTGGGGGGAAGGGATGGGTGAGAGGAAGAACAGGTTAGGGAAGCAGAGACAGGTTGGACTGGTTTTGGGATGCAGTGGGGGGAGGGGATGAGCTTGCCTGGTTTTAGGATGCGTTGGGGGAAGGGGAGATTTTGAAGCTGGTGAAGTCCACATTGATACCATTGGGCTGCAGGGTTCCCAAGCGGAATATGATTTGCTGTTCCTGCAACCTTCGGGTGGCATCATTGTGGCACTGCAGGAGGCCCATGATGGACATGTCATCTAAAGAATGGGAGGGGGAGTGGAAATGGTTTGCGACTGGGAGGTGTAGTTGTTTATTGCGAACCGAGCGGAGGTGTTCCGCAAAGCAGTCCCCAAGCCTCTGCTTTGTTTCCCCAATGTAGAGGAAGCCACACCGGGTTACAATGGATGTAGTATACCACATTGGCAAATATTCAGGTGAACCTCTGCTTAATATGGAAAGTCATCTTGGGGCCTGGGATGGTGGTGAGGGAGGAAGTGTGGGGGCAAGTGTAGCATTTCCTGAGGTTGCAGGGGAAGGTGCCGGGTGTGGTGGGGTTGGAGGGCAGTGTGGAGCGAACAAGGGAGTCACGGAGAGAGTGGTCTCTCCAGAAAGCAGACAGGGTGGGGATGGAAAAATGACTTGGGTAGTGGGGTCAGATTGAGGATGGCGGAAGTGTCGGAGGATGATGCGTTGTATCTGGAGTTTGGTGGGGTGGTGTGTGAGAATGAGGGGGATCCTCTTTGGGCGGTTGTGGCGGGGGCGGTGTGTGAGGGATGTGTTGCGGGAAATGCGGGAGACGTGGTCAAGGGCGTTCTCGACCACTGTCGGGGGTAAGTTGCGGTCCTTGAAGAATTTGGACATCTGGGATGTGCGGGAGTGGAATGCCTCATCGTGGGAGCAGATGCGGCGAAGGCAGAGGAATTGGGAATAGGGGATTGAATTTTTGCAGGAGGGTGGGTGGGAGGAGGTGTATTCTAGGTAGCTGTGGGAGTCGGTGGGCTTGAAATGGACATCAGTTACAAGCTGGTTGCCTGAGTTGGAGACTGAGAGGTCCAGGAAGGTGAGGGATGTGTTGGAGATGGCCCAGGTGAACTGAAGGTTGGGGTGGAAGGTGTTGGTGAAGTGGATGAACTGTTCGAGCTCCTCCGGGGAGCAAGAGGCAGCGCCGATACAGTCATCAATGTAACGGAGGAAGAGGTGGGGTTTGGGGCCTGTGTAGGTGCGGAAGAGGGACTGTTCCACGTAACCTACAAAGAGGCAGGCATAGCTGGGCCCCATGCGGGTGCCCATGGCCACCCCCTTTGTCTGTAGGAAGTGGGAGGAATCGAAAGAGAAGTTGTTGAGGGTGAGGACGAGTTCGGCTAGGCGGATGAGGGTGTCGGTGGAGGGGGACTGTTCAGGCCTGCGGGACAGGAAGAAGCGGAGCGCCTTGAGGCCATCTGCATGCGGAATACAGGTGTATAGGGACTGGACTCCATAGTGAAAATGAGGTGTTGGGGGCCAGGGAATTAGAAGTCCTGGAGCAGGTGGAGGGCGTGGGTTGTGTCACGGATGTAGGTGGGGAGTTCCTGGACCAAAGGGGGGAAAATGGAGTCCAGATAGGTGGAGATGAGTTCGGTGGGGCAGGAACAGGCTGAGATGATGGGTCGACCAGGGCAGGCAGGTTTGTGGATTTTGGGAAGGAGGTAGAAATGGGCCGTGCGGGGTTGGGGAACAATGAGGTTGGAGGCTGTGGGTGTGAGGTCTCCTGAGGTGATGAGGTCATGAATGGTGTTGGAGATGATGGTTTGGTTCTCGGGGGTGGGGTCATGATCGAGGGCGCGGTAGGAGGTGGTGTCGGAGAGTTGGCGTTTGGCCTCGGTGATGTAGGGGTCAGTGCGCCATACTACCACTGCGCCACCCTTGTTTGTGGGTTTGATGGTGAGGTTGGGGTTGGAGCAGAGGGAGCGGAGGGCTGCCCGTTCTGCGGGGGAGAGGTTGGAGTGGGTGAGAGGGGTGGAGAGGTTGAGTCGGTTAAATGTCTCGACGGCAGTTGGGGATGAAGAGGTCGAGGGAAGGTAGGAGGCCTGGGGGTGGTGTCCAGGAGGAGGACTTGTGTTGGAAGCGGGCAAAGGGGTCAACGCCACGAAAGAATTCCTACACCTACCACCTCATACCGCAGACTGAATGCTATACACTAGCAACAAGAACGGCGGTCTAGGCGTCCCAAAACTGGAAGTGCAAATCCCATCCGCGATTGTTCGCAAACGCAAGGCACTAGACATGTCCAGTGATGTGGTCATTCGGGCCTCCCTTCAATATAAAGGAGAGAGCAACACAGAGACCGTTGCGGGACTGCCCGAGCTCAAGGTCCTCAAGGAAATTGAAAATTTCCAACCCAGAAGCTGCAGCAGCGGCGGGGGGAAAATCGACCTGATGACCGCTATCCAAGACATGATGCCGGCACTCCAGAAGGCAAACGCGGGACGACCAAAACCATCCAATAGGTATGCAGGCTGGAGGGAGTGGGAATTTGAAAAATGGCAAAAACTGGAATGTCAAGAGGCAGGCATCCAGTACTTTAGAGACGACAAGATGTCTAATTCTTGGACGAAGGCCGGAGTACAGCAAAAATCCTCTAGGTTTATTAACAGCGTGCTGTTGCGGTGTAATCTATACCCGACAAGAACCACATTATCTAGAGGTAGGCCTAACCGAAACGAATTATGCCATTTTATTATCTTGGATTCTCCAGCATCTGCAGTTCCCATTATCACTATTATTGCTTGACCTTGGCTTAAAGAGGGAAGGAATGGGGTTCAATATCCCAGGATATAGAATTTTGAGGCAGGAGAGGGAAGGGGATTAATAAGAAAGAGGTGCTCATTAGTGTGTAAAAATTCACTCAGAGTTGTGCGAGGGTCAATTTACTCGATGGAGCATAAAATGAGGTCATACAGGTTTGAGGTCAGAAACTAAATGGAGCAGCCACACTGCTAGGTGTGTACTATAGACTCCAAAGAGTAGGACAGAGATAGAAAAGCAAATAGACAGGCAAATTTCTGAGTATTAAAAACAATGAATAATAATAGTTGAGGATGTCAACTGCCCAAATATCAACTGGAATAACACAGAGTGAAAGACATAAAGGGCACAACATTGCTGAACTGCATACAACAGAAGATCTTGAGCTAGCACGTGATAAGACCAATGGGACAGGGCACAATTTTAGCTTTGGTCATAGGAAAGGAAGCTGGGCAAGTGGATGCTGTTGTAATGGCTGACCATTGTGGAGATAGTGATCAAATCACAGAGAGATTTGGCATTACTTTGGAAAGGGCCAAAAATAGAACAGGTGTAAAATACTAGACTGGAGGAAAGCACATTTTACAAAGCTGAGAGACGGTCTGGTAAAAGTGGAGTGGATGCAGTGACTTGAGAGACAGTCATTAGCAAATCAGTGGGAGGCATTCCAAAATGAGATCCTATGGACACAATGTTAATATGTCCCCCATATTAAAAACAAGGGTTGTTGTGTCACACCTGGTGTCCCCTGGTTATACAGAAGCATACAGGGCACAATAAAGCAGAAATATACAGTTTGTGACAATATCAAGAAATGTAATACTTTAGGAAGCTCCAGAGGGAGAACAGAGGAGATTTACAAGAATGTTACAAGGGCTTGAAATTTGCAACTATTGATAGATTAGATAGGCTAAAAGGTAGTTCTTCTCAAAGGAAACGTGGCCAAGGTGGGGTTACATATCCAAATGTACACAAATACTGGGAGGTTTGGATGAAGTGGACAGGGAAGACCTATTTCCCCAGCAGGGGTTATAAGGGAAGGAAGGAGTGGTAAATGGGCTTTGTCGGGGGCTGAGGCTCAGGACTGGAGTGAAGGGTTGAGTTAGTTCGGTTGGGGTGTGAGGATCAGGGTGGGTATTTTTTAGGACGGAGAGTCAGTGTGGATATTTTGGGGGTGAAGTTCAGGTTAGGCTTTTTGGAGGAGGCTGTCAAGGTAATTCTATTGGAGGTGAGGATCAGCGTGGATTCTTCGGGGAGAGGGGCTCAGGGTGGGATTTTTGGTTGAAGGAGTCAGGATGGGTTTTTGATGGTGGGCAGTCAGGGCGGGTATTTTGGGGAGTCAGAGTCAGGGCGATTTTTTGGTGAGTCTGGGTCGTGGGCCGGGGGAAAGTGGTTTATCTGGTGAAGGGCTGGCCGGGGGAGGGGGTGGGGGTGCTGTCTGAGGGCATTCCCAGGGGGTGGTAGAGGGAGTAGTTGTCTTTTCCTGGCCCAGGAGGCGGTCTCAGTGCCGCACCCGGGACGGTGCACTCAGAGAGAAAGAGAGAGAGAGACTCAGAGCCAGGAGCACGTTTCTCGGGAGCTGGGAGCAAGCATGAGCGGCTCGGAGAGGCTGGCGAGCGGGCAGAGGGGCTCCAGCCGCCGGAGCAGCGCTGCCAGCAGCGGGGGAGCATCGGACAGTCCGGGGGATGAGCCCGGCTCCGTGTCCGCCGGCAGCTACTGGCAGGACCCGCTGGCGATCGACATGAGCCGGCGGGCAGTGCCTGCTCCCCGGGTCCGCAGGGCACTCCGAGCCGTCTATGTGATCAATGAGACGGTGAATCCACAGTCCCCGGACAGCCTGGCACTTAAGTGCCTCCGGGAAGCTTGCGAAGATGCCCACGCTGTCCTGGAAACAGTGCCCTTTGGCAGGTTGGTGCTGGGGGAGACTGGCACCTTGGACTGTTTCTACAATGCAGGTGAGTATCCCCACCCTTTTGCAGCAAAGCGAGACTCTTCCAAAACTCTGCGGGCGTTAGCAGAGCTTTTAGTTCGGTTTTTATTTACTGTGAGCGCTGGGGGATCCTAAAAGTGAAACGCTTACATTTCAAGAGAAGCAGTTAACCAGTTAATGTGTATTTTGTCAATTTTGGTTTGGGGATAAATATTCATGAAGATACAGGTGAGTACTCTTGTATCCTTCCTCAAAGTAGTGTTGTGGGATCTTTCAGGTCCACTTCAGAGGTCAGACATAAGGCTATGTTTGACATCCCAACTGAAGGACAATGCTGCACTTCCACAGCACCACACTGAAGTGTCACACTTGGATGAATGTTCAAATTCCTGCAGTGGGACTGTAAACATATAACTTTCCAGTTGTTCTTCTGCTTTCATTCATGCCCTCTTCAGCCCATTGGACCCTCCTGCTGCTTTGACAGAAAACGCAAATGTGATGCAACGTTTTCTGTGCACAAACAAAAACATGCCATTTGTTCTGGAAATGCTCAGATCATCACATAGACCGACTTGGGAATGATAGATATATCAAGCTGTGTAATTTTGGGCCATTACCCTTTAGCACAGTTCGAATCGTCGATGAATAGAAATAATTCCAAAGGTTGTTCAGGGTGAAATCATTGCCTACACAGCTGCAAGTGGGGATGTGCCTTAGCGATTTGAAGCTGCAATTCAGAAGTTTATGTGATGATCTGAGCATTTCCAGAACAATTGCATGCTTTTGTTTGCGCACAGAAAATGTTGCAACACATTTGCGTTTTCAGTCAAAGCAGCAGGAGGGTCCAATGGGCTGAAGAGGGCATGAATGAAAGCAGAAGAACAACTGGAAAGTTATATGTTTACAGTCTCACTGCAGGAATTTGAACATTCATCCAAGTGTGACACTTCAGTGTGGTGCTGCGGGAGTGCAGCATTGTCCTTCAGTTGGGATGTCAAACATAGCCTTATGTCTGACCTCTGAAGTGGACCTGAAAGATCCCAGAACACTACTTTGAGGAAGGATACAAGAGATAGTAGGAACTGCAGATGCTGGATAATCTGAGATAACAAGGTGTAGAGCTGGATGAACACAGCAGGCCAGGTCTATGCCCGAAACGTCATTCTTCCTGCTCCTCTGATGCTGCTTGGCTTGCTGTGTTCATCCAGCTCTACACCTTGTTAGTTCAGAAGCACCAAGTGTTTTAAAATTACCTTCCCCTTGTCGTAGTAGATGGTGTTTGCTTTTTTTTATTCTTCCAAGTATAGTTGCTCTGGTTATTTTTGTCGACATTTGTGAGGAGTTTGGCAAACTATCTCCAAAACTTACTGGCTTGGTCTTTTTTTGAAAAGTTTGTTGATTTTTTTTTAATGTTAATGACTACAATAAATGCACTGAAGTGTAATTAACATGTTACATGTGGTAGAAAGGAATTCGATCTACCGCTGTTGTTTTCTCGAATTTTGCAGGGGGCGTAGCTCTTGACATGCAATTGTTTTAATGAGGTCCATTTGTACACTGAGTTATGCTGATTTTGAGGGAAGCTCTTTGCCTTTAAGGACACAAATTCCTAGTGTTGTAGGTAAACACTGGGAAAAATTAGTTTAAATGCTGTTTTGACTCTAGGTCACAGCCAACATTTTTCAAGCATGTTTATGAAGATATTACAGACATACTTGCAGCTGTGTGCTGCTGATTTCTCAAACCCTTTAAAAGTGTGCTTGTAGTGTAATGGTGCCACTGTTGATGCATGGGAAGAAGGGAATTAGCGCATAGAATGCTTGATTTATTACAATTAGCCCCAGATGTTATGCACTCAAACCTTGAGACAGATCGGATACATTACTGTATTCTTTGCATGGTTGAAGCGAAATCCCTTTTTGTAGTATACAGTGTTGGCACCCTCTCCATGGTAAAATGTTCCTGCAATATTCACGTGGAGTCATACACATGTACAACACAGAAACCGTCCCTTCGGTTCAACTCGTCCACACCAACTAAATATTCTAAATTAATCCAGCCCCATTTGCCAGCATTTGGCCCATATCCCTCTAAACCCTTCCAATTCATACACCCATCCAGATGCCTTTTAAATGTTGTAATTGTACCCACCTTCACCACTTCCTCTGCCAACTCCTTCCATACACGCACCACCCTCTGCATGAAAAAGTTGCCCCTTAGACCCATTTTAAATCTTTCCCCTCTCACCCCAACCTCTCAGTTTGAATTCCCCCACCCTGGGGAAAAATCCTTAGTTATTCACCCTATTCATGCCCTTCATGATTTTATAAACCTCTATAAGGTCACCTCTCAGCCTTTGATGTGCCAGGGAAAATAGCCCCAGCCTATTCAGCCCCTCCCTATAGCTCAAACCCTCCAACATTGACAACATGCTTGTAAATCTTTTCTGAACCCTTTCAAGTTTAATGACATTTTTCATACAGAAGGAAGACGAGCATTGAATGCAGTATTTCAAAAGTGGCCTAATCTATGCCCTGTATAGCCACAGCATGACCTTTCAACTCCTACACTCAATGCACAGATTGATAAAGGCAAGCATACCAAATGCATCGTGTGGAAAAGAATCAAAAACATTACATGAATAAATCTCCATATGTAGCATGGTCGATTTCTACTGTCCATTGAGAATGGGATTTTGTACAGAGGGTCAAAAAATATATAAAACTTCAGGAAACATTATTTATTTGGTAATTATCCCTCTTTATAAGATATCTATGCAGATACTGTAAATTACCAAAAATATTTGATACAATATATTTCATATCGTTGTGATTTATTAAGAAATTCCCCTAAGCTTGAACAACATTACTGTTGCTATTCTTTCAGCTGCTGTTTTGATTTGTCCAAAACAAATACAATAAACCTTGACTGTTCTATTTCCTTGAGATACAAATGACAACAATTTAGAGTATAAGATTTCACTCCTCTGTTGCAAAATTCCTCTGTTGTGAAATAAATAGCTGCTGCTTGAATATAATAAGCACCATTTAATGTCCCAGAAAAAGCTGCTTCAGATGAGAAGCCAAACTGCATGCCTTACATTGCATTAATGATTTACAAATGAAAACAAAATTAAATCCCCAGTTTAACTATTGTTATAATGATTTGCCTAAGTCTCAATGACCTTTCTTCATGATGGCTCAGGTTAGGAATTTTTCTTTGAAGTTGTGAGCCTTATTGTGTTGTACAAATAAATAATTATTGGACTGTTCTTACAAGCTAAAAGTCTTGCTTTAGACAAATAAACTTTTTCGAAAAAATATTTTTCTAATCAACCTGTTCTGACATATTATGACATCCCTCTGGAGCAGAACCTGAAAGGTAGGGAGTCTAGCACTGCACCAGAAGAGCCCCAGTAAGCTTATTTTAAACAAAAACAAAAGTTGCTGGAAAAGCTCAGCAGGCTTGGCAGCATCTGTGCAGAGAAATTGGGTTAATGTTTCAGGTCCAGTGAGCCTTCCTCAGAAATGATGGTAGCTTGGAAAATGTTGGTTTATATGCAGAAAATTGGGTGCAGGGGCGGCAGTGTAAGGAATAAATGATAGGTGGGGATAGAGGCCAAAGAGAGAGAAGAACAGTTGGACAAAGGAGTGGATAATGGTCTGGCTAGGAGAGTGAATAGCTGTTAATGGGGACTGTTGCGGGTGTGTGGGGTTGGGGCTGGGACATGGGAGAGTTCAGCCCCTAAAATTGTTGAACTCAATATTGAGTCTGGAGGGCAGCAGGGTCCCTAAGCTGAAAATTAAATGATGTTCTTCCAGTCTATTTTAAAGCTTGCCATTTGCAGCGGGAGCTTGACATTAGCAGTGACACTTTAAAAAGTCAATACAATGAAATCATTTCACCTCCAGAAGTTAAGTCAATAGCAGGACTTGTGTGTCAGGTTTATTTGATGTTTTCGCTGGTTGTCCACTGATGTATTAAGGAATGGGTTGTTGGAGTTGATGCTGATGTAATGATTTAGTCATGTCCAGGGTTGAAATTAATTTATTTAGTTTGATGTGCCATTATTGATAGGTTGCTCCTTTTAATCTGTTCATTTGTTGACATTTCCACTGCTTCATTTGTTTAATGATTTGATGTGTTTACTGGCTGACAAGGTGATGACTGTAATTAAATGATGCTGTTTGATTCCTGGGTGCAATGTACTGTGGCTCCAGAAGTTTGAAATGATCACAATTTCAGACACACGTATTGTAGCTATTCGAACGCATTGTTATCCTTTCACTGAGGGCTATAAAATGGTATCTGCTGTTTTGGTAAATTGTAGCATCCCAATGAGTGAATTCTGAATACACATAAATACATACACATGAGGATATTATTTCTTAAATCATGTCGGAATAATGCAGCTGAATACTATATTTTTAAAAATTGATTTGTGTGGTGTTTGTTGCTCCAATGATTAATTCCAAAGTCACTTCTGCAATTCTCAAGAATGATTCTAGAGATGAGAAAGTTCAGTTATGAGGATAGATTGAAGAAGTTGGGACTTGTAGAGAAGAAGCCGAGAAAAGATTTGATAGGTGTTTTCAAAATCAGGAGTGGGCTGAACAGAACAGATGGGGAGTAGCTGCTCCTGTTCATAAAAGATAAAAGAATGAGAAGGTGTATATTTAAAGTTACGTGCAAATGAAGTGAGCCTGATATGAGAAAATACTTCTTCACACAGAGAATAGTTAGAGTGTGGAATGCATTGCCTGGAAATATAGTGGGAACAGGTTCAGTTGAGGCATTCACGAAAAGCATTGGCTGATGATTTGAATAGAAATGATGGGAAGTGATATGGGGAAAGAGCAGGAGATTGGTACTAGGGACCAGAACTGATTGACCGCCTCTGCACTGTAACACTTTTTGTGATTCTGTGAATTCATTATAACCTACTCAGCTGAACAGCAATGTCGATCAGCCTTTGCCTGTGTGTGTTGATACAGCAGGAAGCGGAGCTCCACTTTCCCACCTTCACATCGGCTTCACAAAAGGCATTTATTTAATCACAGGTTCTGGTTGTGGTGGAATCAGGTAGGAGAATGCCTGTTGTGATACCCAGCTTCCTTCACTTGGCTGTCCTGCTGGAGTCTGTGGAAGCACAGCTTGTGGACAACCTACCCCCATTTCCAGGGTATCGTCGGCTGGTGCCAGTATTAACCCAGCTGTGTGTGAGGGGCTCACTGTCCAGCGAACATGTCAAGCAAATCTCAATAGGTTTGCTTGTGGGCTCGTCATTTGGAGACATGCATTTATTTGCAAATCCCTTCATGACTCTGTCCCTCACTATATCTCTATAATCCCCTCTAGATCTACAGTCCTCCGAAATGTGTGCTCCTTCAGCCACGGGCTCTAGAGTCTCCCTGACTTTATCTTGCAGGCCATTTATTCTTTTTGTAAACCACTTTAAACCTGAGCCCCATAATTCTCAATCTTTTTACATGTAGGAACTGTTACTCTCTGTCTACTAGGTTCAATCCCCTCATGATTTTGAAAATTATCAAATCTCCTCTTAAGCCTTCTCCTTTACAAGGAAAACAGCTCAATTTCTCCAGCAATGCACCTATTTCATATCCCTACGACCGTTCTTGTAAACCCCTTCTGCATCGTGTCCAATGTGTTCATATTCTTTCTAACATGTGGCACTAGGACTGCACACAATCTAACTAGCATCTTAGATAAGTTCAGCACAACCTCAATGCAATTGTAATCTATTTCTCTGTTCACTGAAGCAAAATTATTGTCTTCTATACTTACAATTCACATGATGAGAGATTAGTTTGCAGATGACACCAAGATTGAGATGTAGCAAACAGCGAAGAAGGTTACCTCAGAATACAACAGGACCTCGATCAGATGTGCACGTGGGGTGGGGAGTGGCAGATGGAGTTTAATTTAGATCAATGTGAGGTGCTGCATTTTGGAAAGGCAAATCAGGGCAGGACTTAGACACTTAACGGTAAGGCCCTGGGGAGTGTTGCTGAACAAAGAGACTTTGGAGTGCAGGTTCATAGTTCCTTGAAAGTGGAGTTGCAAGTAGACAAGGTACTAAAGAAGGCATTTGGTATGCTTGCCTTTATTGGTCAGTGCATTGAGGATAGGAGTTGGGAGGTCATGTTATGGTTGTACAGGACATTAGTCAGACCACTTTTGGAATGCAGTATGCAATTCTGATCTCCCTGGTACAAGAAAGATGTTGTGAAAGTTGAAATGACTCAGATAAGATTTACAAAAGTGTTGCCAGGGTTGGAGGGTTTGAGCTATTGGGATAGGCTGAGCAGGCTGGGTCTATTTTCTCTGGAGCTTTGGAGGCTGAGGGGTGATCTTATAGCAATTTATAAAATCATGAGGGGCATGGATAGGCAAGGTCTTTTCCTCAGGTTAGGAGTCCAAAACTGGAGGGCACAGGTTTAGGGTGAGAGGGGAAAGATTTAAAATGGACCTAAGGGACAAACGTTTCGCACAGAGGGTGGTGCATGTATGGAATGAGCTGCCAGCAGAGGTGGTGGAGGCTGGTACAATTACAACATTTAAAAGGCTCCTGGATGGATACATGAATCAGAAGGGTTTAGTCGGATCGGAGCCAAATACTGGTCAATGGGACTAGATTAATTTAGGATATCTGGTTGGCAAGGACACGTTGAATTGAAGGGTCTCTTTCCGTGCTGTGCGCCTCTATGACCGTATGACTTTATGACCTGTCCTTGTACTTTTAATGACTTATGTGCACGCAGATCTCTCTGCTCCCTTAGAATAGGACCTTTTATTTTATTCTGTTTCTCCATGTTTGTTTTGTATCAAAATGTATCACCTCACACTTCTCTGCACTGAACTTCTTCTTCCATTCCACTGACATCTTTATTCTTCTGTAGTTCAGCGCTGTCCTCCTCATTTTAGAGCTCTCCCAACTTCTGTGTCACCCACATAATTTGAAATGTCCCTACACACCAGGATCTAATGATTTATATAGACCAGGTGATGTGAATCTATCTCCCTCTATTTCAGCTGAGTGTGGCTGAGTGTGAATCAGAAATGATTTCCTCAATCAGAATCAGAGTAATTTTTTCTCCATATTACATACTTTCCTATTTTTAGTACGTAAGCCAGGTCAAATCGTACTGTTTGTAGTCCAAGGTTTTAATTTCAGAGTAACCCTCCCTTTGTCTGATTTTCTGCAGAAAGGAGGCAGCTTATTTAAACAGCATTCTTTATGAACTCAGTGTGTTCCAAAGCCCTCTTTAACTAATTAAATGTATTTAAGGTGGTGCCCATGTTTAACATAAGTAATGTGGAAGCAAGAGTTTGCTCAGCAAGTTCCCCCAAGCAGCAGTAAGACACCAATTGTATTAGTGAGAAGTCATTTGCACTTCCAGTCTTAAGGATTCAAAGCTGAAGGGCCTGCGGTGATTAAGTACCTTGAGCACATATAGGAAAAGACTGCTAGGACCCTGAGTGTTGCTTTGAGAGGAGGTGCATGTCGAGCTGGATTCTGCAAACAAAGTCAAATGTAAAAAATAGGTTTCCTGTTTCACCGTCTGGCTTCAGGAGGGATTAACTGATGTTTGAGTGATAAATATTGTACAGCTGTGTACCTGCATGCCATTCTTCAAAACAGTGAAGATCTATTACATACAACCCCAGCCCCTCTCTCAACACTTCGCCGTGAGCAAAGCTATGTGTTCGGGTCTCTGGAGTGGAACGTGAATCCACAACCTCCAGAGATTGCTGTGCTATCCTCTTAAACTATGCCCAGAATGTGGTTGGACACTTTGTAAAATATACTTTACAGGCTATGTAAATCTTCAATGCGCACCTGTTGTACTAGTGCCTGTACTGAACCAGACTTGTTTCTAAGATAAAAGGTACTGACAGTAGGCCAACATTTGATGGTCAACCAGTGGGGTTGCTTTGAAATACATTTGTAAATGTATTTATTTAATTTCCATTGTAACTTAATGTTGGGTGTGCAATGTATGTTGTTGCTGGTGGCCCAGTGCTGGTTATTTCATGGCCAACAAGGAACAGAGTGATTCTGCTTCTGCAAAGGAATAGGAGAATAGGGAATAATGATATGGTTTAAGTGCTGGAAATCCTGAAGACTTGTCCTGAAATATTTCTCAGCTACTCATTTAATACGACAATTGATCCGTAAAATAATCCAGGTTCGTGTTTCCTTGTGGAATGCTGAATATTCATTCTGGTGAGGTCATTGGTTCAAATCTCATTCATAAAACTTGAGTACCAAACCTTTGTTGCTACTTGAGTGCAGCACTAAAGGGCTGAGAGCTACAGTTTTGGACATGCCGTGCTCTGGAAGCTAGTTTAAACAGAGGCCCCTGCTCGCTCCCTCAAGTGTGTTGTTCTTTATCCAGAAGAGCAGAGATGTTTCCCATGATGTTGAGGCCAACATGCAACCTTCCAACAATGTATCACCATTGAAGAAAAGTTACCTGGTCATTATTGTAATGTGGCTTGTGGAATCTTGCTGTGTACACTATTGAAGACTTGTTTCCAACATTACAGTAGTGATTGTGCTGTATGTCATGTGATTTTTTTTATCATTTACTTGTGGGACATGGATATTGCTGGTTGGACTAATATTTATTACCTGTACCCTGTAGCCCTTGAGAAGGTGGTGGTCAGCTGCCTTCTTGAACCACAGCAGTCTACATGCTGTCGGTCGACCCAAAATGCCATTAGGGAGGGAGTTCCGGTATTTCAACCCAGTGCAGGAATGGACAGGTCAGGATGAGTGGCTTGGGCAGGAACTCGCAGGAGGTGGTGTTCCTATACATCTGCTGTCCTTGTCTTTCTAAATGGAAGTGGTTGTGCTATCTGAGGATCTTTGGTGAATTTCTGCAGTGCATCTTATAGATAGTGCACACTGCTGCTACTGAGCGTGGTGGAGGAAGTGGATGCTTGTGGATGTAGTGCCAATCAAGCGGCTGCTTTGTCCTGGATGTTATCAAGCTTCTTGCGTGTTGGAGCTGCACCCATTCAGGCAAATGGGGATATGCCAAACACTACCTGCTTGTTGTCTGGTATTTTTCTGCCACCACATGAGTTTTAATGAGAAGGGGCTCTTGTTTTCAAAACAATGTAGATTATTGCATAATAACAACTCAGTACAAGTTACTCTTATAAGATCTGACGTTGTTACTAAGACTGTTTGGAGACCTGATGTAGGTCCTTGACACTCTACTTTTCCCCAACCAAATTCTTTTGTCATAGTCAGCCTGTTACAGCCTAATGCAGTCTCCAACATTAAAACCCTTTCAGAACTATGACCTTCTGCAGCAAACTACATTTCAAGAAGTACTGTCTTGCTGTGAAATACTTGGGCACCTCTCTGTATAAATTAGTTTGTTTATTCTACCAGTGACATGGACACATTACAATGAAAGCAGGAAAGGAAACCATTAGGATATTTTGGTGACAGGGAAGGAACTACGTTACTGCTCATTGAGAGTGTTGAAATAAGTGTCTAGGGTGTTTGGTGGAGATAATGTAGATATCAGAGAGACGCAGCTGTGTCTTAGGGGAAGAAGACAGCTAATAACCCATTTAGCTCGACCTGTGGCCATAGGTAAACCCTGCCCATGACCAATCTCAAGAAGCAAGTTGGCTTTCAGCTTGTGACTGTTAATAAAATCCTACCCCTCCCCCCAACCCTCTCCACCATTGCTGAAAACATATATCTGTCCATCTGTGTGAGGAGTTGAGGATGACAGATGAGGACAGCATTAAACTCAGATCTAATAGTGAAGATGGTATTTGGCCCGGTTTCTGATTGGGACTGGCATCATTGTGTACATGAGGTCAATGTGATGTGGAGTAATAGACTCAACTGATTTGCTGTGGTGTAATGAACTCATTTTGATTTTTTTTGTCTTCTGTTTCCCATTAATTTAGAAATATTAAGTCTTTTCAACTCAAAATGTTGGATGGAATGAATTCCTTACAGCGCTCCATGTGATTGGGGGACTGACACTTTGCTACCAAACAGGTAGATGAGAGTAAACCGGTTGATGTGATGTATATGGATTTCAGCAAGGCTTTTGATAAGGTTCCCCACAATAGGCTATTGTACAAAATGCGGAGGAATGGAATTGTGGGAGATATAGCAGTTTGGACCGGAAATTGGCTTGCTGAAAGAAGACAGAGGGTGGTAGTTGATGGGAAATGTTCATCCTGGAGACCAGTTACTAGGGGTGTACCTCAAGGGTCGGTGTTGGGTCCACTGCTGTTTGTCATTTTTATAAATGACCTGGATGAGGGCGTAGAAGGATGGGTTAGTAAATTTGCAGACGACACTAAGGTCAGTGGAGTTGTGGATAGTGATGAAGGATGCTGTAGGCTGCAGAGAGACATAGATAAGCTGCAGAGCTGGGCTGAGAGGTGGCAAATGGAGTTTAATGCAGACAAGTGTGAGGTGATGCACTTTGGTAGGAGTAAGCAGAAGGCAAAATACAGGGCTAATGGTAAGATTCTTAGCAGTGTAGATGAGCAGAGAGATCTCAGTGTCCATGTACACAGATCCTTGAAAGTTGCCACCCAGGTTGACAGGGCTGTTAAGGAGGCATACAGTGTTTTAGCTTTTATTGATAGAGGGATCGAGTTCTGGAACCAAGAGGTTATGGTGAAGCTGTACAAAACTCTGGTGCGGCCGCACTTGGAGTATCGTGTACAGTTCTGGTCACCGCATTATAAGAAGGATGTGGAAGCTTTGGAAAGGGTGCAGAGGAGATTTACGAGGATGTTGCCTGGTATGGAGGGAAGGTCTTACGAGGAAAGGCTGAGGGACTTGAGGCTGTTTTCATTAGAGAGAAGAAGGTTGAGAGGGACTTAATTGAAACATATAAAATAATCAGAGGGTTAGATAGGGTGGATAGGGAGAGCCTTTTTCCTAGGATGGTGATGGCGAGCATGAGGGGGCATAGCTTTAAATTGAGGGGTGAAAGATATAGGACAGATGTCAGAGGTAGTTTCTTCACTTAGAGAGTAGTAAGGGAATGGAACGCTTTGCCTGCAACGGTAGTAGATTCGCCAACTTTAGGTACACTTAAGTCGTCATTGGACAAGGATATGGACGTACATGGAATAGTGTAGGTTAGATGGGCTTGAGATCAGTATGACAGGTCGGCACAACATCTAGGGCCGAATGGCCTGTACTGTGCTGTAATGTTCTATGTTCTATGTTCTATGTACTTAGCGCATGACTGCAGTACAACTGTGAACGTGGCACCTTGGGATTTATATTTACATAACAATTAGTTCGTATCCCTTTGTAAATAATATCACTGTATAACATTCCTCTGCCTTTTCAAGCTAATAATTCCTTTCGGAGATAACAAGAACTGCAGGTAGTGGAGTCAGAGTCAACACAGTGTGGAACTGGAGGGACACAGCAGGTCATCAGGACTGAATGAAGGGTGTAAACCCAAAAAGTCAACTCTCCTGCTCCTTAAATAATTCCTTTCTATCAGTGTAACTGTTCCAATCCTTGACTTTTTTGTCTCGACTAAAGATGATTGAACCTAGAAACATAGAATATAGGGGTAGAAGGGGCCATTCGGCCCTTCAAGACTGCTCCACCATTCAGTATGATCATAAGCTGTCCATCCAACTTAGTACCTTGTTCTTGGTTTCTCCTTGTATTCTTTGATCCTTTAGTTCTAAGAATTATAAAAGTTGACTTTTATGATTAAGCTGATCCCCTGCCATTAAACAGATCTTTTATATGTTGTTTTTTTCTCAGAAGTCATTGTTCACGGCCATTGGTTAGTTAACAAAAGTATTAATAAATTAATAATGATGGGATCTCAGCAGTAGGTCATTCTTCAGAGCTGGAAGTGACTGGAGTGTGGGTGATTGAGTGGGTGGGAGATCAGCTTTAGGAGCTCAAAAGTTGAGATAGCAACAAGATGAGGGTAAACAATGGGCAGGCATGTATCCTTTAACTGAAAGGAATGTAATTTAGCCTTGGTGCAATGCCCATCTGATTTTCTAAGCACTCCCATGTTTTGTGTTGTCCCCAGATGTCGCAGTGGTGGAGATGTCTGACCCTTACTGTCAACCTTCACTGTTTTATCACCTTGGGGTACGGGAGAGTTTCAGTATGACGAACAACGTGGTGCTCTGCTGTGACAGCAATCTTACATCACTGCAGTCACTACAGGTAAGGGAGACCTTCCACCTCAAACTACCGCTGCTGTAATCACTGTTGTGTTCTATCAGTGTGTTTTAGATATGTGCAGAACTCGTAGATTGGGGGCTGAGGGACAATTAGCTGAAGGGTATCTCAGATTCTCTTCGATCGGGCATGTCTGTAGCTGCCCACCTGGGGACAAGTGGAACCAGAAACAGAAGGAGCAATGAGCTGCCAGTAGAAAAGGTGTAAATTCCAGCCATTTACTTGGAAAGGAATCCTCCTTCTCTTATGGTTTCTATAGCCTGATATGTTTAAATAGAAAGGTCAGTGCCAAGCCTATTTGAAGCTTTGCCGCCAGATCCTTGCTGGAATTGAATCACGAGGACTGGACATAGGCAATGTGATAACTGGAATTGTACATTTCTCTGTCGTGGGCTAATCCAAGTTTACGTTCACTTTGTGTTGCATGTGGCTACCACCATTCTTTCTCGTGAAAGGCTGACTGTATTTGTTGACGGAAGACTGCTTCTCCTGTGCCACGGTTCTCGAAAGCATTGTCAGATCCTGACCTGTGTTCAGATCCCTGTGTGAACCATTCCAGGCCGCTTTCAGCCCAGACCACCTCATGACTCAAAGACCAGCCAAGTTGAAGTTAACCTCTGTGTGTGTGTGTGAGTGTGTGTGTGTGTGTGTGTGTGTGTGTGTGTGTGTGTGTGTGTGTGTGTGTGTGTGTGTGTGTGTGTGTGTGTGTATATGTGGTGACCCTCAATATCCACCACAATCTCTCAGCATGGCTGGCCCATTTGAGTGTTCTCCAGTGACCTTCCTGATGTTGTACTCCTCAATGGGATGGCCCTCATCAACTTTCAGCCATGCTGCAGTCAGTTAATTTCCTACAGTGCCTTCACTACGTCCTCTATTTGCATTATTCACACATTCTATCTTTAGTCCCATCATCTTCTTTATTACTTACATGATGATACGTGCAAATATATGAGCAAGGGTAGGCCATCTGGCCCTTTAAGCCTGTTCTGTCATTCAATAAACTCATAGCCGATCTGATCTTAATCTCAACTCTACATTCCTGCAAACCCCCAATAATGTTTCAGCCCCTTGGTAATTAAGAATCTAACAACCTATACCCTAAAAAATATTTGAAGATTCTGAATCCACTGCCTTAAAAGGACGAGAATTCCAAAGGCTCTCGACAAACCGGACGCTCCAATTGTCGGTGAATGGCAATCAGCATTGGCACTTTGATCATGGCAATGGGAGCTGGTTTGGGAAGTTGTTCCTATACACGGGTCTTGGAGGCCTATGTGGTTGGTAAGAAAATTAGGGGGAACACTGCAGACAAAATAACGTTTCTTCATCTCTGCCTTAAATGAGTATCCCCTTATTTTTGAACTGTGACTGTTAGTTCTAGATTCACTCTCAAAAAAAACCATTCTTCCTACGTCCACCTGGTCTCGCAGGTTTCAACTCAGTCACCTCTGACACTTCTGAACGCCAGAGGATATAGGCCTAACCTGTCCAGCCCTGCGTTATAAGGCAGTCTGCTCATTCCAGGTATTAGCATCGTAAACAAAAACAGAAATTGCTGGAGAAACTCAGCAGACATCATCTGTAGCGAGAAAGCTGAGTTAATATTTCGGGTCCAGTAACCCTTCAACAGAACTACCTGCCCGATTACATTAAACTTATCCGAGTGCCCTGTTATAATGTTTAATAAACCTTCATCGAACTGCTTCCAATGTATTAACATTAAGTATCTCCCCAATGCCCTGTATAACTGAAGCATAACCTCCCTACCCTTGTACTTGATTCATCTCATAACAAAACATAACATTCCATTAACTTTCCTGATCACTAGCTGCACCAGCACACTAACCTTCTGCAATTCATACACCAGAACACCCAGAACTCTCTGCATCTCAGAGCTCTGCAAGCTCCCATCACTTAGATCATATGCTTTGTTATATTTTCAGTCAAAATTCTGTCAATTTCATGCTTTTCCCACATTGTACTCTATTTGACAAACAATGAAGAGGAATAAGTATTGACCAGAACTCCGAGGAGAACTCACCCTAATGTTCCATTTGAATGGTGGAATCTTAATGTCTTCCTCGGTGTTGTGTTAAATTGTTAGGTATGTTTATGTGTTCAGGTCTTTGGTGTGGGTATGACCTTCTGAGGGAGGTGAGAGTACTTCTCACTGAGGCACAGTTACTTATACACTTGAGTTTGCCAGCTCTGTCTCCACCATGGTCTGCGTGAGTAATGCAACTCAAATAAAACTATGTGGGTCTGTCCTCTCCCCTTTCCTGGCACTTTACCTGAGCTAGGGTGGCATGGTGGCTCAGTGGTTAGCAATGCTACCTCACAGCACCAGGGACCCAGGTTTGATTTCACCCTTGGGCAACTGTCTGTGTGGAGTTTGCATGTTCTCCCCACGTCTGCGCGGTTTTCCTCTGGGTGCTCCAGTTTCCTCCCATAGTCCAAAGATGTGCAGGTTAGGTGGATTGGCCATGCTAAATTGCCTGTAGTGTTCAGGGATTTGTAGATTAAATGGGTTACAAGGGGATGGGTCTGGTTGGGATATTCTGAGGTTTGCTGTGGGCTTGTTGGGCTGAAGGGCCTGCTTACACACTGTAGGGATTCTATGACTAAAGACAGACCTTACGCCATCATCAGTGTGAAAGTACACTTTAATGATTCTTCCCTCCAGTGGGCAAAAACATGGATCTCAGTGCTCTCGTAAATAAACTTAAAACTTTCAGGAAGTGAACAATGTGTAACTGGCATTTTGTGGTGAAACTGTCTGCGATGTTGATAAAAGTTTATGTTCAGCCCAATATGTCAGCCTTGACTCAATGTTGAAGCACACTCCTCTGATTCCAAAAATGTGGGTTCTTTGTCTCACTCCAAAGAAAGATACCCCAATACTGAAGGAGTTTTTCATTGTTGAAACATCATATTATGGATATGAACAGAGTTTCCCTCTCTCTTATAAACTATCTTAGGAACATGAAGTGCAGAGAAACTCTGCCTGATATCCTGGCCAATATTCATTTCTGAAATAACGTCATTATATCATATTTATCTAGTCGTTATTGCATTGCCGTTTTATAGGACTTTGCTGTACACAAAGTAAATGCTGAATCTCCTAGGTTATGTCATGATGACAGATGAACCCCAAGGTGTTTACACTTGAACTTTTAACTGTAACATGTTTTCTTGAAGGCCGTACAGCTAAAAATGATGCAGGTTTTAACTCAGTGAGTGGAGAGGGAGATCGTGGAATGTCACAACTGATGGGAGTCTTCAAAGAGACGGGTGTTAAAAAGGGAATTGCATCACAGACTGAACTGTAAATTTCTGGAACTTATCTCAGACTGCGAGCATGATTGGGGAAAAGACAGCGGTCTGCATGAGAGACTTCGTTTGTGACTTCCCCATTCAAGGGTAGACAAAAACAGAATTAACAGCCAGTTCAACCCTGGTCTGGGTGTGCTAGAGAGTTGAAGTGTTTATACATCGGGCTATCGGTCTGTGGTATTTGTATGTATTAGATTGGGTTGGAGTGCCAGTGAGATATGACGGTAACAGTTGAAAAGAACCAACCACTGGACAAGGCTGCATTGCAGGTAAATTAACTTATCACTGTAAGTGCTGGAAACGAGCAAACCAGTCAAAAGGAAACAGAAGAAGAGGAGGGTTTTCCTGCTGTGAATGCTGCACACCAATCACTGTCAAAAGGAAACAGTGCATAAGGATTTGAGCTCACCTATAAAGCCAAGAATATTGAAATCAGCTGTTCAACAATCAATGTTCCACAATGTTCCAATAGGAGAGGCAATGGCCTAGTGGTATTATTGCTGGACTGTTAATCCAGAGACCTAGATAGCATTCAGGGGACCTGGGCTCAAATCCAGCCATGACAGATGGTGGAATTTAAATTTAATGACGTATCTGGAATTAAGAATCTAATCATGACTGTGAATCACTTGTTGAGAAAACCCATCTGGCCCACAAATGTTCTTTAGAAAAGGAAACTGCCATCCTTGTCCATGCTGGCCTATATGTCACTCCAGACCCACAGCAATGTGGTTGACTCTGAACTGCCCTCTGAGCGATTAGGGATTGGCAATAAATGCTGTTTCACCAGCAAGATCCTCATCTTGTCACATGAATAAAGGGGGAAAATAAATTGAATAAAGACAAACCACCCACAGAGATCAATCGTTGCATCTTTCTCGACTTGCTTCTTGTTGCTAATTTGTGTGTATGTTGTTTACTATTTCTTCTTGCATTTAGTAACTAATAATCTCATTTTTTTTTAGCTCAAAAATGCCTGGTTAAATCGGCTTCTTTTAAAACATTAGCTCATTTGATATGAGAGAATGATATCCATAAGGGAGGGATTTTTAACTGAGAGGCGATACAAATGAAGAAGGCTAGCTTCCCAGTAGTTTTACAACTTGGGTTATCTGTTCAGAAATGTAATAACTTGAGAACCTCATCCAGAGACTTGTCATAATACATAACAGCAAACTCCCCTTCTACACACTTTAGAAATGAGATGCAAGTCCAAGAAGACCTAAGGATCGCTTCTGTGGGAGGTTTAACAAGAGTAGGTGGTAGAACATTGATAGTTGCACGTTGATTTCAATATTGTTGGCTTTTTAGGTTAGCTGAAGCCCTACCTTTTGAAGGATGTGGGCATTGCCATTGCTGGCAGAGCCTGCATTTAATGCTCCTTCCCCTTAAGAAGGTGATGTTGAGCTGCCTTCTTAAACCATTGTGGTCCATATTTTCCAGGCACACACTCACCTAGTGTGGAACAGTGCTGTTAGGAAGGAAGTTGCAGAATTTTTACCCAGTGATTATGAAGGAGCAATGATATTTTTCCAGATTGGGCTGGTGTGACTTGCAGGTGAGGGTGTTCCTATGAATATGCTGCCTTTGTCCTCCCAGATTTTAGAGGTTGCGGGTTTGGAAGGAACATTCTTAAGGAACATTGGCACGTTGTTTCAGTGCACGCTGTAGATGCTACACACTGTGTCAGTGGCAGAAGGAGAGGATTTTTTAAGGTGGTGGATGGGGTTATCAAGAAAGCAGGCTGCTTTGACCTGGATGTTATCAAGCTTCTTGAGTGTTGTTGTTGGGGGTGCACCAATGGAAGTAAATGGAGAATATTTCATCAGGCTCCTGAATTGTGTCTTTAAAATGGTGTACAGGCATCAGACAGAATGGAGGTGAGTTACTCGCTACAGGATTCCTAGCCTGTGCCCTGCTCATGTAGTCATTGGTTGTGAAGCACTTTGAGACTTCATGATGGGCGCTACATAAACGCATGTCTGTAAAGAGGATTTTCAGCTTAGAATTGGATGGATACAAGTGATGTGATGATCTCAACTGTACATTTACTCCCTATTATTGAGGTTTCCAGATTGATGAAGACTGTTCTCAGAATAAATCCCACAAGCAGTTGGAGATGGGATCTATACGCCGTGTTTCAGTCCCAATAATATCCAAACAAGAGTAAATAGGCCATCACATTTCTTGAGTTGCAACAGTGAATACACTTTAAGAAGTATTTGATTGGTAGCAAGGGGACGGAATGGTCTGTTAATCTAGAGACCCAGATAATGTTTTCGAAGCTGGCGGTTCAAATCTTGTCCAGGCAGATGATGGAATTTGAATTGAACACAGAACAAAATCTGGCACTATGAGTCTAGCAATGACCACATATCGATTGCTGATTGTCAGAAGAACCCATCTGGTTCACTAATGTCCATCAAGGGAGGAAATCTGCCATCCTCACCTGGTCTGGCCTAGATGTAACTCCAGGCCCACCGCAATGTAGTTGACTCTCAATTGACCTCTGGGCAATTAGGGATGGGCAATAAATGCTGCCTAGTCAGTGACACCCTCACCCCATGAATGAATAAAGAAAGAAAAAAGTGGTTTCAGTTAAAGGAACAATGTAAATATAAGTTTTAGGAAAATAATAAATACAATTCAGCCATGACATAACTCATGTCTTGTCAGCAATAATAAGTCACTGGATGTACAAACTTGAGAAAATCTTTAGAATTGATACATGATTGATGTGTAGACGGAAATATCCCTGCTGTTGGGTTTTTGTATGATAGAGTTTTAACAAGTCTGTGTCTGGATTTAAACTATATGGATTTTTTTTTGCTTTTGATACGCCTTATTTGGGAGTATCACTGAACTAGACAGTTTTTAACATACCTCTATAACTTTCAAAGGATTTCTTCTGTGGACTTCCTCCCTCACCAGGCAGCAGCATTACAAGATGCAACCATCACATTGCTGTCACTAACCCAGGCAATGGAGCTCCTGTGGTAAAAGGCTCTTGCGAAGATTTGTAGCTCTGGTTTAGATGAGGCTGTTGGCTTGCTCCATCACCATGCTGGGTGACATCATCAGTGAGGTCTCTGATGAAGCGATGTTATTCTACTCCACCTGGAATTTATACTGTCTGGTCTATTATGGTGAGTAGTGTCATTTCTGGTTTTGATCTGTATGGCTTTGTCTATGGGGTCCGATTCTACATATTTGTTGATTGCTTTATGGATTGAAAACCAGGCTTCTAGGAATTCCTGTGCATAGAATTCCTGACCTAGGATGGTCATGATGTCCCAGTTAAATTGATGGCTTTCATTGTCTGGGTGCACTGAGATGAGGGAAAGTTTGTTGCGTCTTTTTGCTGCTAGCTGGTGCTCGTATATCTTGATCATAAAGGCCATCAATTTAACCGGGATAATGTGACCATCCTAGCCCAAGCCAAATACAGACACGCACAGGAATTCCCAGTGGCCCAGTTTTCGACTTACAATGCAATCAACAAACATGTGGAATTAGACCTCATATACAAACCCATGTAGATCAGAACCGGAAACGAGACAACCCAACTTAACAGACCAGATCGTATAAATACCGAGTTGAGTAGAACAACATCGCTTCATCAGAGGCTGCACTGATGATGTCACCTAGAATGGTGATGAAGCATCTGCACAATGACCAGCCAGCTCCGTGAGCAAGCCAACAACCTCTTGTAGTTACATCTTTGATTAAGAGCCAGAAACTCTGGCAACAAGTCCCACTGCAGAAATTTATGGCTAGAAAAGGTGCTGCTGAGTTGTCTAACCTGTACGCCCTGAGAGTATGGCATCTTCCTGGCTGTAATGCTGTGTACCTGGATTTTGTGAACGTTGCTCCTACCATCTGCGATTTCCTGGCTTCCATCAATCTTCCTTATTGGTATAAGTTGAGCCACTGATACCATGTGGGGAAGGATAACTCCCACAACATCTTAGGCAGAAGACAGGATCTGACTTGATTAAACAGTAACTGTTCAGTACCTTATATACATTACACCTAAGAGACATGTTTTGTCTCTAACGAGACATCAAGCTCAACTCGAGATAAATGCACATTATTATTCTAACTGCGTGGTTTTAACACTAAGAACGATGACTGAAGTGCACACTGGAGACTGGAAGCAAAAATAGAAATTGTTGGAAAAGCTCAGCAAGTCTGCCAATATCTGTGGAAAGAAAGCAGAGTTAATATTTTGAGTTTGTTGTCTCTCCTTTATGTAGGGTCACTGGAGCCAAAACATTAACTCTGATTTCTCTGCTCATAAGCTGCCAGACCTGCTGAGCTTTTCCAGTAATTTTTGATTTCCAGCATCTGCAGTTCTTTGGATTTTTTTCTTTACTAGCTACTGGGGAGAACTGGTACATTACACTGAAGAGTGGTTAGCTCTGCCCAGCAACATTATACCCCGATGGCAGATCTTATCCAGTGATATTATTTGCCCTTTGAAGTACTGAAAGTCTTCTACAACAAGAGTTACCCTGATGACTGATTGTAGAGTAGGTTTTGAACCATGTTATGCACAACGCAAGGAGGATCTGAATTTGAAGTTGAGACATTGCCTATCATTGGAGAGAAATATAACTGATGCCCCCTTGGACAAGGGAGTCCATTTCCATTTCAACCCACATTCACGAAGACCTTGCTGTGATAAGCACACAATTCCTGCATGTCACTGGAACCAACATGAAGAGGTGATCATTTTATCCTCTGGTCCAACACTTGTAGAGCTCCTCCTATGGCTAATTAACTCTATCTGATAAAATAAAATTGAAGAACACGTCTTCAAAGTCAGTTTTTAAATTTAGACTCTGATCATTTTCTGTTTTGTTTACAGGATACCATTTGTCAGAGAAATATGGTAGGTTTTTCAGGCGACTTTTAAAAATGAGTGTGCTGGTTAAAGCTGTGATATCAAATGAGATGAAAGAACACAATGAGCAAAATGTACCTAGGACTAGCTTTACCCTGGGTCTAACCCCATGCTGTCCCTTTCCTGCATGTGTTTGGATGGGAAGATGTGAGGGTTCTTTGCTCTGAATCTAAGCTCGTGGAATACCTGTCCTGGGAGTGTTTGCTCGGGGTAGTTTAGAGGGAGCTTTACGCTGTATTTAATCACATGCTGTCCCTGTCCTGGGACTGTTTGAAGGGTGACAGCGTAGAGGGAGCTTTATTCTGTATCTAGCTCCATGCTGTCCCTTTTCTGGGATTGTTTGTTGGGTCACTGTGGATATCTAACCTGTCTCTGATTGTCACATAGCAAGGTGGATGTGGAAGGATCAGTGCAGTTTTGAGATGGCTGTTCCTTGTTAATGTTTCTTGAGAATGCATGGAACTTCTAGTTAGTGAAAAGCTGGGAAGCCCACATGTGTTGAATGCAGAATCGAATGTCTGGAGGTAATATTGGGTTTGGTGAGTGCAAAGTGCTTCCCTACCCTGTATAAAAGGGCTGGCTAAGCAAAGCTACCCTGCTCTCTCTCTCCTGCTGAGCCTACTGATGGACATTGATGGGACCTCAGGAGCAGGTTAGTTCTGACACAGGCTTAGCAAACCACCCTGTTGCAGGATAGGAAGCTTGGGGAGCCGGAAAGATAGAGTATGGAATGTGACACAGGTTTTCCAGCATTACCTCTATACAGGGTGCAGGTACTGATTACATTTCCATTCCGATGATATCAGCTCATTTAATCAACCTTATCATTATGTTTGACGCTGTACTCTGGAATTAATGCAGCATGTTGAATGTAGGTTCTCTACAGGTTGAATAGGGCAGTAAATGAGTTATCTCCCTTGGCGCATTCTGTGATTTTGTTTTGGCAACTCCTTTAAAACTTCAGTACTCTTCAAAGGCTGTGACATCAGCACCTACTCTTTACTGTGAACGAGATTCAACATGCTCAAAGATTGTTTACCGGAGATTTCAGTCATTCCCAAACACAGCCATGGCAGCAATAAGAGAATCCCACACTGCATTTAGACTGTGTCTTGTTCAGGGTGGCAGGTAGGGCAGAGAGAGAGAGACGTGGAACTGAAAGAGAGAGACAGACTGAGTGATATAATAAAGTGTGAAGCTGGATGAACACAGCAGGCCAAGCAGCATCTCAGGAGCACAAAAGCAGATGTTTCGGGCCTAGACCCTTTATCAGAGAGGGGGATGGGGACAGGGGTCTGGAATAAATAGGGAGAGAGGGGGAGGCGGGCCAAAGATGGAGAGAAAAGAAGATAGGTGGAGAGGAGAGTATAGGTGGGGAGGTAGGGAGGGGATAGGTCAGTCCAGGGAAGACAGACAGGTCAAGGAGGTGGGATGAGGTTAGTAGGTAGGAAATGGAGGTGCAGCTTGGGGTGGGAGGAAGGGATGGGTGAGGGAAAGAACAGGTTAGGGAGGCAGAGACAGGCTGGGCTGGTTTTGGGATGCAGTGGGGGGAGGGGAAGAGCTGGGCTGGTTGTGTGGTGCAGTGGGGGGAGGGGACGAACTGGGCTGGTTTTGGGATGCGGTGGGGGAAGGGGAGATTTTGAAGCTGGTGAAGTCCACATTGATACCATTGGGCTGCAGGATTCCCAAGCGGAATATGAGTTGCTGTTCCTGCAACCTTCGGGTTGCATCATTGTGGCACTGCAGGAGGCCCATGATGGATATGTCGTCTGAGGAATGGGAGGGGGAGTGGAAATGGTTTGCGACTGGGAGGTGCAGTTGTTTGTTGCGAACCGAGCGGAGGTGTTCTGCAAAGCGGTCCCCAAGCCTCCACTTGGTTTCCCCAATGTAGAGGAAGCCACACCGGGTACAATGGATACAGTATACCACATTGGCAGATGTGCAGGTGAACCTCTGCTTAATATGGAAAGTCATCTTGGGGCCTGGGATAGGGGTGAGGGAGGAGGTGTGGGGGCAAGTGTAGCATTTCCTGCGGTTGCAGGGGAAAGAGCCGGGTGTGGTGGGGTTGGAGGTGTGGAGCGAACAAGGGAATCACGGAGAGAGTGGTCTCTCTGGAAAGCAGACAAGGGTGGGGACGGAAAAATGTCTTGGGTGGTGGGGTCGGATTGTAGATGGCGGAAGTGTCGGAGGATGATGCGTTGTATCCGGAGTTTGGTGGGGTGGTGTGTGAGAACGTGGGGGATCCTCTTGGGGCAGTTGTGGCGGGGCAGGGTGTGAGGGATGTGTTGTGGGAAATGCGGGAGACGTGGTCAAGGCCATTCAAGACCACTGTGGGGGGAAAGTTGCGGCCCTTGAAGAACGTGGACATCTGGGATGTGCGGGAGTGGAATGCCTCATTGTGGGAGCAGAAGCGGCGGAGGCGGAGGAATTGGGAATAGGGGATGGAATTTTTGCAGGAGGGTGGGTGGGAGGAGGTGTATTCTAGGTAGCTGTGGGAGTCGGTGGGCTTGAAATAGACATCAGGTACAAGCTGGTTGCCTGAGATGGAGACTGAGAGGTCCAGGCAGGTGAGGGATGTGCTGAAGATGGCCCAGGTGAACTGAAGGTTGGAGTGGAAGGTGTTGGTGAAGTGGATGAACTGTCCGAGCTCCTCTGGGGAGCAAGAGGCAGCGCCGATACAGTCATCAATGTAACGGAGGAAGAGGTGGGGTTTGGGGCCTGTGTAGGTGCGGAAGAGGGACTATTCCACGTAACCGACAAAGAGGCAGGCATAGCTGGGGCCCATGCGGGTACCCATGGCCACCCCCTTAATCTGTAGGAAGTGGGAGGAATCAAAAGAGAAGTTGTTGAGGGTGAGGACGAGTTCGGCTAGGCGGATGAGGGTGTCGGTGGAGGGGGACTGGTCGGGCCTGCGGGACAGGAAGAAGCGGAGGGCCTTGAGGCCATCTGCATGCGGAATACAGGTGTATAGGGACTGGACGTCCATGGTGAAAATGAGGTGCTGGGGGCCAGGGAATTGGAAGTTCTGGAGGAGGTGGAGGGCGTGGGTGGTGTCACGGACGTAGGTCGGGAGTTCCTGGACCAAAGGAGAGAAAATGGAGTCCAGATAGAAAACGGAGTTCCATCTCAGGCAGCCAGCTTGTAACTGATGTCCATTTCAAGCCCCACCGACTCCCACAGCTACCTAGAGTACACCTCCTCCCACCCACCCTCCTGCAAAAATTCCATCCCCTATTCCCAATTCCTCCGCCTCCGCCGCACCTGCTCCCACGATGAGGCATTCCACTCTCGCACATCCCAGATGTCCAAGTTCTTCAAGGGCCGCAACTTTCCCCCCACAGTGGTCGAGAATGCCCTTGACCACGTCTCCCGCATTTCCCGCAACACATCCCTCACGCCCCGCCCCCGCCACTATCCCCCTCGTTCTCACACACCACCCCACCAAACTCCGGATACAACGCATCGTCCTCCGACACTTCCGTCATCTACAATCCGACCCCACCACCCAAGACATTTTTCCATCCCCACCCTTGTCTGTTTTCCGGAGAGACCACTCTCTCCGTGACTCCCTTGTTCGCTCCACACTCCCTCCAACCCCACCACTCCCGGCACCTTCCCCTGCAACCACAGGAAATGCTACACTTGCCCCCACACCTCCTCCCTCAGCCCTATCCCAGGCCCCAAGATGACTTTCCATATTAAGCAGAGGTTCACCTGCACATCTGCCAATGTGGTATACTGTATCCATTGTACCCGGTGTGGCTTCCTCTACATTGGGAAACCAAGCGGAGGCTTGGGGACCGCTTTGCAGAACACCTCCACTCGGTTCACAATAAACAACTGCACCTCCCAGTTGCGAACCATTTCAACTCCCCCTCTCATTCTTTAGATGACATGTCCATCATGGGCCTCCTGCAGTGCCACAATGATGCCACCCGAAGATTGCAGGATCAGCAACTCATATTCCGCTTGGGAACCCTGCAACCCAATGGTATCAATGTGGACTTCACCAGCTTCAAAAACTCCCCTTCCCCCACCGCATCCCAAAACCAGCCCAGTTCGCCCCTCCCCCCACTGCATCCCAAAACCAGCCCAGCCTGTCTCTGCCTCCCTAACCTGTTCTTTCCCTCACCCATCCCTTCCTCCCACCCCAAGCCGCACCTCCATTTTCTACCTACTAACCTCATCCCACCTCCTTGACCTGTCTGTCTTCCCTGGACTGACCTATCCCCTCCCTACCTCCCCACCTATACTCTCCTCTCCACCTATCTTCTTTTCTCTCCATCTTCGGTCCGCCTCCCCCTCTCTCCCTAATTATTCCAGTTCCCTCACCCCATCCCCCTCTCTGATGAAGGGTCTAGGCCCGAAACATCAGCTTTTGTGCTCCTGAGGTGCTGCTTGGCCTGCTGTGTTCATCCAGCTTCACACTTTATTATCTTGGATTCTCCAGCATCTGCAATTCCCATTATCACTGAGACAGACTGAGTGAGTTGGGTTGGAGAGACAGAGTGAGGTGGGGCAGAGACTGGGAGAGTGAGTGATGTAGGCAGAAGGCAAGTGAGGTGGGGGAGAGGTTGGGTGAGTGAATTCTGGCAGATAGCGGGAGTGTGGACTGGGGAGTGTGATTGATTTGGAGGTCTGTGTGGAATAGTGGGACGCAGAGAGAGAGAGAGAGACAGACAGACAGACAGAGATATTTCCATCCTAATTTGGATATCTGGTTTTTCGTAGCTAGTGAGCAGGAAGGGGGAAGAGTTTAGAGTGGCTGTGAATAGGTTCATCGAAAGCTGCAATGCTTGAGACGAGACAGAGATGAACGAGTGAGTAGCAGATGTGAAACCGAGCTAAATTTATGACTGCAGTGGCTTGAAGATATCTGTGCATGCTCCTGTGTGTTAACTGTGCTTGTGAAACACACACCTCCTTCCCTTCAAACCTCGGGAGTGATGCTGCAGTGAGTGCTGGCCAGACAAAGATTTAGGAACTAAGATAACAAAGTGTGGAGCTGGATGAACACACCAGGCCAAGCAGCAATTATCCCAGATTCTCCAGCATCTGCAGTTCCCATTATCTCTCCCAAAGATTTAGGAACTGGTTGGCAGGTGATGAGGCATTCTGTTCCTTTGGGAAGGAAGTGGTGCACACAGACTTGGTGCAGGTGAGACTGTGCAGGAACTAGTTTGTACAATCGGCACTTAGTAGCATGTACAGCAAGGTAATTGGAATGAGAGATAGTAGGAGCTGCAGAGCCATTTCTGAAGAAGGGTCTAGGCCCGAAACGTCAGCCTTCCTGCTCCTCTGATGCTGCTTGGAGTGCTGTGTTTATCCAGCTCTGCACCTTGTTGTCTTAGGTAGTTGGAATAATCTGTGAAGTGTTTTAAAAGCCTTAGGTCGAGCGGCATGTTTGCAGGTCTGTGCTGCAGCAACTGATTCACTTCAATGCCACAGACACTTTGCTGCTGGCAATAACTCTTTATCACATCATCAGTTGTTCCTCCTGAATTAACTATAGCCTGCGATTCCCATTTGCCAGTTATTTTTATTCATTCACAGGATGGGGACGTCACTGGCTGAGTCAGCATTTAATGCCCATCCCTAATTGGCCAGAGGGCAGTCAAGTGTCAACCACATTGCTGTGGGTCTGGATTCACATGTAGGCCAGACCAGGTGAGGATGGCACTTTCCTTCCCTAAAGGACATTCGTGATAGTAACAGCTAGGCCAAAGCCTCCCCTAAGTTATTATGGGAATGGGTGTCATTGCCAATGGGACACACTGCCCCTTACCCCGCAATGAGACACCCACCTGATCAAATGTCAAGCAGTTTTCAAGTGGTCATCTAGTGAACATTTCTCAGGATAGCTGATGAAGACCTCCACCTTGATGAGGCTGCAGCCATTGTGAATGCAGCTATAGCTTCCGAGTCTGAGCTGCACAGCAACACCACCAAGCAACAGGGGATCTGTGCGACTTTCTTGGGGTTGTGTGGTGGGGATACTGGGGTCAGAAGTAACAACATAAGGGTGGCCTTCAGCAGCAGATCAGGAAGACCAACCAAGGGAGTGTTCCTTCCTTAACACTCTCTCCCTCCCACTGAGGTGATTAGAAGGGGCTGGTATCTCCCTTGTTCTGATCCAGCAGATTATTTGCCCTTAGGCAAAGGAGCAGGCCATTAGGCCCCTCAGGCCTGTACCACCGATCAAGGGGATCATTTCTGATCTGTGGCCCAACTCCATATCCCTTAACACCTTTGCTGATATTAATCTAAAATTTATTAATAAAATTAATCAAAAATTTATCCACCTCAGGTCGAACATCTACCACGTTTTGTGTGTAGAAGTGATTCCTAACAGAGCTCCTGACCAGTAATTATCTCCCCTGTCTTCTCCTGTTAATATCATGAAGACTTCAATCAGATCACCCCTTAACCTTCTAAATTCTAGAGAAAACCTAATTTGTGTAATTGCTGCTCGTAATTTAACCCCCGACGTCAAAGTACCTCTTGTACTCCCTTTGTATCCTATATAACCTTCCTGAGGTGTGGTGCCCAGACCTGCACACAGTAGGCTCGTTGGGGTCTAACCAGGGTTTTGTATAATTGCAGCTTAACCTCTTGATCCTTAGAAAACTGGAGTGACTGTCTTGGATGTTGATGGCATAATATTTGCTGCTGACACCCTGAAGAATATATACCAGCTTATTTGATTTGTAGGAGAGCATGCCACTTAGTATTTGCATCACTGCCAGCAGATGTAGAGTACACTTTGAGGGATGCTGTCCCCCAGTCTAGGGTTTAATCCGCTGCTCACTGCCTGCTATTGGCTGATCAAACTATACGTTTAACTGGACTGCTGTCTGCAAAGACTTTTTCATTCTTGTGCCTTAAAGTGTGGTATTCTTCGGGAATCTGTATTTGTGTCGTTTTTCTTGCAGAGGTGTCCATTTCCTTTGGCGTTGTTGGTTATTATGATGTTCAGAAGAAAAGGTCACACAACAGTGTGCTCGCACCTTTGGTGGCCGGGATCTCCTTTCCACAAGGGCTTTTTTGATTTTGAATTTGATTTCTTGTTGTCAGATCGACTGAGATATAGTGAAGAGTGTTGATTTGCGTGCTATTTCCTAATTGTACTAATCCCAGCATTTCTACCTAAATCCTGTTGAATCTTGTGATCTGGAGTATGTACCAATATTGGGTAAGCCCAGCCCACTGTCACTGGGCCCCTGTCTCTCTCACACATTGGCAAGGGGTCCTCTTGTCAACTGGTCCGGCTTGGGCTGAGCGACAGCAGCAAATAATGAAGCAGGCTGAATGGCCTCGTGTTACTATGTAAAGGCCTGGTTCAGGGTGATTGGACAACCTCTATTGTGATCCTGGTCGAAGAAGGGGACAGAAATGACAGAGTTGGCTATGCTTTTCAGTATTAACCCATCTTCGATTTCAGAACAGAATCAAAAAATAAATTACAGCAGAGATGGCAGAAGACAAAACCATTTTGGAAAGGAATCAGCTTGAATGATCAAATGTAGAGCAATGTGACTGTCACTGAGTGGGCAGTGAGGATACTTTGTGATCTTGCCTTCGTGTAGGAGCTGAAGTGATTGGCTGTCTCTCTTTCCTCCAGGGGTGTTATGGGAACTACATCTTCATTCCGTACATTGTGACGCCCAGTGGTAAGGTCTTCTGCTGTGAAGCCAGTATGATGAAGTGCCTGACCGAGATGTTCCAACCTCACTTTAACCTGGAGCCTCTCCTCATGCCCTTGGTCGATCGCCTGACTAAATTGCTGGAGGAGACCCAGATCAACTCTTGGTAAGAAGATCTCAGCTGCATGGAGTGGGGAGAGGGGGAGGGGAAGTAGAGCTGTGGTGTTTAGATTTGAAGTGAGGAAGATGATGCATTTGGTTTTGGATCTCTTTCAACCTCTCATTAATGTATTCCAGTCATTTGTGGAGTAATGAGTTAATATTCAAATATACAAATAACCGGCCACATCAGCAGTGATGTGAGAGGTCACATGATGAGAAGAATCTGGAGAGAGATGTTGCTGAGTAGAACCTTGTTCAAAGGCTAAGACTGTCCACTCCTCATCATGGAGTGCTGTGTGCTGTTCTGGTCGCCCCACAACATGTGATGGTGCTGGATGGGGGTGTAGAGGAGGTTGCCTGGGATGGAGAAGTTGGTTGTAGGGAAAGGCTGGATGAGCTTGGGTTGTTTTGTTTGGAGTGGAGAAGACTGAGGGTGGGACATGATTGAAATGTAATGGATTGTGAGGGGTATGGACAGGGTGAATAGAGAACAGCTGCTCACCTTGATTGAGGGGTCAATCACAAGGGGATATAGTTTTAGAGAAAGGGATGGGAGATTCCGAGGACATTTGGAGGAAAAGATAACTCTTTCACTCAGAGGGTGGTGGGAATTTGGAATGCATTGCCTGGGAAGGAGGCCAGAAACCCTATTGCCTTTAAAAAATATTTGGATGAGCACTTCAAGTATCATAATATTCAAGGATGTGAGACAGGTGCTGAACAGTGGATGAGTGCACCTTTTGTGCTATGAATGTATGAATCTTGCTAACACTTCAGAGTCACTCTCTCTTCAGCCATATCAATCACAAAACGAGGCATCGCCATTAAAACAGATCATCTAGCACACCCACATGCCCTCCCTCAAATAAAATGTGTGTTGGGGGAGGGGAAAGGTATCAGGTTTCCTGCACTGTTGACACCAGCTTTCCCACTGAGTGACAAAAACACAAAGAACTGGAAAATCAATGATTGTAATTCCTTTTCTAATCCAAACAAGCTGATCACATCCTCAGCATAGATGTGAAAATAGAACAAAGCCCAGAGTCTCTTGGGATTGATATGGTGTGATGGGTCAGAATGATCGGAGAATGATTCTTTCTTTTAAAATTGCAATAAATCAAAAGTCCTTCATCACCATTAAAAACTTTAGGTAATAAGTGATCTAATGGTGAAATTAATGATTAATATTAATCATTACTGAATAGTGGGAGTAAAGTGAACAGAATGTATTAGGGTTGGCTTACTCCAGTAACCTCCCCGAAATGAACTTTTGCCGTGATGTGGATTGACTAAGAAGTGGAATGATTGTCTCATTGATGCCTCAGGAGCAGGCAATAAGTGACTGCCTGAACATGTTCCTTCAAATTCTTCAGCATTGGACAGAGTTCACTGAGTCTGCTCAGTTGGAGATAGTTCCCATTGCCTCTTTGCTGCCCCACACTCTTAACTCATTTGTTCAGCTCCTCCTGCAAGAGCAGAAGTGGAGCAAGGAGGACAACTGATCTCTCGTATCAGGTGTCCATCTGATGCAAGGCTGGGAGTAAACAATGACTGTATAAAAGCCAGAAAGGGAAAGGTGCATGTAGCAGTCTCCCTCATTTTTCTGTTCTTCTGTTCATCACTGTGACCGTAGTTCCTGTGTTAACTCAAGTTAATCCAGAGACGCACTTTCTAATTGAGTTGTTGGGAGTGACTGGGATTTCTCAAGTTCAGTGATGCTGCCTTGCTGATGGGGACATCACTGCTCCTCTCCATATTGTACCCATGAGTATTTGGCCAGGGATTGAGTAAGCGAGGCAACGCATCGGTAGCTCTTTGTAGAAAAATCTGCTTCCACTGGCAGGAGTGCCAAATGCCAGAAGGCACAGATTTGGCTAGGGAAAAGAAAAGTGAAAGCAAAAGCCAGTAAAACTGTGAATTGAAGTGGTGGCGTTCCATTTCCAGGTACACAGGATGAGTTGGAGCTGTGTGTGCCATTTCCAAGTTTTGTTTGCTTCTCCTTCCAGAGTGAAGATTGTGAGCTTTTTCACACAACAGGTTATGATGGTCAGGAAGTATTTTTTATTCATTCACAGGATGTGGGTCTCACTGGCTAAGCCAGCATTTATTGCCCAGAGGGCAGTCAAATGTCAACCACATTCCTGTGGACCTGGAGTCATGTGTAGTTCAGGCTAGGTAAGGATGGCAGCTTCCTTCCCTAAAGGGTATTAGTGAACCAGATGGGTTTGTCTGACAGTTGACAATCATTAGACTTTCAATTCCACCATCTGCTGTGGTGGGATTTAGAGCTGGGCCCCCAGAGCGTGACCTGAATCTCTGGATTAACAATCCAATATTAATACCACTAGGCCATCACCTCCCCTTAAAAATCTTTCTTCTACAACCTAAATCAGCAATGGAACCAAATCCAGATATAAATATCAATCAGGAAATAGGATGGGAAATGTATTACAGCACTTTGGGGCAAAACCAGGGCAGTGGAAATAAATAGTTTGCTTTATCAAAGAAGCAGCAGATGCAATGGACAAAATGGCTTCTTTCCATGGGGTAAGGTCCGATACTTCAACTTGACATTACATTTAAACTCTAGTCTGATTAAACAAGCTGCACAAGTTGTATTTATTATCTCTCCCTGCACTAACCAGCCTGATTTTCAATGTGAAATAGGGGAAATTGAGGAAGATACAGAGGGCAATAATGTTTGTGGAATAGTGCCTCAGAATGGGACAGTAACTTTAGGACAGGTGAGTGTGAATAAGCACACAAAAGTCGCTATCCAGGACAAAACTGAATGACATCTCAGACTCTGTGATATTTCACCCCTGTGCCCTCAAGCATTACAGTGCTAAACAATCCATTGAAAAGGGCAGGGTGTTGGAACATTGTCTTGTATACTTGATTCTAGCAGGCATGATTGATCAATGGCCATTAAAATAAATGCACCAAGAAGAGTCACTGGATTCAAAACAGTGATTCTGTTTCTCTCTCCATGGACCTGCTGAGTTTCTCTGGCACTCTCTGTTTTTGATCAGCAGCCAGTTTTGAAGAGGCTGAAATATGTTTCATTAACACTGGATTAGTAAGAATGGTGTGGCTTTCTGCTTTTACCGACCAAGGGCTTTTAACTTTGCCTGTTTTGCAGTGAATATTTCCGGGAAAGCATTCGGAATGAAATCCGCAAAGCAAGGGAAATGTACAGTGGAAAGGAGCTGCGACAAGCACTTGCACGAATCCAACTGCAGCTGGACAGTGTGGAGCTTCTGAGCGCTGACATTGTAATGAACCTACTGCTGTCATACCGTGACATTCAGGTATGTCAGCTCTGTGGGACTATTTTAATGTGCAAGTGCATCATCTGCCTAGAAATATTATGATAGACAGGTGTGACAGTTACCTGGAAGGTGCAGGAACATTAATTACTAAGACACACTGCAATGTACAAGAAAGTCAGCTACTTGGAAATTCCAGGAAAAATGACCAGCACAACTAGAACACACTGTTATGCATTCACTTACTGTTTGGACATGCTGTTACAAACTTGCTTTCCACTGGAGTACACTATTACACACAGTTATGCGCTCACTTTGCCCATCACACTGTCACACACTCGTTTTCCACCAGTACACACTTACACACCTACTTTCCAATGGTACACAATTATACACACACACACTTTTTCCTGGAACCCACTGTTTACACTCTTGCTATCCCCACACTCTGACTCCTGCCAGGCAGCCAATTCTCTATCCATGTGAGTATTTTGCCCCTAATACCATGGGCTCTTATTCGATTTAGCAATCTCCTATGTGACACCTTGTCAGACGTCTTCTGGAAATCCAAATAGATCAGGTCCACTGTCTGTCCTTTAACTAACTTGCTTGTTACATCCTTAATGATGGTTATTCTTAAAGACCAATTGGATGAGACATAGAATGTTCTTAAGTCTATTGATCTGGCATCATTGCATGCGTGGTCAAGTTCAAAATTATGAGTGAGCTGCGTAGAAACAATAAAGAGAAACTGTTCCACTTATTAAAGGAACAAGAACAAGATGGCATAGATTTAAAGTGATCCATAAAAGAAACATGGGTGAAGCAAATAGTTAGGGTATGAAATGCTGTGCGTGGGAGTGTTGTGGAGGCAGATTCAATTGAGGCATTTTAAGTGGGTGTTGGATTATTGGGATGTGAGGAAAAAACAGCAGATTAATATGAGGGTGATGATGCTAATTGAATGAGCCAGTACAGGCATGATGGGCTGAATGGTGGCATCCAGCACTGTCACACTTCTGTGAATCTGTGAAGTCGTCTTCACATGTGGCTGTCTTTGAGGTCTTGGCAACACGGCTTACTCAGGAGGTATCACGTTGTAAAGTTCTTTCTGTCACTCTTCCAGAAGAGAAACCAGGTTTTACCTTAATCTCAGCAAAGCTATTTCAAGCAAACAGAAGAAATAAGCTGGGCAGCCCCTTTTTTTTAGCAGATGCTTCTTAACTGAACATCTAAACCAAAACAACTCTGCAAAGCACATGTTGTTCAAACCAGACAGACATAAAACCAACTCAAATGACATCTGGGAAATGAGTCCATGCAGTTATACAGTCCTACAGCATGAAAACAGGCCCTTCAGTCTAACTAGTCCATGCAAGCCAAGTTTCCAAACCTGGACTGGTCCCATTTTACTGTGCTTGGCCTATATCCCTCTAAATTTTTCCTTTTTATATCTGTCCAGGTTATCTAATTTTTAAAAAATTCATTTGTTGGATGTGAGTGTCATTGGCTGACGAGCATTTCTTGCCCATCCCTAGCTGCCCTTGAGCTGTCTTCTTGAATTGCTGCAGTCCACTTGCTGTGGGTTGACCTCCAATGCCATCAGGGAGGGAATTCCAGGATTTTGACCCAGCGACAGTGAAGGGGACGCTGATAAATTCACATAATTTCTAAAAAGCCTTTTTTTTTTAAAAAATGTTTTCAGTGTCTCAGAAACCTCTTTTTGTCAAAGCTAATCCAGATCATGCACATTAAACTTGAAGCAGATCCACTTTTCCACAAATCTTCAAATTCAAATCCTCAAATAAATGTTTAATATGAAATTGATTCATAGCTGCGATTAGGTCAGTCATGATCTAATTGAAAGGCAGTACTGGGCCACGGAACTGAAGCGCAGTCTCATGTCTGTATAAACCCTAGAGTTTCTGATTATCGTCTTGGTTCATGGTAAGTTCACTGTATATTTGTAAACATTCATTACAGGGCACATTATGCAAGCAGATGGAATTATTTTGTTAGCATCTGCTTTGATTGCGTGTGAATGAACTGTCTCAGCTCCTCCTCAAATTGCACCAGTCCACCCCCAACGTGAGTCAGACTGTCCACATTTTCCAATCTGTCCCTGTGGAGCTGCCAAACATTGTGTGAGCAAAATATGCAGGGAGTCAGCCAAACAAGTAACTCTCCCCCAGTTCACTCTGAAAACCACAGTTAGCATTGGTAACATGGATTAAGGCGAAGGGTAATGTAATGGTTATGTGACTGGCCTAGAGGTTTGAAGTTCACCTCCTACCATTCCTCTGTGAGCATTTGAAATCTGTTTCAAGAATTAGGGGATTAAAATATTGGTATATTTTAAAATATTGAAGTGACCATGAAACCAATTAATTGTAGTATAAAACCCACTGGCTCATTAAAGATGGAAAATTGGGAACCTATCTCCTCCTACCTGTGCTATTGAAGCCGTTCATAATCCTAGATCACCAATTAAGTCTTCATTTTGACTACAGTAGTCCAGTGGAACGCATCACAGTGTCTTGAGTCCATCCATAGTACTATAGTTTCTCATCCTTTGTATCACCTTGGTAAATCTATATTGCACTCTATCCATGACTTTAATGTCTTATCTGGAATGGTGGAGACAGTACATACACAGATTTCTCAGAAACAGCAAATTATTGCAACTTTACTTCATTAACTCTTTGCTCCTGTTTTTGAAATTTAAAGTGCTGTTAGCTCCTATTATCACCCTGTCTTCTTGCACTTTCAGGGAGTGTTGTATTTCAATGTTAACACCATTCGAGTGTCTTTCCATTGAGGTTGTACTCTCATTCCTTGAATGTTTCCCCAAATATTTTGCCTCCCACTTTTCCTTGTGAACCCCAATTCTCAGTAAATGTTTCTTTGAGACTATATGGATTCACACACACAAACACCTCTCAATTCTACCTCCATCGGCTTTGGAATGTTGTCCATTGTTGTTTAGATTTTCTTGTTTAATGTTTTGACATTCCTTGCACACCCTTCCTTCCCTGCAAAGTACTGGTGAGAAGATGGAGCTTGCTACCACAGGGAGTGTTTAAACTTGTTTGTATCGATGCATTAGAAGCTAAGCTAGTCAACAAATAGGAACATTTTAAGCTGGACAGGGATCAGAAAGATTTACCAGGATGTTACTGAGAATGGAGGGTTTGAGATATAAAAATAGGCTGTAAAAGCTGTAGGTTTGTAATACACTGAGGGGTGACCTTATTGAAGTTTATAAAATTGTGAGGGGTATAGATCAGGTGAATGACGAGGGTCTTTTCCCTATGTTGGGAGAGTTCAAAACTAAGGGACATACTTTTTTAGGTGGGAGGAGAAAGTTTTAAAAAGGACTTGGGCAAAAGCTGTTTGCAGAGTGGCCTGCATGTGGATGAACTTCCTGAGGAATTGGTGGATGCAAATACAGTTACAACTTAGGTAATTAGAAAAGTTTGGACGGATATGGGCCAAGCACAGGATGATGTGACTAGTTCAATTTGGGAACATGGTTGGCATGGACTGGTTGGACCGAAGGGTCTATTTCTGTGCTGTATGTCTCTGTGACACTATAAATGAGAGAGAAAGGGATAGAGGGTTACAATTATAGATTTAAATGAGGAAAGGTGGGAAGAGACTGGAGCAGAAGTATAGACAGTTTGATGTGCTGTATTTCCTATGTCTTTTATACTATCTTTGCACTTACTGGCCTCTTTTTGTTTTCTGCTCTGATTGATACTTCCTATATCCTTCTCTTCATTTCTCCTTCATCCTGTGGGTGGCTTAATGGTTAGCACTGCTGCTTCACAGTGCCAGGGACCGGGGTTTGATTCCACCCTCGGGCAACTGTGTGGAGTTTGCATATTCTCCCCGTGTCTGTGTGGGTTTTCTCCTGCAGTCCAGAGATGTGCGGGTTAGGGTGGATTGGCCAGACTAAATTGCCCATAGTGTCCGGAGATGTGTGGACTAGGTGAATTAGCCATGGGAAATACAGAGTTATGGGATAAGGTGGGGGTCTGTTTGGGATGTTCTTTGGAGGGTTGGTAAAGATTAAATGGGCCGAATGACCACCTTCCACAATGTGGGGTTTGTACGATTTAAGCTTCCTCTTACTAACAGAATATACCTGTTATTCACCTTGACTGTTGCCTGTGGGAGTGAGTTCCACAAACTTGCCACGCTGCATACAGAATAGTTCCTCTTGATACTTTAAAAAAAAACATTCATGGAATGATTGCATGTCTGACCAGAGCCAACATTTATTATCATCCCTAATTGCTCAGAAAGCTGTTAGGAATCGACCACATCGCTGTGAGTCTGGAGTCACATATAAACCACAGCAGTCAGCAGTGGTTACATGGTGTCATTAGGTTAACTTTTGGTTTCAAATATTTATTCATTTCACATTTCACCAGGTGCCACATTTCACCCATAGTGTTTGTGCATCTGTCCTGAACATCAGCTTGGGGGTCTGGTTACTGTGACATTACCAATACACGATATTCTCTAAAGGATTTATTAATGACTATCTTGTATTGGTGACTCCTACTGCTGGATCCAGGACACCTCCATGTTTATCCTGTCATAATTTTGGATGTGTGTATTATATCACCCCTCAGCCTTTTTCTAAGATAGCAAGAACTGCTGATACCGGAGTCACAGTGTGGAGCTGGAGGAACGCAGCAGGTCAGGTAGCATCAAAGAAACAGGAAATCTGACGTTTCAGGTCGGGACACTTCTTCAGAAAAGGGGAGGGGGAAGGGAGCTGAGAAATAAATAGAGAGAGGAGAGGTGGGGCTGATGAAGGTAGGTGGGATGGTGATAGGTGGATGCAGGTGGAGGGGAGCGGGGACTGGTCGGTGGGAAGGGTGGGGCAGATAGGTGGGAGAGAAGATAGACAGGTTGTATCAGGTCAAGGAGATGAGAGGGAGGAGAGTCCACCTCCCCCCCACCCCCCACCCAGCCCCAACCTGACTTGCAGTGTTCCTCCAGCTCCACACTGTGTTGACTCAGCTTTTTTCTAATTATTTTATATCCAGATTTCATATTTTACACACAGCTGACCGGCCTTTTTCCCCATGACCAAATCAGGCAAGACAATTTTTTTCAACTAATAGCCACAACCATTAAAACATCAGTGGTCTCCGGTTGATTAATTATATGCAAAGCTCATTAAGAGCAATACAAACTATCAACCGTGAGGCAGAGGTACAGAGAGAGCGAAAACAGTATGGAGTTGGAAGAAGCACCTCACAGCCTTACGTTCTAAAGAAGGTCTCTGACCCACTGAACATTTCCTTTTGGAGTCGTGTTTTGGTTTCAGTGTTTATTGACAAATCTTTTTATTTTTGAGACCAAAATGACACTTAAAATGTGGGCCATACAAGCTTAAGGTTAATTCTCTATCTCACCCTCTGCTGTTCAGAACTTTTACTTTCTTGAAGCATGTTGAAGAAAGGAGTTCCCCTGTTTACTTTCTGTCTTTAGTGAGATGTGAAGAGACTTGCTGGAGTTGGCAGAATGCCACAGTTCTAGCAAGTGCCATTCCTGATCACCCTAATGTGTTGTCAGAGCCAGAGTAAAAATTTCAGCCTGTAATCCAGCCTGGCACTCCTGTTGTAACACTGAATGAAATGTTACTCTTTGAATTAGATGATGAAGTTCAGGACCCCGTCATCCGGCTTAGGTGGATGTAAAAGATCCCATGATGCTTAAGTCCAAGATAGGTGGTGTCCTGGGAATCATGGGATATAAGGAATGGGCAGGAGGCTGGAGTTGAAATCCACAATTAGCCATGATCATGTTGTATGGAAGGGTAGACTTGATGGGCCAAATGGTCCACTGTTGCTCCTGTTTCATGTGTTCTTCCGTTAATTTGAAGACAGATGAATGGTGTCTTCCACTGCAACATAACAAATTTGCTGGAAAAGCAGGTCTTGCAGCATCTGTGAAGGAGAAAACAGAGTTAACGTTTCAGGTCTGGTGACCATTCCTTAGCTACTGACCAGGCTAACACTTGTCCCTCAATCAAATTACTTGGTTGTTGGAGTAAGTTTGCTGCCTGGAGTTTTTTTTTCATTCATTCATGCGATGTGAGTGTCGCTCGCTGGGCCAACAGTTATTGTCCATCCCTAACTGCCCAGAAGTTGTTAAGAGTCAAGCACATTGCCTTGGGTCTGGAGTCACATGTAGGCTGGACCAAGTAAGGATGGCAGGTTCCTTCCTTAAGGATATCAGTGAACCTGATGGGTTTCCCCCAGTAATAGACAATGAATTCATATTAGATCCTTCATTGCTGATTTTTTTTACTGAATTCAAATTCCACTATCTGTCGTGTCAGGATTGGTGAACCAGATGGGTTTTTCAGATTATAAATTCCTGTAATTGGTACAATTCCAATGTTATAACAGTGAATTCACTTTGACAGTAATTTATCGGCTGTGAAATTCTTTGGGATGTCTTGGGTCATGGAAGATGTTGGTCAACTTCTGATCTCATTTTGATTGTTAGCCGCAGTCACTTCTGAACTCTGTTTAAACAAAGCTAATAAGAATTTCATAAAACACAAATGGGGAATGTTGAGCAATAATGTTGCCAAACTGGTTTGAAGCTTCCCTTCAGTGAAATTGCTGGGAAGTAAGACTGTCATGTTCAGAAAATATGTAAGGTGTGGAGTGAGGCTAGCCAGCCACAATCTCCTAGTGCAGGAAGCTAAAGGGAAGAGTGAGACAGAGAGATGTAATAGTGCAGAAACAGACAGATTAAACATATGAGTATGAGAATAAATGGAACATACAGTGATCGTCATGTAATAGAAAGAAACACCACAGAAAAGAACATCATGATAATGTCACTGGACAAATAATCCAGACTGCCAGGTTAACGCTGTAGAAACAACATTTCAAACTTCACTGTGACGGGTCAATTCAAGTTGAATAACACATGAAATTGAAAGCAAAGATAAAGTTTCAATATTGTTGCCGCGTTATTTGTAGAAACCCATATCATTCAGTAGCACCCTTTGTGGAAGAAACTCCGTCATCCTTACTCAGTCTGGCCTGTAGGAATGTGGTTGACTCTCAACGTCCCTCTGAAAGAAATAGTCAAGTAAGCAATAAGTTCAAAGGCAATTTGGGATAAGCACCATCCGATGAAAGCATAATAAAAAACAAATTCCAGAATTGAAACTTGCTGCTCAACAAAATGAAACAGGCTTCTCATATCACTTTCCATTCCTTCGTCAAAGCGTCAGCTAATCAATCCTGCTTCAGCATTTGGTAAGGCCACGGCTGAATTTCAACGTCCTCTCCACTTTAACACACCTTCCCCTTGATTCGTGAGTGTCCAAAAATGTAATGATCTCAGCCTTGATAAAACTCCATGGCCCAAAGATTGCTAGATGTTTACAACTCTCTGAGTGACAAAATTTCTCCTTACCTAAATGGCCAATCTCATCTAACGGAAATATGATCCCTCGTTCTACACTTTACGGGGGAAACAACTCCTAGCATTTTCTGTGCCCAGACCTGCTTGCAAATTTAGATCACATTTTCTTTTTTCTAATCAAGCGATCTGGCCCATTGTACCTAATCTCTCCTCAGCAGATAACCCTTTATTGCAGTAAACATGGACTGAACTTACTTTGAAGGGAAGTCTGCCCTCATTTGTCAAGCAGTCCAAACCAAACACAGCACTCCAAGTATAGTCTTATCAGACCCCATATAATAGCAGCAGTATAAACCTAACTGTTTACTTTATCTCTTGCAACAAAGACATTTGTCTTGACAATATATAGTTATATCTGTGTGTTCCTGTTTTGTGATTCATGCACAATAATTCCTGAGTTCTTTATGTCAATATTTATGAGGCTTTCACTTCTGTAAAAGCATTTTTGCTTTTCAGTGTTTCTAATCCAGGCTATTAATTTCATACTTCCTCACATAACGCTCTCTCTGCTGCGTTCATGCCCAGTCACTTAAGTAGGTAATGCCCCCATGTAATCCCCTTATGTAGTCCTCATGGCTAACTTTCCCACTTAGCTTTGGATCGTCAAAAACAAGGAAGCATGACACTTGGACCCTTGTCTGAACCTTGATATAGATTGGTAATAACCAGTGCTCACGTTCTGAGTGCTGTGGTATTCTATCAGATACACTTACTCATCCAGAAATGCAACTGCATATTCCCACCTTTTTTCTGTCCAAAAATCAATCCTCAATCGCAGTTTTTATGCCACACTCAATCCTATCAGTCCTAATCTTGTATAAAAACCCCTTGTGTGGAACTGTACTGAATATCAAAACGCGTTGCATCTACAGGTATACCCGGCCAGTTCTAGCTGCAGTTTAAGTCTATGTCTCCTGAATGTTCATACTTCCGTCACTGGAAACCATTTCCTCATATTTAGTCTCTGAACACCATTAATACATTTGAACACCATTATCAAAACTCTTAATCAGACCTTCTTGAAGGAGATCATCTGAACTTCTACAGATGATACCAGACAGGTGAATTTCTCCAGCACATTCTGATTCCATTTCAGGTTTCTTCAGTTCTTTCACATCATGGAAGTTCCGCAGATAACAACAAATCTACATTCTGTCCAAGACTTTGACGTGTTTATGAAACTGTGGTGTGCGTTGAAGGGACATGATATATTGCTGTTATTATCATTTGGAAACTTGGGTTCTGAAATGCATACAATTGTGCTCAGCTTTTAGTTTGATTTGTATTTCTGCATTGAGTGTTAAGAAGTGAAAGACAAAATTATAGCTTCATTGTTGAGTGATGCTCAATTACCTGAAGCTTTGTTTACAAACATCTAAATGAGGTGTTTAAAATGCTTGAGGTGAATAGTCCAGTGCATTAGGAGAAGGGTCAAAGTGAAAAAAGACTTGTTGTCTAGCAACAGGAGTCTGGAATCACAAAAATACAGAAGGTCAGGCAATGTATGTTAGGTTCAGTTAGAAGCAAAGATGCTATCAATTAAAATGGTCTAGGTTACGAAATGCTGGGAGTTACTTAGCAGAAAACATCTGGAAACAAAAAACTGAGTGTTTGGAAAAATGTGTTTTCTCTGAAGATGTTTGAAGTCAGAAAGCTATAGAAACCAATTACGGCCATGTGAACTAACAAAGATCTTTAAATTAGAGACAGTGTGACCCTGTAAGATTTTGCTAAGGATAAAAGGGTTGAATCTTTATTTCTGATATTAGTGGTCAGACTGTTTTAAATAGTTAATAGAACTGTGGATGCTAGAGATCTGAAATGAAAGCAGGAATTGCTGGCAAAACTCAAAAAGTCTGGTGCCTTCTGCAGGGAGAGGGCAGAGTTAACATTTTGAGCCCAGTGACGCTTCTTCAGAGATAATAAAATGTGAGGCTGGATGAACACAGCAGGCCAAGCAGCATCTCAGGAGCACAAAAGCTGACGTTTCGGGCCTAGACCCTTCATCAGAGAGAGGTCTCTCTGATGAAGGGTCTAGGCCCGAAACGTCAGCTTTTGTGCTCCTGAGATGCTGCTTGGCCTGCTGTGTTCATCCAGCCTCACATTTTATTATCTTGGAATTCTCCAGCATCTGCAGTTCCCATTATCTCTGATACTCTTCTTCAGAACCTATTTCAAAACTGACAACTGGACTCAAAATGTCAACTCCGCTTTCAGCCCACAGAAGCTGCCAGACCTGCTGAGTTTCTCCAGCAATTACGTTTCTGGTTTAAACAGCTACGTAGTGTAAAATTGCTTGTGTTTTTTTTAACTTTTGGTATGCAGCAATCTCTAATGTTATTTTGTTAAGAGTGCACTGGCAGCCTTTAGTGAATATTATGAACAAGGTAAATGGATAGCAAAAATAAAACAAGTTGTCTAACAAATCAGGTTTCACTTTGGGATCTGACCTGTCCACTTTCAGTATCAGCTGGGATTTTAACAGGTACCCAGAATCAAACTCTAACTGAGGCCTAACCTGAGTACTATATGCCTCTATTTGTAAAGCCAGTATTCCTAATTACTAGGTCAGAAATCATACGACACCAGGTTTTAGATTAGATTAGATTAGATTCCCTACAGTGTGGAAACAGGCCCTTTGGCCCAACAAGCCCACGCCGCCCCTTGGAGCATCCCACCCAGACCCATTCCCCATAACCCACACATCAAGTTTATTTGAAATCACAAGCTTTCATAGCACTGCCCCTTTATCAGGTGTGGAAGGAGCAGCACTTCGGAAGCTTGTGGTTTCAAATAAACTTGCTGGATTATAACCTGGTGTTGTGTGATTTCTGAACTTATCCACCTCAGTCCAAAACCGGCACCTCCACGTCATGGCTCCCAATTACTGAGAGGAGGGGAACATTGTGGGTTAAGGAGAGTAAGAGAACAAAACTCAGAACACACTCTCATTCAATAATTCTTGAATAGTGGCACCCTAACTGGGTGTGAAATCATGACAGTGAGTTTCACCACAAGTTGATAACAGTACCAGTGAGAGGCAATGATATCTAACCACTGCTGAGTAACACTATTCGAGGAATTTTAACTCTGTGCTATTTTCATTTCAAAGGATCTCGATGCAACTATCAAGCTGGTGGAAACCCTGCAGAAACTGCCAACGTGCAATGTGGCGGAACTCCCAAATATTAAGTTTCATTACTGCTTTGCACTAAACAGGTAGGTGTCACATCAAGATGCATCACTTCCCCTTCCACACTCAGTGACATAAAAGCCTTGTGTTTGCATTTCCTCATGGGTAGTTCCACATGATAGCCTGCTCCGAATGTTATTCGCTTCGTCTTTTAATCTCCGAGGAGAGGGCTGAATGAACAGTGAGAGGATGTGGACATCTTTGTCATAAGTGACAGCTATAGTTTAGGGCCCAGTGTTCAGCCCTCACCTTCACAATAGAAGATTTCAGGTTCAAACTTCAACACAATACATAATAACGAGGAATTATTTCACTGATGAGACCTTAATGTTTTTGCGCCCTTGCGTATTTGCCAAAGATCTCGAGCTCCCATTCTAATACAGAGTTCGGGAGTTCTCCCTGCTGTCCTAGTTGATATTTATCTGTAATCCAGCATCAATGAAGTGAGCTGGTCATCATCACTTCGCGGGACCTTGCCACATTTATCTAATTTACAACTGCACTTCGGCTCCAAAAATGCTTGTAAAGCCAATAAGATTGTTTACATTCAGAGAAAACTGGGAGCCCCTTTCAAAGAGAATTAATATTCAAGTACAGCAGCCAACTACGAAGATCAGTGGAGTTCTACCTCCTGTTACAAGGCTGTTGGAGTAAGGTTTCTGAAGAAGGGTCCCGACCTGAAACATCACCTTTCCTGCTCCTCTGATGCTGCCTGTCCTGCTGTGTTGCTCCAGCTCCAAACTGTGTCATCTGTGACTCCAGCATCTGCAGTTCTTGCTATCTCTTGGAGTAAGGACCTCTTGCTACAGTAATACAGGGCATTATTCAGGTCCCTGGTTCCTTGGTTAGGGAATCTAGTGAAAGGGAGACTGTCAGAAAATAAGTGATGGCCATTTACAACTGAGATGAGAAGAAATTTCCTTGCTTTTGGGCAACAAAGTTTTGGAATTCCCGACCTTTGAGAACTGTGGATGCTCAGCCATTGAGTAGAGTCAAGATTGAGGATATTTGGATCGGAATTAAGTGATAAGGGAAGTAGACCTCCATAAGTTGGAGTTGAGCTGGAAGACCAGCCATGGTCCTGTTGAAAGTGGAGCAGGCTCAAGGTGCTAAATGAGCATCTCAAGCTCCAAAGCTTTACTCTTTCACATCAGTCCCATGGAAGATCTGAACAAGGAAGTGATTGTCTGAGGTAAAAGGTAGGAGCATTTCCCTGAATTTGGAGGATTATTGGGAAACTCTCTCAGCTGCTCGGATGTTGGAGGCCTGCACTCCTAGATTCACCAATGACCTATTGTGAAGTGTATTGGAAAGAAGCACCAGTCTGTGACTTGCAGGATCCAATCCCGGGATAGAATGCGGATGGGAAGTGGTGTAATGGTCATGTTGCTTGACCAAAAAAACCAGAGGCCTCAGCGAAGGCTGTAGGGGCTTGGGTTCACATCTCACCGTGGCAGCACGTGGAATTCATATTTACATTAATAGTGACCACAAAATCATTGTTGACTATTGCAAAAATCTATCTGGTTCACTAATGTGTTAGGGAAGGAAATCTGCTACCCTTACCTGGTCTGACCTATATGTGAGTCTGGACCCACAGCAACACAGTTGACTCTTAACTGTCCCCTGAAATGGCTCAGCAAACCTTTCCATTCAAAGACAATTCTGGGTGACTAACAAATACTGGACCATGAAAGGATAAAGCCAAAAAATGCTATCCCTCATCCCTTTCCATTAAAATCAGTGTTGATCTCACAAAATCACGGAATTATGATGATGTGGAAGCAGGCCATTCAGCCCATTGTGCCTGCACTGGCCTGTGAGCATGGTGCCAACCTCCTACCCTTTCCCCTTTATCCTGCACGTTTCTATCTAAATAATCATACAAAGCCCTCCTGAATTCTCGACAGAAATTGTCTCCACCACAATTCCAGGCAGTGCATTCCGGATCCTGATCATTCGCTGGATGTATTTCACCTCAGATTTGCTTCTTTTGCAAAGCTTTTTAAAATGTAACCTCTGATCCTTGATCTGCTTATGAGTGGGAACTTTTTATTCCTGTCTGAATCCTTTCGACTTTGAAAACATCTATACAATCTCCTCTTCACCTCCTCTGCTGTGAAGTAAACTGGCCAATTTTTTCAATCGTTCCTCATAACTGAAGCGCCTTGTCCCTTCAACCATTCTCGTTAACCTCCTTTGCACTTTTACCAATGCATCTCCTCCAGTCCTGGTGCATTATCGCTGATGGTTCATGCAGCAGGTCATCAGTGAAGGTACCAAACGACAGTTCAATCGGTCACTTCTAAAAAGACAATTGGCTGCAGACTTGGAGTGGAAGGGTTGAAAGTCCATGGGTAAAATGCTGGAACGTTCAATGATTTAGGAACCACTTTCAAATATCTGTCACAGGTACGATGAGTTAAAGTTATCTCCACCTGTGCTCTATGATTCTGTGATTTACCAGCATTAGAGGTTTAGCATAGAGTCATAGAGATGTACAGCATGGGAACAGACCCTTCGGCCCAACTCATCCATGCTGACCAGATATTCCAAATTAATCTAGTCCCACTTGCCAGCATTTGGCCCTGATCTGACTAAACCCTCCCTAATCATGAATCCATCCAGACGCCTTTTTAAATGTTGTAACTGTACCATCCCCCACCACTTCCTCAGGCAGCTCATTCCATACACACACAACCCCTCCTGTGAAAAATTGCCCCTTAGGTCCCTTTTAAATCCTTCCTTTTTCACCTTAAACCTGTGTCCTCTAGTTTTAACCTCCCCCACCCTTGGAAAAGACCTTGGATATTCACCCTATCCATGCTCTTCATGATTTTATAAACCTCAATAAGGTCAGCCTCCAACTTGTTGTGTTCAATGCATTATCTGATGGCTTGGAATGTTCTGCCCCTTTTGAGGGAGTTTGCTGTGTGTAAATTGGTTGCTGTATTTTCGACATTACAACGCTTCAAAAGTACATCATTGACTGTAAGACATTTTGGGATGATGACACATTGTAGAATGTGCTTTAGAAATACAATTTCATTCTTGACATTACTATCTCTGTTGGTCATTGTTAAATATAAAAGTGATGCTTCTTGGCATATACTTCAGATTAAACATTATTGCACTGGAGGTAACTTAGCCTCTGATTAACATTCCCAAGTCCTCACTTTATAGGATATTTTCACAAGTTTCTCCAGGAATACATTTCTAGAGAAGGAAGAGGCCAAATTGAGTGATTCTGAGGATTCTTTCAATCATCATCAGTAGAGGGGCTGAATCCTTCAGTATATCCAGGGCTAGGAGCTCTCATCCCTGTTGTCAAAATAAACCAACAACTGGCTTGGAATGTGGATCTTTAGCAGCATCATCAGAATACAGACAAACACAGTCATTCCAGTGTTCCAGTACCAAAGCCCCTGAATTATTAGAACATAGACGATAGAATGGTACAGCACAACACAGGCCCTTCAGCCCACGATGTTGTGCCAAACTTTTACCCTGATTCTAAGGTCTATCTAACCTCCACCCCTACCTTATACTATCATCCATATGCCTATCTCATAGCCGCTTACATGCCCCTAATGAGGCCGACTCCATTACCCTCCCCGGCAATGCATTCCATGTCCCGACCACTCTCTGAGTAAAGATGCTACGTCCGACATCTCCCCTATATCTACCTCCACTCAATTTAAAACTACGTCCCCTCGTAATAACTACCACGACCCTCGGAAAAAGTCTCGGGCTGTCCTCTTTATCTACACCTCCGATCATTTTGAACACCTCCATCAAGTCACCTTTCATCTTTCATTGTTCTAAAGAGAAAAGCCCTAGCTCTCTCAAGCTTTCCCCTTAAGACCTTCCCTCCAATCCAGGTAACATCCTGGTAAATCTCCTCTGCACCTTTTCCACCACCTCCACATCTTTCCTGTTGTAGCACTGCTTCTCCTAGAGACTTCTTGGATATAATGAAACATGTAGGTAGCCTGACAAACAAAAGGAGGTGTGACAACTCAGCAGCAAGACAGACATAAAAGAAGAGAGAAATCGAGGGTATTTACCGCTAAGAATAAAAAGGATGAATAGGATTAACAGAGAGATCCTCGCTGCTGAGGGAGGGGCAATGAGAAGGGGGGAGGGGCAGGGGGACAGACTGAGAGAAACAGAGTGGGAATGGGAGGACAAGAAAGAGGCAGAGTGGTGAGTGGGTGAGCCATAATTGGAAAGAAAGGGCGAAGAGGAGAGAGAAAGAGAAAAGTTTGAATAGTCTTGGAATTGTTTCCCTGTTCTGTTTAGTCGATTGCAGTAGACCATCTGTGTCTTGACAAACAGCCAGATTTCAAAAATATTCAAATGTTAACATCCTTGGGAATTTATACTTGTTCAAATAATTGCAAGGTTAGTTCCAAATCATATATAAAATTCCTGGGTGTGACGTGCTGCTAGATATAACTTGTTCTCACTTGCTTTGTGGTTGCTCATGTGAAAAATGAAGAAGTTACTGAATTGTAACATAGTAGATTGAAGGATTGGAGAGGCTTGGCCCTGGGAAATGGATATGACTTCCTCACTTTGAACAAAACACTGCTGTAGCTAGAGCCCTTGGGTAGTTTGTTGGCTGCAAAACATGGGAATATGTCAAAGCTATGGAGTGTAGGTTCATCAAACTCATTGCAGATACTGAGTCTGCAGTTATAGGGAGATAAGCGAGATACTAGAACTATTTAAATTGAGGAAGTTTGAGATATGTGATAGAGGATTTTAAAACAATGAAGGATTTAAGAAGGTGGAAAGATAACTTGGCCTAATATTCATTTAGTTATACTGTACAGAGTTTGAATCATGCTAAAGCAAAAGGACCTGGGTAGCTAAGAGCTGGCTCCGAGAGTGAGCAGAACCCCTGACACCCCTGTTTATATCTGTCAACCAGATCTGACAACCTCAATCTGGGAACTCATATTCTACGAGGTCCACCTTGCTGAGCTTGTTCCAGTCACTACAAGCTGTCTTTCCCCCAATTAATTGTTCTTACTCTGGATTGTTGAATGCCCTTTTCCATAAACAGCTTAAACCTTACGGCAAAGCGACCACTCTACCCGAAATATTCTTCATTGAAACTTAATCTACTTGACCGACCTCATTTTCAAGAAACAAGTCTATTTGTTCCTTCTTCCTCAATCGATTTTTAAATTACTGCTGTAAGAAATATTTCTGAACCTTCTGTCGGAAATCATCCCCCTCGCTGTCCTATACACAGCTGCTATGCTAGTCCATCTCAGGAAAATGCAAGCTATAATGACTCGATCATTCTTACACCTCTGGAATTTCTTTGCCAGTTTGTTCCTCGATATCTCTCCCACTAATTGCTGGCCTATGGACTACACTGTGCAATGTAATCGCACACTTTTTGTTCCTCAATATGAGCCAAATTGATTGTGCCTTTACACCTGTGGAACACCCTGTATTGTCAGCAGTGAAATATCTCCTTAATTAATATCTCGACCTCCCCCCACCCCCCCCCCCCCCCGCTTTGTCTTTCCGAAACATTTTGTATCCACGTATATTTAACACCCTACCTTGCTTTACTTGGGCTCTTCCGAGGTACACGCTGCTGTGAGGGAGGAGCCAAGCGGAAAGATCAGAGAAGCTGACATTATTCTCCATAAAGTTAGAGAAATTTGGTGGCAACGTTCCAAGTAATGATGTAGTCATAGGGTGATCATGACCATTCAGCCCATCACATTAATACTGGCTGTAGGCTGTTCTATTCTCCTGCTTGATGCTGATAGCCCTATCTTTGTACTTCTCTCGAGTAAACATCAATTCCTTTGCAATTACTGTCTCTGTCTTCATTACCTTTGTAAATAGTGAGTTACAAAACTTTGCCACTTGCTGTGTATAAAAAGAAAACTATTCCTCACATCTCCCATGGATCTCTTGCCCAAATCTGCCCTTGTGTCTTCAACTAACAAGCAGATTTTTATTTATTTCACCCACCTATTCATTATGTTATCCGTGCCCTGCAGATTTCCCCTCAAAGTTCTTTGTCCAAAGAGAACAAAGCCAACTTCTCCATCCTAGCAGCGTTACTAAAATCTCACATTCCTGAAGCATTACCGAGAAACTGTTCCCTTTGGTAGGAGGATCGGTCATGGGGGAGTAAGACTTTTTTTTCAATGGGCTGGCACTGAATCAGTGGGCCAAACAGCCTCCTCCTCTGCAAGGTCTGAAGGTAAAGCATGTAGGGTGACACTAAGCCCTGCTTTTATTGGCCAATCTTCTCTGACTGTGGAAATATCTTTCCTACAGGAGGAACCAACCTGGAGATCGGGAGAGAGCACTGTCCGTGATCCTGCCGGTAGTGAACACTGGGAAGCAGATCTCATCTGATCTTTACTGCCTGTGTGGGCGCATATACAAAGATATCTTCATCAGCTCTGACTTCACTGACTATGAGAGCCGAGACAAGTCTTGTTACTGGTAAGGAGCAAGGCTGCTGCGGTTGCTGTTGCTTGGTGAATGGAACATAAAACAATACAATGCAGTGCAGGCCATTCAGCCCACGGTGTTGTGCCAACCTATTAATACATTAGTATTGGTGTGACTAAAAATTCTCTAAGACCATCAGTGCTTTAATTAGAAAGGAAATTCTCACCCTTTGCAGAAGACTTTCATTCTAGATCACTGCCAACTCTGTATCCAGTTGCCTGGCTCAGGCAGCAAGCTAAAGACTTGACTTGTGACACTGTCCCAGTATATTGCAGAGTTGTACTTTCAAACAGTAGCATTGTGGTTACATTACTAGGTCAGTGACCAACAATCTGGAGATACAAGTTCAAGTCTCATCAAGTTGACTGGAGGATTTAAATTCAGCTCACAAATAAATACAGAAGAATAAGCTAAAAAAGGTGACAAAAAAAATGCTGACCATATGGATAGGGTGAACAGCCAAGGGCTGTTTCCCTGAGACCAAAACTAGAGGGCATAGGTTTAAGGTGAGAGGGTGAGAGAGAGGTGAAAGGGCAACCATTTCATACAAAGGAAGGTGCACATTTGGAATAAGGAAATAGTGGAGGCTGGCACAATTACAACATTTAAAAGGTACATGAATCGGAAGGGCTTAGAGGGATATGGACCAAATGTTGAAAAATGGGACTAGATTAATTTAGGCCATCTGGTCGGCACGGAGGAGTTGGACTGAAGGGTCTATTCGCGTGCTGTACAGCTCTATGACTCTAAGAGAACAAAGCCTAGATTCTGTACGTTTTTTATCTTAAAATTAAGAACTATTTAAAGACCTATTTGGTCCACTAGTTTCTGTAAGGAAAGGAAATCTGGTCGTCCTTACCTACTTGGGCCTAAATGTGATTGAGATTCATACCAGAGACTGGTAACTTTAGGATTGAGACCAGGAGACTATTCATACCGAGCGTAAATATTTGGTTTGGAATGGACGTCAGGCTGAGTAGTTGTGGTCATGAAATCTCTGGATTCATGTACCGTATTGGATAGAGTGCAATGTTGTTCTGGAATTAAGATGGGCGGAATGTTTTTCCTCTTCTGGTGATCTGGTGTTGGGGATTCCTATACACTTGAGGAAATTCTAATTTGACTGTGAAGAACTAAAAACTTCACACATCTTCTGTTTTCCTAAGCACAGCCCCAGTTTCATCTCTGGTGCTGTTGAATAACATTCAGAAATCCTCTAACTTAAGGCTGCTGTTAATGCAAATTATATATGAAGTAATATATGATAACAAACTGAGAGAGGGATAATATGTGAGCCAGAGGCTTTTACAAGCTCTATATCTGTAACATGGGAGTTACATAAAGTGTTAAAATGGCTAAGGCAGGGTGATGTAGCTTTATAAAATAGTTGACTATAATTACCTTCATCAGGAGCAACTCTCAGACTGGGGTGAGGATAAGACTCAGGGATATCGTTTAGTTGGGGACCAAACCAGAGACTAAGATGAAAGCTGGAAATTAAGCCCAGCTCCTGTCTTGTTGATTGCTGCAGTTGAAGGCAAGTTCAATGAAGTAATGTCACGGTTTTAAGTTCTTGTCTGTTAATCTAAATGTAAACCAAAGCCTGTTCACATCTACAAACCATACATGAGGAATGTGAGGAATACTCCCCACTTGTCTGGATGACTGCAAATGACAACAGTCAAAAAAGCTGAACACCTTCCCAAGCAATGGAATGGTTAGCACTGCTGCCTCACAGCACTGGGGACCTGGGTTCAATTCCAGCCTTGGACGACTGTCTGTGTGGAGTTTGCTCATTCTCCCCATGTCTGCATGGGTTTCCTGTAAATGATCTGGTTTCCTCCCACAGTCTGAAGCTGTGCAGGTTAGGGTGGATTGGCCATGTTAAATTGCCCACAGTGTCCAGGGATGTGCAGACTAGGTGGATTAACCATGAGAAATGCAGAGTTCCAGGAATGGCATTTGGCAGTGTGGACTTGATGGGCTGAATGGGCTGCTTCTACACTGTGAGGGTTCTAATTTGCTTGATTGGTACCTCATCCACAAAGATTCACTCATTCCATCGTCCCAGTATCATTTGTGAGAGACTGCAGCAACTCACCAAGTGTCCTTTGACTGAACTGTCTGAATCTGTGACCAATAGCGCCTTCAAAGCACAGCAGGAATCAGGGCAAGTACTGACAGGTTTCAATTGTGTAGATGTGCCAAATGCTGCTCCACCATGGCCACAGCTACCAAGGGGAGTTTCATCATCAGCAGCAACTCAAGGGTTGGGGAGAGTTGAGAATCCACCCAGACCCCTTCCTCTTGTGCCCCCTGTTTCTCCATTTGAGGCCCTCCAGCACTCAGTGAATGGGCATGTTCTAACGTGGAGTCAGGTACTGCAGGGGCCATCAGTGGAACCATTAGTGAGAGAGCACAAATGAGTTTGCTATTTGTAAATTTTGATGATAATATTTGCAGCCTTCATTTTAGACTGTCTGTTGTTTTTGTTTTGAAGAACACAACCATTTTGTGATGTTTTTACCTCCCTCTTTGCCAATGTGTGTGAGACAGGTTAGTGGCGGTAAATTCTGTAAAGTAGGTTGTGATCACCATCTTTCAGCTCAGTGTGACATCTGTGCAATGTTACCAGATCATTTTCCTTCACTTGGCAGCTCTGACAGTATTCAGAACCCTCTGAAGGAAGGCCACAGACCTAGTTATCTCTGTGCACAGAGGCTGGCACATCAGTGGAGTATTTTCAGCATTTTCTTCTTTTATGTCAGGTTTACACAACCTGTTGTGCTTTGTTTCAGTGTTTGACTTATGACGGTTACAATAGTCTTCACTCTGTCTGTTGTGAAGTGTTGGCTGTAGTCGCTGCAGCCATATTCCACTTGAATGTCCTGAATTTATGAGGAACAGTATCAATTCTATGACAGCTCTGTTTCAGCATCTTCGCTCTTATAGGACAGCGCGAAGGAGCTAAACCGGAACAGGAGAAGTAAACAAAAAGCCAAAAATTCTGCAAGTAAACAGCAAGTCAGTCAGCAGCAGGAGTTGGAAAAGAGGTTAATATTTCACACAACACTCTCATAAGGCAGCACAGTGACACAGTGGTTAGCACTGCTGCCTCACAGTACCAGGGATCTGGGTTCAAATCCACACTCAGGTGACTGTCTGTGTGGAGTTTGCACGTTCTCCATGTGGCTGTGTGGATTTTCTTCTACAGTCCAAAGATGTGCAGGTTAGTTGGATTGGCCATGCTAAATGTGTGTAAGGAAATGTAGGCTTATAAGATAGGGTGGTGGGCCTGGGTAGGATGCTCTTCAGTGGGTCAGGATGGGCCAAATAGCCTGCTCCCACTCTTTAGGGATTCTATGTTTTGGGGCAGAATGGTTGCTCAGTGGCTAACACTTCTGCCTCACAGTGCCAGGGACCTGAATTTGGTTCCACCCTTGGGCAACTGTCTGTATGGAGTTTTAACATTCTCCACATGTCTATGTGGGATTCCTCCGGTGCTCCAGTTTCCTCCCACAGTCCAAAGGTGTGCAGGCTAGGTGGATTGGCCACTCTAAATTGCCCGTAATGTTCAGGGATGTATAGGTTAGGTGGGTGAGCCATTGGAAATGCAGAGTTATAGGGATAGGATAAGGGGACTGGATCTGGGTGGGATGGCCTTCAGAGGGTTGATGTGGACTCGATGGGCCAAATGGCCTGTGTTCAAACTGTAGCGATTGTATGATTCTACCCCTGCACATCCCAAAGTGAATCCCAGGCAATGAGGTACCTTTTGTAGTGAAGTCACTGTTGAAATGGAGGAATTGTGGCAACCAGTTTGTGGACAGCAAGCCCCCACAAATAGCAATGTGACAATGACCAGAATATCTGCTTCGTGGTTGTGTTGTTTGCGGGGTAATTATTGACCAGGCCACTGTGGAGAACATCCTGTTCCTCTGTTAATTAGTACCGTTAGTTGGTCATCATGCCAAACTGAGAGGGCAGACAGGATCGTGGTTTAATGTCTCATCTTGTAGACTGTGCTTCTAAAAGTGTGGCAGTCCCTCAGCACTGCAGTGAAGCACCTATTTAGATTGCTTTCAGGTTTCTGGTGTGAGAGCTCAATCCGTATCCTCATGACAAAGAGTGGTAGTGCCACCAGTGAGCTACAGTTGGCATGAGTACCATCTGAGACTTCCATTCATGAATGTGTTCTGTGATTATGGCTAAACATGGAAACAACCAGCTAATTTCTTAACCCATTCTGTGCAACCAATCTTCAAGCATGAATGTTTCAATAGAAGCAGCTTCATTTTAATGCATTAGGGGAATTTCCAAATAAGCAGCATCATGGAGATAGCAAGAACTGCAGATGCTGGAGTCAGAGTCTATACATGTGGAGCTGGAGGAACACAGCAGCTCAGGCAGCATCAGATTGGCAGGAAAGTCAACGTTTCGGGCCTAGTCCTAATGAAGGGTCTAGGCCCGAAATGTTGACTCTCCTGATCCTCTGAAGCTGCCTGAGCTGCTGTGATCCTCCAGCTCCGCATTGTATCGACTAAGCAACATTGTAGTATTTAGTAACTTTATCTATTGACAAGGAATAACATATTGGAATATTGATTCCTGAATTAAATGTTAATTTAGCCATTTTTCCCCAAGTGCAATGGTTTTGTAACTAGCAAGAAAATGTGTATTGCTTTAAAATATTACTGTCCTTGAGATTAGTCTTTAATTCCTGGAGAGCTGGGAATCTGGTCCATAACCTCTTGGTACTTTGTATTTGCTTAATTTTCCTAATTCCCCTGGCCCTACGCAGGACCATTTCTCGCAGAAGTCCACATTTCAGTCTTTTTCACTGCAGCCCAAGGGTCAGTCATGTGTTCTTTTCCAAGCAAGGATCAGCTGTCTATCCATCTCACACACACAGACACACACACACACACTCATACACACACACGCACGCACCTACACACACAGACACACGCACACACATACACAGACACACACGCACATACATACACAGACACACACGCACATGCATACATAGACAGACAGACAGACACACACACACACATACTCTCAAACGTGCACACACACACACACACACACACACACATGCACACCCCACCATGCCCGCAATCTTATATTGCCAGCGCTAGTGAAAGGCGTCTAACTTAATCTGCAGCCCAAAAGAAACTGCTGTGAGAGAGCACAATGGACACAAAGCTGTGTCTGAATGCTGCAACATTCTCAGTGATGACAGAGACTGTTTTCGTTTTCAGATCTATGAATTTCCCTGACTGTGCTTCTGCTGCCGTTGGTCTGTCACTAAGGTGACCTGTTATCAGATTGTTGCATTCAAATCTTGTGCAACCAGTTTGCACAGTTGTTTTGATCTTTTGGAATGGAGTTTGAGTGCATACACTGGATGAAATGCAAAGGGACAGGCAGGCTTTCATTTGTTCAGTAGCTGCTGCTGCTTACAGCACACAGCTATTCAAGAATTGGGCCTCTTATTCTGTTATCTGATCTGGGAGCGTTTTCATACTGACACTGGCTATGAAAGACTGAAATACAATATTGTTGCCAGGTGCCTTGATGAAAACAAGAATTGAAGTTGGTCTTTGCATCTTTCTGAAGAAGAGTCATATTCAACTGAAACCCATTTCTCTCTCTACGCGTGATATTGTGTTTCCCCAGCGCTTTGTTTCATATTTTCAGTGTCTACCTTGTTTCTCCTGATCTGCCTCCTTCCCCCTGTTTTGAACAACTATCCCTTCCTTAACCTCAGGAGGAGCTGGATTTAAAGACCTTGTTAAAACCTTCTCCCTGCTGCAGCAGATGATGATAAATCCCACACTAATGTTATGTGATGTTCTGCGAAGATGAGTGAATTTTTTTGTGCAATTCCTAAAGAGGCAGAACCTTTTTAAAAATGTTTATTATCTAGAGTGGGCGGGATCAGTGCATTGGGTCTAGCATTTACTTGCGTAACACTGATTTGAATGACGGACTTTGCAATCTCTTAACGATAACGTGGCTCTGCTCCTAACCAATGTTGAAATAATGGCTTCATTCCAACTTGTGTAAAATGACGTTCCCTTCTACAGAACTGAGCCTTTGTTCTATCTTGTTGTTTTTGCAGCATGCAGATTTAAAGACAAAGTGATACTTGAATTTATGTAGCACCTTCCACAACTTTGGGACACACCAAAGCACTTACAGCTGGTGAGGGACATCAGATTGTAACATTAGAAATATGAGAGAGATGAGGTCATTTGGCCCCTCAAAGATTTGCCATTCAGTAAGATTACAGCTGATCTAACTGTGGCTTTACTTGCTGATCAGTACCTCCATAAACCTCGAACACCCTATGGATCAAAAATCTGTTTAATTCAGACTTGAAAGTATTGGATGACCCAGCCTCCACTGCTGTTTGGGAGGAAGGATTCCAACGGTTATTAAATCTCCAAGGACAGAATTTTATCTTTACCTGCATCTCCGATGACAGATCCTTTATTATTGAATTCCATACCCTCGTTCCAAATTCATTAAGGGCAACCTCTCAGCATCTGCACCATTGAGCCCCTCATTAAAATGGGTCCTCATGTGACTTCTCTAAGAAATGTACCCCTGGAATTAACCATCTTACATCCTGGAAATGGATGATAATTACAAATTTCAGTTGCTAGTAATTTTTTTTTGCATTGATTTAATCTTTATTTACTCTCAAGTGGAAGATGCATGTTAAAATCACGAAGAATGCTGGTTTTTAAATCACAAACTTTATGTTGGATGTGCACACAAAGGTTATTAGTGTACACTATTTTAACCTTTTGAGGGATTTTTGTTTAACTTGCTCCATAGCTGTTCATCAGGTTTTATCTCACCGAATTACTTTCCAGTCTTGCTTCTGAAAAGTCTAGAGTACACATGATCATAGAATCTGGTATATGCAGTGAGTCACCTTTTATTGTAATTTCCAAGTCGCCTGACTGTTTTGTTAAATGTGAGCTGTAAATAAATGTATTTTGCAGATTGTAGGAAGCATGGAGCCTTTAAACAGCCTGAAAATATGGTGATCACCTTAAAACAGGGTTTGGTGCAGTGCAATCTTGTCATTTCCATTCTTCGTCTCCTTCGGTGCTTCCAGCTATTAATCTAGTGGCTGTCTTCTGAGTGTATAGTGTGTTAATTGGGGAGAAGAACGTACTGAGTGGAATCATGTGTTAATTACTCAGTTGCATCATGGTGACATCTCACTCGTCATATGACATGTTGCCAGGCAGTTATTGTTTGGCACGCCCCTTCATTCAACTGCAGGAGGCAGCTTCGCGTTTGTGACTTGAAATAACAGGTTTCTATTTGATTTGAGGAGTGTTGTAACAGCAGAACTGTAACCAAATAGAGGACCATTTAGCTGCGAAAGACAGTTTAATCCTAATTGAGGGATAAATTTAGTAGAGACATTTAAAATCCTGAAGAGTTTTGGTAGATGGTGAGAAGTAGTTTCCACAAACAGCAGGGTCAGTAGAGACATACTAAGACATATTGAGACTAATGGGCAATAAGCCAAGGGCCACCATATGTATGTGATCTGATTGCATTGTCTGAGGAACTTGGGGAAAAGGGATTTGGACTCAAATAAAAGATTTGTAGGGCTCCCAAAGAATGTGCGTCAGAATAGAATTAATTCATTGTCTCTTTCAGATTGCTAATGAAGCCCAATGCAGGACACCATGACCCCACCCTATGTGCAGTCTGCACCAGGTATAGCTCAAATCCTGGACAGTCAGACACTCACGATAACAACGTGTGAAGCTGGATGAACATAGCAGGCCAAGCAGCATCTCAGAACCCTCTCCCCACCCCCCTGTATGATGAAGGGTCAGCTTTTGTGCTCCTGAGATGCTGCTTGGCCTGCTGTGTTCATCCAGCTTCACACTTTGTTATCTTGGATTCTCCAGCATCTGCAATCCAGTCAGACACTCACAATGTGTTGTCAGCTGAGGGAGTGCAAGCTCTGGGTTTCAGAGCTTGAGTAGCAGCTGGTGTCTCTGAGATACATCCAGGAGGCTGAGGGAGTACCATTTAAAAAAAATACATGCATGGGATGTGGCCCATGGCTGAGCGAGCATTTCTTGCCCATTCCTAGTTCCCCTTGAGAAGGTGGGGGTGAGCTGCCTTCTTGAACCGCTGCAGTCCATATGCTGTAGGTTGACCCACAATGCCATTAGAGAGGGAAATCCTGGATTTTGACCCAGCAGCAGTGAAGGAACGGCAATGTATTTCCAAATCAGGATGGTGAGTGACTTGGATGGGAGCCTGAAGGCAGTGGTGTTCCCATGTATCTGCTGCCCTTGTCCTTCTAGATGTAAGAGGAAAGGGTTGGAAGGTGCTGCCTGAGGATCTTTGGTGAATTTCTGCAGTGAATCTTGTATACAGTACACACTGCTGCTACTGAGGGGTTGTGATGGAGGGAGTGGATGCTTGATGATGTAGTGCCAATCAAACGGGCTGCTTTGGCCTGGATGGTGTCAAACTTCTTGCGGGTTGGAGCTGCACTAATCCAGGCAACTGGGAATTATTCCCTCACACTCCTGACTTGTGCCTTGTAAATATCTGTAACATATTTATGGAGGAGTTCATGCCTTGGCTTCAGATTGTCCAGGCAGTAAGGAAGACAAAGCAGCAGTCCAGAAATCCCACGAGTGCAGCTTGCTGCCTTACTAGTTTACATGGTGAGATTAATGGTACCTCCGGCAGTATAGCTACAGTCAAGTTCATGGAACCACGGGCTGTTCAGCAGGATGAGACCAGAAAACTAATGATGCTGGGTGTTTGAGCAGCTGCAGATGTGATTCCTGGGTGGTTTGTAGCTTCGCTGATGCCTGTCAAGGTGCCACGGAATGGCTGTAACCAGGGGAAGAGAATTCCAGTTGTGAAGAAACACTGGATAAGTTGGAATGTGTTTCATTTTGGACCAGAGCAGATTGGAGGAATTTTTCGATGTCAACACAAAATTATGAGAACAATCTATTTCCCTGAGCATGGATTTAAAGCTATTTGCTGAATGGTTAAAGGAGAGTTCTATTTTCTTTTCATTTGGTGGGTGTTGGGAAAGCCAATGTCTAAAAGGATAACGCAGGCATGCACCCTTGTCACATTTGAAGAGATTTCTTTTATTGATCCATGGGATTGTGTAGTTTGCTGGCTAGTCCAGCATTTATTGCCCAGTTAAAATCAAACATTTTTCTGTGGGTCATTTTGTCACATGTGGGCCAGACCAGGTAAGGATGGCAAACTTACATCCCTGGCAAATATTATTGAACTAGATGGGTGTTTGCAACAACAGGGACAGTGGTTATCATTGGACTGTTTTATTTCAGTTCCAAATTTAACCACCTGTCATGGTGGGATTTGAACCCATGACCCATTAGCCAGGACGAGTCCAATAATATATCATACACCACCATCTCCCCATGTGTGGGGATGAACTTGAAGTGTGACAAAGCCACAGATGCAGATTAGAAAGTTGGATTAAGTTGGATAGTTACTTTTCGGCTCTCACAGACATGGTGGGCCAAATGGACTCCTGCTGTGATGTAAATTCCTCTGATCAGACAATCAGATAAGTGTGCATTCTAGACAGTAGCTGCTCCCCTACCTTCCATTACTGTAATGCTATCATGTGGTATTGTTTTACCAGTAGGTTATTTATCGCCCTCTTGTTCAGTTATTCCTATGCTGTTGTCAGTCAGCACCAGGTGCCATCTGATTAACCCTTGCCCTCACAACATCATTACCTGCCAGTTGCAGACAGTGTCTGGGTTTGGAAAAAAATATATCCATCCGAATGCACCAGCAGCAGGAACCATCTTTAAGGGTCAGTGCTGAAATTCATATCGAATACACAGAGGCATGTTTGACAAAATGTGGAAATCGATTGTATTATGAGGGCGTTTCCCCTGCCCTGTTGCACAAAGTAAACTAATCGTACTGCAGGCTTGTCACTCAATGTAATACTGGCCTTACTAATGCTGCATAAGGCAGCCTTACTGTGTTGCCTAACTCCAGTGTGCAGTGCAGTACAGTCTACCTATAGAGAATTACAAGGTAATCAGCATTGACTTTTTCTTCCAGTGGGTCTTGATGCCTGGTTAATGTTCCAGTTTATCTCCTCGAACCAACTGGCAGATGTTCTGCTACTACCCTTTGTGTTCTAATTGAAATAGCAGGCAGCTAATGCTTATTGACTCACATTTAAAGGTGCACTCTTGAACTTGGGCTGTGTATTTGTGTGGGCAGCTGAATATTAAGCAGGTTAGAGGCTAGACACCAACACTGACAGATTGTTGTATGTAACTTCCAGCCAGTTTGCATTGTATGATGCATGATTCACAAGCCCAATGCAGAACATTAATTTGTTTGCCTGTGCATGATTATCCAGGTGTTTGATGCTAGAGACGTTCACAGGTTGTTAAACATAACTTGTAAATGTTTTTTCTTACAAATGTGATTGGCATCTTCTATCACCAAATTATATTTGTATTAAATCTTTCCAATTCCTGCCACAGCCAGTGTTTCCCAAACAAGTCTGTGATTAATTTGAGAGCATTGATTGTTCATTCTCCTAATAGTTTTAATATTGCCATTGCACAGTCTTCCTGCCAAAGTCTATTACTTGATCAAATAATTCGGGAATGGATTGTCCCTCTATCTCTGCTTCTGTCCCTGCTGAGATTTGTGGATTGAGAACAGCACAACTGGAAAAGGAGATGCTGAGAGCAGATTAAATGTAATATATTTTTAAATGAACCCCCTTGCTGAGGGCAGACACCTCATCCTGAAGCCCAGTGACTCCAGCATAATTTAAGTTCTGCACACCGGTCCCTGACTCGAACTTTCATAATCTTCCAGCCAGCCTGACGTGAACCAAGAGGTTCATTTGAGGCTTGTCTTGGTTGCATGCAAACAGCCAGTTGGATGCCAATTCGAAAATCCCATACAATATTCATGAGGCACCCATCTATCCTGTGGAGAAGTAACAACCAAATAGCAAAAGTGCCATCAACTCATTGTTGGTCAGCAGAACAAGAACAGCGTGAATAACCGAGGAGGATGGATGTTCTTGTTGAATTCAACAAACTACTGGAGAAAGCAAGAGATTTTAGAGAAGAATATCAAACCTGACCTCAGAGTCCATTGCTCCACCAGTCCTTCTGATGGGATTTCTATGCATGCCTTAAGGAACTACCTAGAGAAACCTGATTAGACTATTTGGTCCCTTGAACCTGTTCTGCCATTCAATGAGACTATGGGTGCTTTGTGATATCGCTCTAAGTACCCTGTTTTGCTCCATAAACCACGAATACTTTGGATTGACAGATTTTATAGGTCAGATATAAAATTCATAAACAGTGCTGTATCAATTGCCATTTGTGGAAGAAAATTCTGAATGTTTACCATACTTTGGAGATGTGGGGACATGCTTGAAAATTTCACTTCCAAAAGGCTAACATTGATAACTGCTGGTCCTAGACTTGCCAACTATGTGTCTGGTTTTTCACTATCTACCTATCAGTTGCCCTAAAACATCTTGAAATCTTTAACTCATCAATAACCAATCCACCCTTCATAAAGTGTGAAGGCAAGCTGTGATTTAACCAGGACTTTGTGCAGTTGAATGATAACTTCACAGAATGGCAGAATTCTTAGGGTGAAGAAAATGGCCTTTCAGCGCTTAGGTCCTGCATTGACCCTTGGAATATTCTGACTTGGTACCAATCTCCTACTTTTCTCCACAACCCTGCATATTGCTTCTATTTCTATTTGAACCGGTCTCCACTTTCTCACTGACAACATTTGGAATAGTTCTTCTACATCCTTGTCTTCCAGTCCACTAGGTATTAAGTTCAGTATTCCATTAGCCTTTTTGATTATGTCCTGTTTGTGTTCATGATATTTTAATGGTCTTTGTACCTGAACTACCCCGCCCCCCCCCCCGCCCAAACTCTCTTTGAACTTACAATGTTTCTAGTTTCTCGCTATTTGTAAAGTCTTCTTTCTGTCATTTTGAGATCCTTTTGCTGATGCTTTACCCGTTTGGGTAATCTTTGTAAGTTTGTCTTCCATCTACAGTGCTTTGCACTGCCAGCAAGCTTGGATATGTGTCTTTCTATTCCATTTTCAAAGCTGTTAATAAATAGTGATTTATACGTACAGGCCCCTGTACTGAGCCTTTGCAGGACACCAGTGGTTGCTTTCTACTAATTAGATTATCTGCCCCTTTCATGGGATTTCTCTACTCTACTCCAGACATAGTATCACCTCTGGGATCCCAGTACTAGCTTTAATCGGCTCGGCTTATTTGTGTTTATCTGCAAATAGAATCCCCTAATTAAGATCGCAGAGGGTTAATTGACCATTAAATAAGGAAATAATTATGATGTGGAAATTGCCTGTAACAACTTGCTGGGAGTAGTTTGAAGCTGTGTGACCCCATGAACTGGGAGTATGAGAATCGGCAGCCTGTTTGCTCGCATTGGAAATCAAGGGAATTATGAGACAAGAGTGAAAATCTCAGCAAGCTAAATGCTGCCTGTGTTGTCCCTCAAAAGCTGACAGCAAGAGCTTTGGCAGGAGCCTGGGCTGCAAGGTTTTATGTTTATAGCATTTCAGATGCTTCTTCCAGAAGGTTCTTCTGTATCTCAACGTGCATTGGTGCCAAGTCAGAGAAAAGCTAGAAGCACAGAAACCATTTTTTAGCCATTTGTATAATTTTATTGCCATATTGTATATACAGAATCAATAATAAACTAGTGCAGTATAACTCATCTTCACCTGGCTCAGCCGCTCTGTTGACTTTTCAATGAGTCACCCCTTTAATTAAACCATAGCAGAAAATCACACCACATCAGTCTTTGAAATAAGCCTTTATGTAATGGATAGGAATGGGTAAGTGATGGACACAGTGGGTCAGTAATGGACAGAAACGGTCAGTGATAGATAGGGGTGGGTCAGCAATGGCAACATTATGTAGTCATTTAAAACAGAGAAACGCCTTTGATTTTAAATAAAATGCTAAGCAGTCCAAGCAGTAATGAGTTTCCAAAGTCAGGTTCATGGTTCAGTGCAGCTAGCTGGATTTCCTATTATTCTGGGTGAAGCTTAGCTATTGTGGAGTAGAAAATCAATGGTTATTGTTCATTTAAACTATCAATTAGTGTGTAAAATCCTAGTGGAGACTTAATTGGAAGATGTTAGGCAACACCACTGAGACGCAACAGAATCATAATAAACAAATAACTTGCTTGGCAGGAAATGACCCTGAACCAGGATTCCCAAGTGAGGACATAGCCACAGCTGCCTCATTTTTACTTTGCAATAAAACTTTGTTGAATCAAAACATTTGTGCAACATCTAAGTAGGCCACATGAGAGGGTGGTTACATCCATTTTTCATCACACTGACTCAGCAAGTCACAGATCAGCCAGGATTCTGCAAGTTGACACGAGGAGAACCAAAGAAATCCTGTTTAATTCCGAGCAAAAACACCACAATGACTCCACAACTGTACCTTCTCCCCAGCCAGTACTTAGGTCTAAGTCAAAATGTAAAAGACAGTTTGATTTTCAGCTCACTTCAAACCCCATATCCTATCCATTACTGACCCACCTTTATTCCATCGCTGACCTCCCCCATCAATCACTTACCCACTCTATCTATTGCTGACCAATCCCTATCCATCACTGATCTACCAAAATCCGTCACTAAGCCCACTCCTATCCACCAATAACCCATTCATATCCATCGCTAACCCACACCTATCCAATAGTAACCTAATCTTATCCATCACTGACCCACCCCTATCTATCACTGACCCATTCCTATCTATCACTGATCCACTCCTATCCATCACTGACCCAGCCCTGTACATCACTGACCTAATCCTATCCATCACTGACCCACCCCTATCCATCGCTGACCCATTCCTATCCATCACTGACCCATCTCTATCCATCACTGATCCACCCCTATCCATCGCTGACCCACCCCTATCCGTCGCTGACACACTCCTATGCATCATTGACCCACCACTATCCAACACTAAGCCCACTCCTATCCATCACTGACCCATTCATATCCACTGCCGACCTACCCCTATCCAACGCTAACCTACTCCTATCCATCACTGACCCACCCATATCCATCACTGACCCACCCCTATCTATCACTGACCCAACCCTATCCATCATTGACCCACTCTAATCCATCAGTGATGGATAGGAGTGGGTCAGTGACGGATAGGGGTGGGTCAGCGATGGATAGGATTGGATCAGTGATAGACCACTCCTTTCTGTCACTGACCCAGTCTACTGACCCACCACTATCCATCACTTACCCACTCCTATCCATCACTAGTCCGTTCCTATCCATCGCTGATCCACTCCTATCCATCATTGGCCCATTCCTATCCATCGCTGATCCACTCCTATCCATCGCTGACCCACACCTAGCCATCACTGACCCCTTCTTATCTATCACTGACCCACTCCTATCCATCACTGACCCACACCTATCCATCACTGACCCCCTCTTATCCACCACTGACCCACTCTTATCCATCACTGACCCACCCATATCCATCACTGACCCCCTCCTATCCATCACTGACCCACTCCTATCCATCACTGACACACCCTTATCCATCACTGACCCACTCCTATCCATCACTGACGCACACCTATCCATCACTGACCCCCTCTTATCCACCACTGACCCACTCCTATCCATCACTGACCCACCCATATCCATCACTGACGTACTCCTATCCATCACTGACCCCCTCCTATCCATCACTGACCCCCTCCTATCCATCACTGACATGCTCCTATCCATCACTGACCCCCTCCTATCCATCACTGACCCCCTCCTATCCATCACTGACATACTCCTATCCATCACTGACCCCCTCCTATCCATTACTGACCGCCTCCTATCCATCACTGACCCCCTCCTATCCATCACTGACACACTCTTATCCATCACTGACCCCCTCCTATCCATCACTGACACACTCTTATCCATCACTGACCCACTCCTATCCATCACTGACCCACTCCTATCCATCACTGACCCCCTCTTATCCACCACTGACCCTCTCCTATCCATCACTGACCCCCTCCTATCCATTTCTGACTGCCTCCTATCCATCACTGACCCCCTCCTATCCATCACTGACACACTCTTATCCATCACTGACCCCCTCCTATCCATCACTGACACACTCTTATCCATCACTGACCCCCTCCTATCCATCACTGACACACTCTTATCCATCACTGACCCACTCCTATCCATCACTGACCCCCTCTTATCCACCACTGACCCACTCCTATCCATCACTGACCCCCCATATCCATCACTGACCCTCTCCTATCCATCACTGACCCCCTCCTATCCATCACTGACATACTCCTATCCATCACTGACATACTCCTATCCATCACTGACCCCCTCCTATCCATCACTGACATACTCCTATCCATCACTGACCCTCTCCTATCCATCACTGACCCTCTCCTATCCATCACTGACCCCGTCCTATCCATCACTGACATACTCCTATCCATCACTGACCCCCTCCTATCCATCACTGACATACTCCTATCCATCACTGACCCTCTCCTATCCATCACTGACCCTGTCCTATCCATCACTGACCCCGTCCTATCCATCACTGACATACTCCTATCCATCACTGACCCACTCCTATCCATCACTGACCCCCTCTTATCCATCACTGACCCACTCCTACCCATCACTGACCCCCTCCTATCCATCACTAACCCAACTCTATCCATCACTGGCCCACTCCTATCCATCTCTGTCTCACTCCTTTTACTTTGCCCTCCTGGCCACCCGCCTGCCTTGGGAGTGCTCTGCTAGTTACCCACACCTGCACTGCTTCCAGGTTTAGTTCTCAAGGCAGCTTTCTGAATGACACATTCCCCTCATCTCAACCCAATTCTAATAGAGAGCTGTCCCTCCAGTGCTGAACAGGATTGCAATCATATGGTCTTACCTTCATTTGTGCACAGTATATGGGCATCACTGGGAAGATCAGCAGCCACCGTCCGTCTTAATTGCCCTGGAGGAGCTGACGGTGAGGTGCCCTCTTGAACCACTGCTGTCTGTGTGAGACAGCCATAATGCCATTAAGAAGGGAGTTTCAGGGTTTTGACCCAGTGACATTTGAGGAAATTCCAAGTTGGCCATTGTCATAGAGGGGACCTTGGAGGTGCCGAAGATTTCATATATCTGCTATCCTTCTTCCTAGATAGTAGTGGCCAAGGGCTTGGAATGTGCTATCTGAAAAGCCTTGCTCAATCTCTATAATAGATCTTGTAGATGGTACACATTGCTGGTCCTGAGCATAGTGAAGGGCATGTCTGTTGAAGGTGGTGACTGGGTTGCTTTGTCCTGGATGGTGTCAAGCTTCTTCAGTGTTTTTGGAGCTGTATCCATCCAGGCAAGCGGGAAGTATTCCACCACACTCCTGACTTGTGCCTTATAGATGATGAACACAGGTTTGGGGGCTCAGGAGATAAGTTAGCTGCTGCAGGATTCCTAATCTCTGACCTCGTCTTGTAGTCACTGCATTTATATGACTAGTGCAGTTCATTTTTGGGGGATGGTGTTACCACTGGATTTGAAGGGACTATGAATAGATTCTCCCATTGAAGATAGTCGTTGCCTGGTATTTGTGACGTGAGAATGTTCCTTGTCACTTTTCAGCACAAGCCTGGAAATTGTTCAGTTCTTGCTTCATTTGGATACAGATTACTCCATGGATCTTAGGAGTTGCAAATGGCGCTGACACTGTGCAATCATTGGCAAATATTGTGCGTTCAAACCTGATGACGGAAGGAAGGTCATTGATGAAGCAGCTGAAGATGGTTGGGCCTAGGACACTCCCATGAGGAACTCCTGCAGAGATTTTGCCGCATTCTGAACTCCTGCCCTGAGAGATAGTAGGAACTGTCGATGTTAGAGTCTGAGATAACAAGGTGTGGAGCTGGATGAACACAGCATTCCAGGCAGCATCAGAGACCTGCTCCTGGTGACATTATAACCATGTATCAGCGCAAGCTATTAAAAGGATCCTTAAACTCAAGATCAAATAACACTTCACTATGAAGTGTCATTGTGTTATTATGTCACAAATCAATGCTGTTTGGCCCATTACGTTACAGCTAGCTCTCTATGTAGTACAATCCTATCAACCCCACTCTTTTGCTATGTCCCTACAAGTTTATTTCTCTCAAGTGCCTGGCCAGTTTTCAACTGAAATGATCGGTTGTCTCCACTTCTGCCACCCTCGCAGTCAATAGGCTCCAGGTCACTAACATACGGTGTATTTAAAAAAAAATTCTTCCTCACATCTCCTCTGTATCTCTTGCCCAAATTTTACATTCTTCTCCCCCAGTCCTTGTGCAATGAGCTGATGGGAACTGTTTTTCTCTGCCAACCTCACTTTGACCAATCATTATCTTGCCCATCTCCAACAAATCTCCCCTCAATCTGCTTGGCTCCAAAGTGAACAACCCCAACTTTGCCTTGTGACCTTCATCCCAAAATCCATCATCCCCAGAACAATTCTGATAAATCTCCTCTGCGCCCTCTCAAAAACCCTCACATCTTCTGAAAACTGCACAGAACAAAGTCTTATAGTTCTAATTGACCTTGATTTGGTCAAATTTGAGATCATCAATGTTTACTGTTTCCTGTCAGTCTGCAACTGTGATCACTGAGGCATCTGTACTAAATACCAAAACGAGACTTAGAGTCATAGAGCCATACAGCATGGAAACAGACCCTTCGGCCCAACCCTTCCATACTGTCAACATTCTCAAACTAAACTAGATCCACTTGCCTGCATTTGGCCCATATCCCTCTCAAATCTTTCCTATCCATGAACTTATCTAAATGTTTTTGAAACATTGTAACTGTACCTTCTATTCATGAACTTATCTAAATGTCTTTTAAACGTTGTAACTGTACCTGCATCTACCACTTCACCAGAAGTTTATACCAAACACTTTCTTTTTTAAAAAAAAGTCCTGAATTTTGTCTTTCAGTTTAGCTGGTTTTGATATTTGATAGAGTTCTGCTATCTCAAACTGACCAACCCAGATTATTTAAGATCCAAATATGGAAAAAAATGTGAAACAAATTGGCTTACAATAAAAGCAAAATGGCTCTTCTTAAAGGAAATGCGATGGCTCATTCCGCAAGAAGGGAAAAGTTCTGCAAATAGATACTGCTTGAAAGATATTGTCCTTTCATTTGTTGAACACACTGGGATCGGATGATACCCTGTATGGAAGCCAGCTCTCGACACAGCTCAAAGACAGCGAATGTTACAGTAGTGAGTGGGACAGGGTTCAGAAAGAAGACCAGCTTTAGCACAAACACCAGAAGCTAGCGTCTTTGTCAAAACACTCATAAACATGTAGGATTCAGTTTTTCAATCTCTGTTCTATTTTGAGAGCATAGAGGGGATACCTTCTGGTCCATTGCCTCTCGCACTTCAAAGCACCAGTGCAGGAAACACGGTGTCGATGATGAGTTATTGCAGTCAGTGCTGAGCACGAGTGCACAGATGCGGGTGGGAAGCATAAGCACACCAAGTAGTTGAGGGCAAGCTTAGATCCTAGCTCTGCTGAAAGGCTCGACTTTATAACAATAAAAAACAGAAACCGCTGGAGAAACTCAGCAGGTCTGCAGCATCTGTGGAAAGAAAACAGAGTTAATGTTTTGATTCCAATGGCCCTTCTCAGAACAGTGAACGGAACAGATGCTGTGTTTCTCCAGTAAATTCCGTTCTTGTTCCAGCTTTCCAACATCACAGTTTTTTAGTCTTTAAATGCTAAAGTTGCTTTCTGTGGCTCAGTGGCTTCTGAATGTTTTGAGCTGACTTCCTGAGAACCCACAACTGTCTGGGGGAGTTGGACGAGCCCACTGCCAAATGATGTGGGATTCTGGTCTTAGGTACTGACAATCTGTAATCAGTCCTAAAAGGGTACACTGCCAGTTGTTTATGTGAAGCCTCCTTGTGCTGGCCTGTAGCACCAGCCCACAGTAACCCTCACTTGAAGAATGCTCTCTCTAAGAAATAGGCATGAAACCATTCAATAGGCGAGAATTCCTCTCACTCTTTAATCTCTGTGACATGTTTTGCCTCGGACATGTTTCATCCCCATCACCGCACACCCCCGCCTCAGCTCTCCTTCTCAGTTATAAGACCATAAGACATAGGAGCAGAAGTTAGGCCATTCAGCTTTTTGAGTCTGTTGCGCCATTCAATCATGGCTGATAAGTTTCTCAACCACATTCTCCCGCTTTCTCCCCATAACCCTTGATCCCCTTGATCATCAAGAACCTACCTACCTCTGTTTTAAATGTACTCAATGACCAGGCCTCCACAACTTTCTATGGCCATGAATTCCATAGATTCACCACTCTCTGGCTGAAGAAGTTTCTCCTTATCTCTGTTCTAAAAGGTCTTTCTTTTATGGGTGGCATGGCAGCTCAGTGGTTCGCACTGCTGCCTCACAGCGCCAGGCACCTGAGTTTGGTTCCAGCCTCGGGCAACTGTCTGTGTAGTGTTTGCACATTCTCCCCGTGTCTGTGTGGCTTTTATCTGGTTTCCTTCCATAATCCAAAGATGTGCAAGTTAGAGTGGAATGGCCCTGCTAAATTTCCCACAGTGCCCAGGGATGTTTAGGTTAGGTGGGTTAGATAGGGGAATGGGCCTGGGTGGGATGCTCTTTGGAGGGGCACAGTGGACTTGTTGGGCTGAAGAATCTGTTTCCACACAGTAGGGATTCTATAATATGACTTTGTCACATACATTTAACTTATTTGATAATTTTTAATTGATTTTTAGATAGGCACATGGATGAGAGTATAATGTCGGGTATGCAGAGTAGTTTGATCTTAGTAGGATAATAGGTCAGCACAACATCATGGGCTGAAGGGCCTGTACTGTGCCGTACTGTTCTATGCACTGTAAGGCAGTGCCCTCAGGTCCTAGTCTCTCCTACCAATGGAAACATCTTCCCAACATCCACTCTGTTCAGTCCATTCAGTAATTATTCTGTAACTTTCAGTAAGATTCCACCTCATCCTTCTAACCTCCATTGAGCTTAGACACACAGTCCTCAAACATTCCTCACATGTTAAGCTTTTCATTCCTGGGATCATTCTCGTGAACCTCCTCTGAACCTGCTCCAGTGACAGTGCATCCTTCCTGAGATATGGGGCCCAAAACTGCTCACAATATTCCAAATGTGACCTGACCAGAGCCTTATAGAGCCTCAGAAGTAATTCCCTGCTTTTATATTCAAGTCCTCTCAAAATAAATGCCAACATTGCATTTGCCTTCCTAATTACTGACTCAACCTGCAGGTTTACCTTGAGAGAATCATGGACTAGAACTCCCAAGTCTCTTTGCACTTCAGACTTCTGAATTTTTTTCCGGTTTAGAAATTAGTCCATGCTTTTAATCTTCTTACTAAAGTGCATGACCTCACACTTTTCCATATTGTGTTCCATCTGCCACTTCTTTGCCCACTATCCTAACCTGTCCAAATCCTTCTGCAGCCTCCCCACCTCCTCAATATTACCTGTCTTTCCAACTATCTGTGTATCGTCTGAAAACTTAGCCAGAATGCCCACAGTTCCTTCATCTAGGTCATGAATGTATAAAGTGAAAATTTGTGGTGCTAACACTAACCCTTGTGGAACACCACTTGCTACCGGCTGCCATCCTGAGAAAGACCCTTTTATCCCTACTCTATACTTTCTGCCAGACAACCAATCTTCTATCCATGCTAGCATCTTGCCTCTAACACCATGGGCCCTTATCTTACTCAGCAACGTCCTGTGTGGCACCTTGTCAAAGGCCTTCTTGAAGTCCCAGTAAATAACATCCATTGCCTCTCTCTGGTCGACCCTGCTCATTACTTCCTCAAAGAGTTCTAGCAGATTTGTCAGGCATGACGTCCCCTTGATGAATGCGTGCTGACTTTGCCCTACGTTACCATGCACTTCCAAATATTCAGAAATCTCATCCTTCACAATCGACACTAAAATCTTGCCCATAACAGAGGCTGGGCAAATTGGCCTTTAATTTTCTATCTTTTGCCTTACTCCCTTTTTAAACATGGGTGTCATGTTAGTGATTTTCCAGTCCTCTGGGACCCTCCCTGACTCTAATGATTCCTGAAAGATCACTGTTAACGATCTCTTCAGCTAGCTCCTTAAGAACTCTGGAATTCAATTAATCTGGTCCTGATGATTTATCCACCTTCAGGCCATTCAGTTTTTATAGCATCTTCTCCTTGGTGATGGCCAACATACTCTACATCCTGACTCTCAAATTTTTGGGATGATGCTCATGTCTTCCACTGTGAAGACCGATGCAAAGTAATTATTCAGCTCATCAGCCATTTCCTTGTTCCCCACTACTATCTCTCCACTGTCATTTTCCAATGGTCGAATGTCCACTTTTGCCTCGCTTTTGCCATTTATATATCTAATGAAGCTCTTACAGTCTTCATTTATACTACTGGCTAGCTTACCCTCATATTTAATCTTATCCCTCCTTATTTCTTTTTTTTGTTGCTCTCTGTTGGTCTTTGTAAGCTTCCCAGTTCTCTGGTTTGCCATTGCCCTTTGCCACATTAAATGCTTTCTCTTTTGCTTTTATGCTATTCCCTAACTTCCTTAGTCAGCCATGGTTGCCTCATCCTCCCTGTACCATGCTTATTTTTCCCATGGATGAATTTTTGCTGTGTCTCCTGAATTACTCCTAAAAACTCCTGCCATTGTTTGTTCTCCAGTATTTCCTGCAAAGCTCCTCTCCTAGTCAATTCTGCCCAGCTCCTCCCTCACGCCTCTGTAGTTGCCTTTATTCAGCTGTAATATCATTACCTCTGATTCTATCTTGTCCCTCTCAAATTGCAGAGTAAATTCAATCATATCATGGTCACTGCCTCTGAAGGGTTCCTTCACCTTAAGCTCCGTTATCGAGCCTGCCTCACTGCACAACACTAAATCCAGTACTGCCTGTTCCCTAGTGGGCTCCACCACCAGCTTCTCCAAAAAGCCATCAGTAGACATTCCACAAATTCATTTTCGTGCAACCACCACCAACCTGATTTTCCCAACCCACCCACATATTGAAATCCCCCATGATCACCCTAACTTTGCCTTTCTTCCCACCTTTTCTCTCTCCTGGTGTATCTTGCATCCCAGCTCCTGGCTACTGTTTGGAAGCCTGTACATAATTCCAATTATGGACTCCTTTTTTTACCTCTGTGGTTCGTCAACTCAGTTACACTTTCTCTCTCAATCTCTGTCTGTAACACTGTCTCTATCTCAGTTTCAATCCTTCTACCCCAATGCTGTCTGCCCTTAATCTGTAAATTCTTTCAAGATGCACTAATTTCAGGCAGAGCCACAGTGTGAAAGTCATTGGAGTAGCAGTCCAGAGCCCCAGGTTAATGTTCTGGGGTACAAGAGCTCAAATCCCACCACAGCAGCTGGCGAACTTGAAATTAATAAAAATCTGAAATAAAACATTAGCTTAATGCAGACTGTCTAACCACAATGTGGATTCTTATAAGTAAAAATCCACCTGGGTTGCTTATGTCCTTCAGGGAAGGAAATCTGCCATTCCTACCAGGTGTGTGACTCCAGACCCGCAGCAACAAGATTGATTCTTAACTGCTCTCTGGGCAATTAAGGATGGGCAATAAATGCTGGCCAATGTTAGCCATTATCTCACGAGTGAGTTTTTACAAAAAAAAGAGAAATTTCTGGTGAGCTTTGTCTTGGAAAAGCTGTTGGAGCTTGTATCATCACTATCCATAGTTCCAGATCACAGCCTGCATGTAAAAGTGTACTGTTTCCATAGTGACTTGTAGTCTTGAGTGAACTAGAACATACAATTCCCGACCATGCCTGTGAGATCAAAGACTGCGTGAACCATGGAACATGGTGTACTTCCAATTCAATTGATTCTGCTATATTACCAGTGATTACATTCCGATGATTTATGTAAGCAATGAACTATGGGGTGCAAAAAAGGATTTCACAACAGAATATCTGCTTCATAGAATCCCTACATTGTGGAAACGGGTCCTTCAGTCCAACAACTTCACACTGAACCTCAGAGCATCCCATCCAGACCCATCCCCCTATAACCCACCTAATTTACAAACACTACAGGCAATTTAGCATGGCCAATCCACCCTAACCTGCACATCTTCGGACTGCGGGAGGAAACTGGAGCACCCGGAGGAAGCCTGCTCAGACACAGGGAGAAGGTGCAAACTCCACACAGACAGTCACCTGAGTGTGGATTTGAACCCAGATCCCTGGTACTGTGAGGCAGCAGTGCTAACCACTGTGTCACTGTGCTGCCTTATGAGAGTGTTGTGTGAAATATTAACCTCTTTTCCAACTCCTGCTGCTGACTGACTTGCTGTTTACTTGCAGAATTTTTGGCTTTTTGTTTACTTCTCCTGTTCCGGTTTAGCTCCTTCGCGCTGTCCTATAAGAGCGAAGATGCTGAAACAGAGCTGTCATAGAATTGATACTGTTCCTCATAAATTCAGGACATTCAAGTGGAATATGGCTGCAGCGTCTACAACCAACACTTCACAACAGACAGAGTGAAGACTATTGTAACCGTCATAAGTCAAACACTGAAACAAAGCACAACAGGTTGTGTAAACCTGACATAAAAGAAGAAAATGCTGAAAATACTCCACTGATGTGCCAGCCTCTGTGCACAGAGATAACTAGGTCTGTGGCCTTCCTTCAGAGGGTTCTGAATACTGTCAGAGCTGCCAAGTGTAGGAAAATGATCTGGTAACATTGCACAGATGTCACACTGAGCTGAAAGATGGTGATCACAACCTACTTTACAGAATTTACCGCCACTAACCTGTCTCACACACATTGGCAAAGAGGGAGGTAAAAACATCACAAAATGGTTGTGTTCTTCAAAACAAAAACATCAGGCAGGCTAAAATGAAGGCTGCAAATATTATCATCAAAATTTACAAATAGCAAACTCATTTGTGCTCTCTCACTAATGGTTCCACTGATGGCCCCTGCAGTACCTGACTCCACGTTAGAACATGCCCATTCACTGAGTGCTGGAGGGCCTAAAATGGAGAAACAGTGGGCACTAGAGGAAGGGGTCTGGGTGGATTCTCAACTCTCCCCAACCCTTGAGTTGCTGCTGATGGTGAAACTCCCCTTGGTAGCTGTGGCCATGGTGGAGCAGCATTTGGCATATCTACACAATTGAAACCTGTCAGTACTTGCCCTGATTCCTGCTGTGCTTTAAAGGCACTATTGGTCACAGATTCAGACAGTTCAGTCAAAGGACACTTGGTGAGTTGCTGCAGTCTCTCACAAATGATACTGGGACGATGAAATGAGTGAATGTTTGTGGATGAGGTACCAATCAAGCAAATTAGAACCCTCACAGTGTAGAAGCAGCCCATTCAGCCCATCAAGTCCACACTGCACTATGCCATTCCTGGAACCCTGCGTTTCTCATGGTTAATCCACCTAGTCTGCACATCCCTGGACACTGTGGGCAATTTAACATGGCTAATCCACCCTAACCTGCACAGCTTCAGACTGTGGGAGGAAACCAGATCACTTACAGGAAACCCATGCAGACACAGGGAGAATGCGCAAACTCCACACAGACAGTCATCTGAGGTTGGAATTGAACTCAGGTCCCTGACGTTCTGAGGTAGACCATAAGACCATAAGACATAGGAGTGGAAGTAAGGCCATTTGGCCCATCAAGTCCACTCCGCCATTTAAATCATAGCTGATGGGCATTTCAACTCCACTTCCCTGCACTCTCCCCGTAACCCTTGATTCCTTCTGAGATCAAGAATTTGTCGATCTCTACCTTGAAGGCATCCAACGTCCCGGCCTCCACTGCACTCCGTGGCAATGAATTCCACAAGCCAATGAATTCCACTGCCACAAGTAGCAGTGCTAACCACTGTGCCGCCCACCATGCTTATCATGACACTTTGGCTGTAGAAGATGCGTCGCTCCTTTTAATGCAAGTAGCAGATTAAAAGTCTTGACACAAACCAATATTTGCAGCCAGAAGGGAATTGGAGAGAAACTGATGTTAAATAGTAGAGGCTATTGGAGATTAACACTTCCAGCAATGTTTGACCTACATTTCGTGACCCCTTAGAAAACTGATTTGATGATCAATGAGCTCAATCAATATTTTATCAGATGTTCTGGCGCAAAGCATATGAGGAAATATTCGAAGAGAAATTGTTCAGGGAAACAATTAATGTGATTAATTATATAATTCTTTTCAAAGTGGCATGGGTCACATTCCCTGACAGAGCAGTTCATTCAGATTTGCGCATTCCAGAACTTTTTTCCTTGAAATGTTGCAACAGGCAACTCCCAATGGAAAGCCTGTAGCCTCCTACAACCTAAAACCTAAGCTGATGTGTGTCGTAAATGGGATGCAGTGTTCACAGTCTATTTGATTAGAGCAGATATAGTCCCAGTGCAAAATGCTGCAGATTCTAGAATTGTGAACCAAAAGTAATCAGAGAATACAGGAAATACTCAGCCAATCAGCTGTTATCTGAGGGAGTGGGAGAGAGAAACAGAAACTGAGCTTAAAACATTTTTGGGTCAGTTGTGTCAAAGTTTAAAGAAGTTGGAATTTCTCTTCTAAAAATTGTTGGTCTCTGGAGATGTCATAAAAATATGATGCATGGCCCAACTCATAAATGCTGTAGCATGAAATTGAATAAGAACTGGAATGCAAAAGCAAAGTTTAATGTAATTAAAGAGGAAATCAGACCAACAGCAGTATCTTAAACTGTTCTCTGGTATCTTAAACTGTTCTCTCCAGCAAAATTTTTACTTGAACTTCCTCCAAGTCTTTAACACAAGCTCAGTCTCATGCATACCCAAGGTATCTAGAATCTGCAGCATACCCAAGGTATGCAGGTGAAGATAAATGTGAGGTGCTGCATTTTGGAAAGGCAAATCAGGGCAAAACCTATGCACTTAAGGGTAAGGTCCTGGAGAGTGATACTGATCAAGGACAATTTGGAATGCAGCTTTACAGTTCCTTGAAAGTGGAGTTGCAGGTAGACAGGATTGTGAAAAACCTGTTCGGTATGCTCACCTTTGTTGGTCAGTGCAGCTGCCAGGACATTGCTACATATGGAATACTATATTCAGTTGTGTTCTCCCTGCTATATGAAGGATGTTGTGAAACTTGAAAGGGTTCAGAAAAGATTTATGAGGATGTTGCCAGAGTTGGAGGGTTTGAGCTACAGGGACAGGCGGAATAGCCTGGGGCTATTTTCCTTGGAGCATCGGAAGCTGAGGTTAGACCTTATAGAGATTTATAAAATCATGACGAGCATGGGAAAAGGGTGAATAGACAAGGCCTTTTCCCTGGGATGGGGGAGTCCAAAAATTGGAGGGCACAGGTTTAAGGTGAGAAGGGAAGGATTTAAAAGGGACCTATGGGGAAACGTTTTCACACGGGGAGGTGTGTGTATGGGCTGAGTGCCAGAGGAAGTGGTGGAGACTGGTGGAGATTCCCCATGGTAGGCTATTGCAGAAAATTCGGAGGCATGGGATTGAGGGTGGTTTAGCAGTTTGGATCAGAAATTGGCTAGCTGTAAGAAGACAGAGGGTGGTGGTTGATGGGAAATGTTCATCCTGGAGTTCAGTTACTAGTGGTGGACCACAAGGATCTGTTTTGGGGCACTGCTGTTTGTCATTTTTGTAAATGACCTGGATGAGGGCGTAGAAGGATGAGTTAGTAAATTTGCAGATGACAGTAAAGCTGGTGGAATTGTAGATAGTGTGGAAGAATGTTACAGGTTACAGAGGGACATAGATAAGCTGCAGAGCTGGCCTGAGAGGTGGCAGATGGAGTTTAATGCGGAAAAGTGTGAGGTGATTCACTTTGGAAGGAGTAACAGGAATACAGAATACTGGACTAATGGTAGGATTCTTGGTAGTGTGGATGAGCAGAGAGATCTCGGTGCCCATGTGCATAGATCCCTGAAAGTTGCCACCCAGGTTGATAGGGTTGTTAAGAAGGCATATGGTGTGTTAGGTTTTATTGGTAGAGGGACTGAGTTTCGGAGCCATGAGGTAATGCTGCAGCTGTACAAATCTCTGGTGTGGCTGCACTTGGAGTATTGTGTACAGTTCTGGTCGCCGCATTATAGGAAGGATGTGGAAGCATTGGAAGGGTTCAGAGGAGATTTACCAGGATGTTGCCTGCTATGGAGGGAAGGTCTTATGAGGAACGGCTGAGGGACTTGAGGCTGTTTTCATTCGAGAGAAGAAGGTTAAGAGGTGACTTAATAGAGACATACACGATAATCAGAGGATTAGATGATGTGGACAGTGAGAGCCTTTTTCCTCGGATGGTGATGGCTAGCACGAAGGGACATAGGTTTTAATTGAGGGGTGATAGATATAGGACAGATGTCAGAAGTAGGTTCTTTACTCAGAGAGTGGTAAGGGCGTGGGATGCCCTGCCTGCAACAGTAGTCGCCTCGCCAACTTTAAGGGCATTTAAATAGTTATTGAATAAACATATGGATGCTAATGGAATAGTGTAGGTTAGATACGACCATAAGACATAGGAGTGCAAGTAAGGCCATTCGGCCCATCATGTCCACTCTGCCATTTAAATCATGGCTGATGGGCATTTCAACTCCACTTCCCAGCACTCTCCCCGTAGCCCTTGATTCCTTGGCGATGGGCTTCAGATTGGTTTCACAGGTTGGCGCAACATCGAGGGCCGAAGGGGTTGTACTGCGCTGTAATGTTCTGTGTTCTGTAAGTACAACATTTAAAAAGCGTCTGGATGGGTGTATGAATAGGTAGATTTTAGAGGGATATGGGCCATATGCTGGGAAATTGGACTAGATAAATTTAGGATTAATCTGGTTGACATTGATGAGTTGGACCAAAGGGTCTGTTTCTGTACTGTACATCTCTATGACTCTTTGCTCAGAGATTTGTTTTACAATAGATTCCTCCAAGTGGAATTCAACTGGGTGAAATATAGAGCTGACCAAAGAATTATAGTCCACTGACTGCCCAGCAATATCTGGTACTGATTGCCCCATTGGTAAAAATGTAAAGATTCCAGTAACACACCAGGCCACTGCACTTTCAGAACAAATGCTTCATGGCTGTTTGGCACTTTGTGACAATACTGTGGCTTTAAGAGGTGTATTTTGTCCTGTTTTTGTTTTGAAGAGTGGTTTTAAGGCAGAGGTCCCAAGTTGTCTATTTGACTATGATAAAGTACAAAGCTTGTGAGGCATTGGGTTTTTCCTTTAAAAGTTGGAACAATAGAAGCAGCCTGAATGGGTGAGGTCAAGCTCCCACAGAACCAAGACTTTTAGTTTTAGTTTTTTTTCAGTAGCGGTTGCTGGGGTCTTGAAGCTGGATTTGGAAAATTAAATTACATCTCTCCCTGCTGCTGTCTCTCTCTGAGTTTTCTTTTGATTTTTTTTTCCCCATACTGGAGAGTTGCCTGTGAGACAATTTAATTTTCTGAATTTACCTTTGCCAAGGGTGTATTTGTGGGATGTTATTATGTTGGAACAGTTACTGTTCAGTAGTTAAATAATCAGTTATTTTAGTAAGTTTGCAATTAGAGTGAATTATTCCAATTTCTTCTTTATTTTATTGTATTTTTTCCCTTCGTTGTATAGTGAATGAATAAAATGTGTTTCGCTTCAAATCCGGTAGTTTGACCAATCAGTTTTCATCCAGAATGCAATGCCTGGCACTTGCCTTTTAAATAAGAAAAAAATAAGATCTGGGTTATCTTCTTAATATATTTTAGGGTTTGGTCTGGTCCATGACACTTTGCTGTTCTCTCCCTGCAGGTATGGGATGGCCTTTGAGCATGAGCCCACATTGCACTCAGGGATTAATGTTGCTGTGTTCCTCATGGCAGCCGGCCATAAGTTTGACACCTCACCTGAGCTTCGGAAGATAGGTAACGTTTGTTGTAATATCAGTCCTTTGGACTGCATGAGTTAATGATGCATGATCTGCACAGAACTTCATCCCCGCAGAATCAGCCTTATGAAGGTATGGATGCATATTGTGTATTTAACAAGAAATACAAAGTCTGTTTCTAGGAAACTGGTTGAATTGGCATCAGGACAGATACCAGCAAACCCTGACCAATTAGAAATACTCAGCTTGTCGGGCACAGTTAGTATAGATGGGAGAGAGAAACAATGAGAACCATGTTATGTGACAAAGTGAACCTTGTGACTCTATGACTATGTGGTTAATTCTGTTTCTATCTCCCCACAGATGCATTGAATATTTCCAGCATTTTCTATTTGTATTCTCGACTTTCAGAATCTGGAGAACTTTGCTTTTATATTCCTGTTCTTATTCACACCATTTTATCCCCACGTACTCGAGCTTTTATTGAGTTTGTCCAGGCATAATGATTTTATGACATCTGAAGAGACCAACAACTTTCCAAGGAGAAATTCCAACTTTTTAATAGCTGAAAGGATGACACATCAAGACTTAATGCTTTAAAAAATCCTTTACTGCATCAAATAATAAATAATAAAATGCAATTGACAAAATACTGTGGTGCCTGTTGGCAACTTATGTTTTAAACCATGGTAACAAGGAGTGCCTTGTTATTTATAGCACATTGCATTCCTCATAGAGTTAGAATTCTTTTAGTAACAGTTCATAGTCGTACCCAACTCCCAATATGTTGCTTCCTATAACTTTTCCAAGCTGGGAAGCTTCTAATCCCAGTTTCTATTCACCACGAATATAACACTGTAGACTGTCCCACAAATTCCAAGTGAGGCAAATCTTCCAGCCTTTTCAACTCTTCACAAAGATAATGGGAACTGCAGATGCTGGAGAATTCCAAGATAATAAAATGTGAGGCTGGATGAACACAGCAGGCCAAGCAGCATCTCAGGAGCACAAAAGCTGACGTTTCTGACGCATCTTAGTTGAAACGTCAGCTTTTGTGCTCCTGAGATGCTGCTTGGCCTGCTGTGTTCATCCAGCCTCATATTTTATTATCTTGCAACTCTTCACAAACCTGGTTTTCAAACTGAGCATGAACTCCCTTCCAAGTTCTGTGGGGTAAACAACAGAGCCTGCAATTTCTCTAATATTGCAGGCTTGGCTAATTTCACTCCTTGCTGTCTACGTCTGCAGACTACATCAAATAAACCTGTATATGCCATCTGAAATATTGCTGATTTTTTAGGGAAATCTCTCACCTGATCTCAAGATGACTTCATCTACTTCCTTCTCATGGAAACAGGGAACTCAATTGCCTTGCATCTTAGTTGAAATGTTAATTAGTCGTCTAATATCGTAACTTCCTTTTACCCTGTAAGTAAAGAAATAGTTCACAGTGGGCACATTTGTAACTTGATATTAATAGCGTTTCTTTCTGGGACCTCTGGGGACTCAAAGACTGCTTCTTGTAAAATTCAGAAACATCTCATCATTCTCCGGTATAAACACTTTGCACCTTCCCTTCAAAAGCTTAATCATAATCAATTTCTGATCTCGAGCAAATAAACCACCCAAGCTAAATATTGTGCAGTCCCCGGCTCATATATTTAAAAAACACTTTCATTTACTCTCCACTTGAAGTTACAGTTTCAATCTGTAACACTCGTGCAAACCAAAAGGTTTAACTCTAAAACATCATTATTCTATGAACCACACAAGTCTATTAGCAAGCTCTGGGAATGTAAGGCAGAAATATATAGACCTCCTCACTAGTCGAGAATTTAAGGGTATTGGGAGAGGGTGAAAAGGTAGCTTTCAGGCGGTCGTGAGACCAGCTATGATCTTACTGAATGTAGTAGGATGCAGAGCAGATTCAAGGGACTGAATGGCCTAATCATACACTAAGCTTATGTGTTTACCATAAAGGAATTGCATGAGATGATACATTTGCCTGATACTTGACCATTCTTCAATCCCAGTGACTTTGCAGGGCTGAAGCAGGCTATTAAGCGTGAAACTCCAATGTTTTATTTACAAGCTGCCATGATCTAATTGCATCCCTAATTTCTTTTTCTTTTAACTTACAAAGCATTTGTTAATTTGAAATGTGTATTAGGTTTTGCCTGTCTCTTGTGTAAATATTTGCCCAGATTTAAAAATAATGTTTTCAGTAAAATATAACTTATCTTCGCAGCACTGTTTTCTCATGCGCCTTGAGATTTTCGCAGTTTGGAATTTGGTTTGGGTTATTAAATTGTGTTAAAGAATTATAGACAGGATTGCACTCTTTTTGTTAGGAAGGCCAAAGAAGGGTAAATTGCTCAGTTTCTTTTGCGCTGTGATTTTCTGCAGCATGCTACCTAATAGTTGCTACGAGTGGAAGTCTCGCTGTTTGATATTTATTGTCACATGTCCTGAGATGGGGTGAAAAGTGTTGCTTTGCGTGCTATACTGTACAAAGTGCATCAGAGGAGCAGAACAGAGTGCAGGACATAAAACAGTACAGCACAGCACAGGCCCTTCGACCCACAATGTTGTGCCGACCTATTATCCTACTCTAAGATCAAACTACCCTGCATACCCTACATTTTATTATCATTCATGCGCCTATCCAAGAGTCATTTAAATGTCCCTAATGTATCTGACTCTAATACCACCGCTGGCAGCAAATTCCATGCACCCACCACTCTCTGTGTAAAGAACCCGCCTCTGACATCTCCCCTATACCTACCTCTACATCACCTTAAAACTTTCCACCCTTGTAATAGTCATTTCTGCCCTGGGAAAAAGTCTCTGGCCTATCGTTTATAATTGACTTACTGTTGAGAGGATGTTTGTATAGTGCTACTGTTGAACTTCATATAGTAGATATTGCCACCTTAGTGTGGGTGGCTCGATTTATCTACAGGAGACATGAACAGAATGATATGCTTATAATGTTTAAAAAAAACACAACTCACAAGGAGCCAGCATAAGCTCTTTGAATTATTACTGTGCTGTGCATTCTATTAAAGAGATATTTAGGTAGAAATGGCACCCAGTTTTAGTGGCAGTGTATCACTCACATACCATCCACTCTTGTATTTCACTGCTGCTATTGCTGATTCTACAATGTATTTAAGTATCTGTACCCTGCAAGCTGAGCTCCTGCATGCCTTGCCTGAAGCCCATAGACTTTGTTCACTATGGAGGTTACATTGAGTATTGTTACAGAATCAGAAGTTACAGAAGAATGCCAATGTGAATGCACTGACTGCAGCTTTTTAACAAGTCTATAGCTAATATCATCTTTTTACTATGTTCTTTCATAAGTGTGGCACAGTGGCTCAGTAGTTAACTCTGCTGACTTACAGCACCAGGTGCCCTGGTTCAAATCCGCCCTCGGGTGACTGCCTGTGTGGAGTTTGCATATCCTCCCCGTGTCTGCGTGGGTTTCCTGCGGGTGCTGTAGTTCCTTTCCATGGTCCAAAGATGCCCCTGCTGGGACAATTGGCCATGGGAAGTTGTCCATAATGTGCAGGCTGGGTGGGTTAGCCATAGGAAATGTAGGGTTACAGGGAATGGGTCTGGGTGATGTTCTTCAGGGAGTCAGTGTGTGGGCTCAATGGGCCAAATTGCCTGTTTCCGCACGGTATCTATATAGTCGAATCTTCAGACCTGTTTGGTACAAGTCCAACTGCTTTGCTAATACTCATAAAGGCTGACAACCTGGTGTTCTGATAAACCGTTTTAGATTTCAGCAGAGAACAAATTGCATCCACACAGTTTTATGAAACCTTTGGGCAGTTAGGAGTGGACAATAAATGCTGACCTTGCTGCTGGTACCCATATCGCCAGAAGTTCACAGAATTCCATTGATGTTACCAGTTCACGTGTGTACACAGCAAAAAACAGATGTTCACCTGCACATCTGCTAATGTGGTATACTGTATCCGCTGTTCCCGGTGTGGCCTCCTCTACATTGGGGAAACCAAGTGGAGGCTTGGAGACTGCTTTGTGGAACTCCTACGCTCGGTTCGCGACAAACAACTGCACCTCCCTATCATGAACCAGTTCAACTCCCCCTCCCATTCCTTGGACGACATGTCCATCCTGGGCCTCCAGTGCCTCAACGATGCCACCCGAAGGTTGCAGGAACAGCAACTCATATTCTGCTTGGGAACCCTGCAGCCCAATGGTATCAATATGGACTTCACAAGCTTCAAAATCTCCCCTCCCCTGACCACAACTCAAAACCAGCCTAATCCGTCCCCGCTTCCATAACCTGTCCTTCCTCCCACCTATCCTCTCCTCCCACCCCAAGTCCCACCCTCATCTCCTATCTATTAGCCTCATCCCTCCTCCTTGACCTGTCCATCCTCACTGGGCTGACCGACCCTCACCCTAACTCCCCACCTACACTCACCTTTACTGGCTCCATCCCCGTCTCTTTGACCGGTCTGTCTCCTCTCCACCTATCTTCTCCTTTATCCATCCTCTATCTGCCTCCTCTTCTCTCCCTATTTACTTCAGAATCCCCTTTCCCTCCCCCATTTCTGAAGAAGGGACTAGACCCGAAACGTCAGTTTTCCTGCTCCTCTAATGCTGCTTGGCCTGCTGTGTTCATCCAGATCTACACCTTGTTATCCATTCACATTATCCTGCAGTAGGCCCATCATAATAACAGGATCAAACCATTCAGCCCCTCGAATGTACTGCGTCATCTTAGATCATCACCTCAATGCCTTATTCCTGCATTACCCCCATAGATGTCATTAGTATGTCTACATCACTGGTAAAGCTGGGACATACTGCCCAGTCCTCCTTGCCCTGAACTGATGCTATTGGGATGTTCTGTACTTTGAGTGCTGTGGTGGACCCCACCCTGCTGTTCACATCCAGGATTTAGACACTGAAGTAGCAGTGACTCATAATCCGCGACCTCCAGATCTAAATGTCCTCATCCAGAGCCCAGACCCACAATCCTCCATTTTATTCTCTGTCCCTCCTCCACACTGGACGGCATGAGAACGGGCCCCTCATTCCACATTTGCAACAATATTAAGATCATAGATTTTGACTGCAGAAGTGGCCATTCAACCCATCAACTCTCTGCAAGAACAGTGCACCTGATACCTTTTCCTCTGTAGCCCTGTGCAATAACTACAGAGGCTGGCATCCTGTCACCAAGTCACCCCTTACCTCCTTGTGCTCAGTACGCATATTGTGACCAGCGAGCTTGGAGTCAGTCCCCAACAGAGGAGATTCTGATTCCCCTGTATATTTTTTTTTGTGAGACGCAGTTAAAAAAAACACACCAGGTGTGCACCACCAGGAAAGTCACCCATATGACCAACGCATCAGTCTCAGGCATCGCTCTGACCCCTGTTTATATTGCTCAGCCAGTGCTTCCTGATTGACCCAGTTAATAACTCCAATCGAGGACGTTGTGGTCGAGGAGAACCACTTGGTTCCAATCACTACACGCTGCAAGTTTATTTTCTGTTTGGACGGGGATCCAGTTTCCTTTTGAAAGCCTCAATTGAAGCAGCCTTTGCCTCTGTCTGAGGCAGTGCATTCCAGACCCAGACCACTTTCTGCTAACTGTGGTAATTCTGACCCTGGCAGAGGCTCCCTGCTCACAGGGACCAGCTCGAGATCCAAAAGCCATTGCCTGCTGAAGCAGATGCTGTTCTGGTGAAGCTACTGTTTGATTGGTGGGAATGAGCCAGAACTTGGTGACTGGCAATCCACCTGGGCTTCTCCTCCTCACAGTCACTGACCTGTTTGTACATTAACACTGGCATCAGTCTATCTCCATTATGTTTCAGCAAATCCTAACCCATTATCATGGGAACACACTTGTGTGCTTCCGGCATATTTAGTGTCCCTGGATGTGTTACAGTGCAGTATGTTTTAATAGAGTGAGTTTCTTAGTGAGTAGCAATCAGTTTGATCAATATGGTTGCACACTTTGAAATGGTCCGAGCAAGCCATTTTGTTGAAGGGCAGTTAAAGATGGGCAACAGATTGACAGTGATGCCTCTTTTTGCATCCGATAGCCTCGCTTGATGGTTCTGTTTGACACTTGGAGTTTACACATGGTTTTGCTGTTCGTTTGTGAGGAATTCCACAGCTAAAGTGAATTTGCTCAGAACGCCTCCCACGCATGTTCAAAATGTTTCTCAGGACTTGTATCATAACAGAACTGGTTTTGGGATTGTGCAGGTATGAAGCTGAGCAGCTTGCTGGGACGGAAGGGAAGTCTGGAGAAGATGCAGTTCTACTGGGATGTGGGCTTTTTCTTGGGCGCCAGCATCTTATTCAATGACCAGACAAAGATCATTCAGGCCTCGGAGAAGCTGTACAGATTGAATGCACCTGTCTGGTGAGTCGGGACTCCATGTTTGAATCTAAAACAATCACTGCAATCTCCAGTCCAAAGAAACAATTTCACCATCACAGTGACATTTACATACCAGCCAAACTCACTTGTAGTGAATCAAGTTCCTTGTCCAAACATGACAGTGCTTAATGCCCATACTTGAAACTGTATGACCTTTCAATTTCCCCTGAAATTACTTTGTTCATGTTGCTTCAGCTCCTTTCCACGGTCAAGTTTTAAAACCTTTCTAGCTCCTTCAGAGACTAGTCCTAGCTTCCCCCGACTGTGTGATTCTGATGTTCCTTCTAGCACCCGTGTGAAAAATCCTCTTCTGTGAAACTGTGCTGTGGGATGTTTAATATCCAGTGGAAAAGCAATAGGACTTTGTTTTGGAGGTGCCGCAGAAGTAGTCACTAGGCCATAAATCCAGACACCCCCATGCCAGGATCAGGGGCTCAAATCCACTGAGGCACCTGCTGCTTTTAATTCAGTTAATGAATCCAGAATATAAAGCTAGTCTCTGTAATGGTGACCATGACAACAATCGTCAGCTGTTGTTAAAAACCCCCTTTTTGTTCACTGATGTCTTTAGGGAAGGAAACCTGCCATCCTTACCCTGTACGTGACTCCAGACCCACAGCAGTGGGATTTACTCTGAACACTCTCTGAAACTAACCAGCAAGATGCTTGGTTCAAGGGCAGTTGGGGATGAGCAACAAATGCTGACTGTGCCAGCAATACCCACCCCCTGTGAAATAATAAGAAACCATGAAAAGACAACATCTTGCAGCAGTGCAGCACCACCTCAGTATAGGACTGGATCAATAAACGAGACTATCTCAGCAGTTCCCATGTCAAGAGAACAAAGAAAAGGTGGACTTACACATTGCATATGTGTGTGTGTGTGTGTGCGTGCGCACACGCGTGTGTGTGTGCATGTGTGTGTGCGTGCGTGTATGTGTGTGTGCGTGTATGTGCATGTGCATGTGTGTGTGTGCATGTATCTGTGTGCGAACCCAGGTTCGATTCCAACCTCGGGCGACTATCTATGAGGAGTTTGTATGTTCTCCCTGTGTCTGCGTGAAATTGGTGCTCCAGTTTCCTCCCACAGTCTAAATTTGGGCAGCTTTAGGTGAATTGGCCACACTGGGTACAATGGGATATTTAGGTAGATTAGCCCTGGGAAATGCAAGGTTACAGGGATAGGATCGGGTAGGGGTGTGGGTCTGGGTGGGATGCTCTTTGGTGGATCAGTGTGGATTTGATGGGCTGAACGACCTGCTGAACACTGTAGGGATTCTATGATTTTGTATGTATGTGACTGTGAGTGTGTGCAGATGATTACACCCCTGGAAACTCTGCTTTACTTGCTTGAACTGATAAATGTCTTGCTTGTGTGTGTTTTACTTGCCTGGACTTTACTTCCTTCCCAGAAAAGTTGCTCTACCCAACAACTGTCAGAATGCAAAAGGAAAGTTTATAATTGGAGACCACGGCTAAATAAGGGTGTCTGACTGTTAGCTTGAACTAGGGTGAAGAGATATGACCCCAGGCTGAACAAGAGAGCAGATAAATCCTCATTCCAGACAGTTGAAAAGTTGCTGAGCTGTATGATGTGCTCGGATGGAGGATTCAGCAATGCTGGTTAAAGTGGGAGTACTTCACCCGTTTGGAATGAAGGCAGGGGATCAGTGTGACTGTTTGGGGGAAGTAGCTCGGACCCAATCTGCAGGTCAGCACCATTTCACAGGGTCTGGCTAAGAGAGGTAGCAGAAAGGCCTCACATTAGTGGAACCATCTGCTTAGACATGAATATTCCCTTTGCATTTTGATGCATTCCTGAATTAGAGAGTTCCATTTTCCAGCATTATTCTCTCTTAGCCCGGATAGCACTTAATCTCACCATGTCGTTTGAGTTAATGCAAATCCTGTTTCATGCTGATAATTTTGTTTCCTCCCATTCTTTGACCTTTCCCCTTCCACCCCAAGGTACCTGGCATCCGCAATGGAGACCTACTTACTCTACAGGCGCTTCAAGATGGACACTAGTGAGCAGCCTTTGGCCAAACAGGACCTGGTAGACTTCTGGATGGAATTCCTATTGTCAATCTGCAGGGACAAGGCACCCACAGACAAATTCCTGGTGAGTCAATATCGCAGGTACTCTACCAGCTGGGGTCACTCTACCAGCTGGGGTCACGTTACCAGCTGGGGTCACTCTACCAGCTGGGGTCTCTCTACCAGCTGGGGTCACTCTACCAGCTGGGGTCACTCTACCAGCTGGGGTCACTTTACCAGTTGGGGTCTCTCTACCAGCTGGGGTCACGCTAGCAGCTGGGGTCTCTCTACCAGCTGGGGTCACGTTACCAGCTGGGGCCATGCTATCAACTGGGTCACGCTACCAGCTGGCTAAACACCACCAGTTGGGTACTCTACCAGCTGGGGTCACGTTACTTGCTGGTGTCACAGTATACATGACAAGTTGCTTCTGCAGGTGTGTGTATGCCGTGCATCTTGTTACAGTGTTGATTAGCTTGGTTAGCTACAGGACTGGTGTGTAATACAGAGTAACGCTAACTGTGTGGGTTCAGTTCCTGCACTGGCTGAGGGCGCCATGAAGAATTCTCCTTCTCAATGTACCCCCTCACCCGAGGCATGGTGACCCTTAGGCAAAAGCACTACCAGTCATCTCTCTCAGTGTCTCTCTGACTTTGATGAGAGAGCAGCTCTATGGTCTGGTAGGACTATGAAGAATTTGGTTCATTTATATCACAGGGTACAGTGTGGATAAGTCTATGTGTGGACTCCATATACAACAGCAATTACACACTGTACTCAAACCCACTGTTATAAACACCCCGACCCAAGTTAAACACCCAATGGATTTTGCAGCAGGCCTGACTGATATGGAGTCAGCATAATTCCAGGTTTTATCCCTGGTTTGTGCAGGGTTAATGCTGAGAGTTCAGGCGAATTTTCCCAATCTGAATATGGAGCAGTTTGATAGTTCATTCAGTGTCCTTATGAGGGAGGGACCTCAGTGTGCAGTTTGAAACCTCAACTCTGACTTTCCTCAACAGGTCCTCATCCTGGAGCCAACAAAAGTCTTCCAGCCCACACACCTGACTGTGAACAGCAGTGACAAGGACCAGGCTGTGAGCATGTGGCATGTCTCACCTGCTGAAGAGGTATCTGACGATTACAGTTGAACTGGCTCACTGGGAATGAGGCAGCCAGCTGCCCATTTCTGGTAAAGTCCTGTGCAGTAGTTGCAGAATTGGGAGAGTTGCACAGTGGGTTAGTCAGGAAATGGTATTGGTGCTTAAAGGGTTAAGTCCTGGACTTGCATTTTTCAAAGGTCAAAGGGTATTTGCAGCTCCCAAGAAAGTTGTGGATGCTGAGGGCAGGATGGAGATTGAGAGACTTCGGTTACTGTCCATATTGAAGACTCATCACACAAGTAGCGAACTTGGGATCTCTTAACCTGTTGATATCCTTGGCCTTCAGTCAATGACCTCCATCATATCCTGATGCTGTCTGGCCCCTTTGATGCTTTTCCCATCGTCATAGGGCACGACAGTGGAACCCATCCCAGGATCCATCATGAATGGTCACCCCAGGAATTTGGGATGTGACTCAGACCAAGATTCCTTGAGATTTTTTAACCCATAATTCCATATCCTGGGAATTGCGAAGTTGGAAATGACAGAGAATGATGTTGATTATTGAATGTCTTTAACTTGCCTGCTTTTGAAAGCCCTCTCTCTTGGTGTTTTGTTAACAGAATGGAATCCACACGTGGACATTCAGTGCAGCCTCCATCCGTGGTGTCAGGTATGTGCCAAGCAACTGTGAAAATCTTGGAAAAGTTATCAGTGCTGCGTTGAACTCAATGCAGAGAACATTCTGGAAACCTGACGCATACTGTGGACATTGCAGTCTGCTGTGTTCCGGGTCACCAGTTCCGCTGGAATGAATTCCTGGAGTTTACATTCCATGACCCTCCAGCATGCCGTCAGTCCAAACAACCCTTCAGCATTTATGATGTTTTGAGGTTTACTTGGTGAAAGAGTTCACAGGAAATGTAAATGAAAGACAACATATTTTTTAATTGCGCCTGTGACTTTTCTCTGGCGGTAGGTACCAACCGTGTCCAGAAGATTAATCATTAATCTTCCCTGTAGTCTTGGCAATTCTTATTCCAGAGCTGAGCTGGAACAATCTGTCCTCAAACAAACCGGATCTATGCTGGAAATGATCCAAGTGTTTTAAAGGAATGAAACAGGTATTTTGACCATGAGTGAGAAAACGGAAGTGATCTCCTTATGCTTGACATTTACTTTAGAGGCTGTATTCCCACCTCAAACATTCAATATGCACAGTAGAATTAACTGTGTTGGTTCATTGAAACCACGTAAAGCACGACAGGCTTAGTGCCTGAGAGATAATGGGAACTGCAGATGCTGGAGAATCCAAGATAATAAAATGTGAGGCTGGATGAACACAGCAGGCCAAGCAGCATCTCAGGAGCACAAAAGCTGATGTTCCAGGCCTAGACCCTTCATCAGAGGCTTAGTGCCTAGTGAGTGCCGGGGGTGTAGGAGAGCGATGATGGTTCCAAAAGGAACAGTGGGTGGTAGCACAGTTCGATGACTTGCTCAATAGTGGACCCAGATAATGCCAGTGGCAAACATGTTTTACCTTGTAATGAAAAGAGAAATTGTTTGAGAAACTCGGCAGGTCTGGCACGATCTGTGCAGAGAAAGCAGAGACCACGTTTGGAGTCTGCTGACTCTTTATCGGAACTGTTAGCAGCTAAGAAAAGGTGGTATTTATGCTGAAGGTGGAGTTGAGGGTTTGGGAGAGAGGGAATTGGTGGAGGTGAGCAGATAGGTGGAGACGGAGCCCAGACGGAGGGGGGGAGAGAGAAAGAGAGCGAGAGAGAGAAAGAGTGAGAGAGACAGAGAAAGAGAGCGAGCGAGAGAGAGAAAGAGATGAAAGGGGAAGAACAACATCTTAGTTTCTGCTTGGGCATCCTGCAGCCCTAAGAACTTAGCATCAAGTTCAATAGTTTTAGAACCTGATTCGTTCCTTCCATGTATTTTTTACCCACCCCCATACTCAGTCTTTTTATGGCACGGGTTGTATTCAGTACAGCTCACCCATTCTCTCCTATATTATCACTTTGTCAGCTTTTCTCTATCCTGGCCTGCTATCCATTTTCTGATGAAGGGTCTAGGCCCGAAATGTCAGCTTTTGTGGTCCTAAGGTGCTGCTTGGCCTGCTGTGTTCATCCAGCTCCACACCTTGTTATCTCGGATTCTCCAGCATCTACAGTTCCTACTATCTCTGATATCTATAATCTCCTTGTTTACCAACTGTGTTCTCTCTCTCTCTCTCTCTCTCTCTCTGGGGCTCTGTCTTCAGCTATCCACTCACCTCCACCCCACCTCCCTACACACACACTCATTCACATACACTCACTCTCACACTTACTCATAAACTCACACACACTCACTCACACACTCTCACACACACATTCACTGTCACACACCCACTCTCACACACTCTCTCACATGCATTCTTACTCACTCTCACAATCACTCTCACACATGCTTACTCACACACTTACTCTCACACATTTTCTCACTCACTCTCACACACACTTACTCAGTAACACAACCACTCTCACACCACTCTCACACACTCTCTCACACACTCTCTTATACACGTTCGTACTCACTCACACACTCACTCTCACACCACTCTCTCACACACTCTCACAGACACACTCTCACACACATTCTCACTCACTCTCCCAGCTCCCCTCAGCTTTTTTTTCTGCATAACAGTTCTGATGAAAAGTCGTCAAACTCAAAATATTAACTCTGTTAACTTCTTACAGATGCTGCCAGGCCTGCTTAGATTCACCAGCAATTTCTGTTTCTGTTTCAGATCTCCAGCATCCTCTGTCTCTTGTCTGATTTTAATGTTTACCCAGGGTCCACACTCAGATTATTGCTGAAATGTCCTGGTTTTCATCCTAGCCTTATGTTGAGATGTCAGTGTAAGGTGTGAGTTGTGTTGTCTCCTCTATTCCAGCGTCTCAAAGTGTAACGAACGTTGCTGCTTTCTCTACGTGCTGCACAACTTTGATGACTTCCAGCTCTACTTTCCAACGGAACTGCACTGTAAGAGGTAGGGCTCACCGTTATTTATATTCCTTAGGGGTTGCAATACAACACCAGACCATTTGACCCCACTAGCTTATGCTGGCTCCATTATAAGTTTATTTATGTTCTTTCATGGGATGTGGTCATCTTAGAAATTGGTCAGCATTTATCGCCCATCTCTAATTGCCCCGTGGAAGGTGGTGATGAGCTGCCTTCTTGAACTGCTGCATCCGTGTGATGTTGGTATTTTATGTTGCTGCTGGGAAGAAGTCTAGGATATCGTTCACGTACTCTTACACACTTACTCTCACACACACTCTCACATACTTACTCACACACTCACTCTCACATATGCTCACTCATATTACACACTCACTCACACATATACACACACGCTGTCACACACATTCTCACTCACTCTCACATTTACTCTCACACACCCACTCTCACACTCGCGCTCACGCGTATCCTGGACTCCCTCCCTAACAGCAATGTAAAGTACCAACATCCTGATGGCGTGTGTCTTGGAGAGTAATTTGCAGTTGCTGGTGTTCTCATGCGTCTGTTCTCCATCTTCATTTGGATGGCGGAGACCATCTCTATATCCAACTCTGACAGCTAGCTTCTATCATTCTCTTGCTCATGTACTTTTCTACCCCCTCCTCAAAGTTGACTCTGCTATTCGCCCCTTCAATTCGATGTGGTAGCAAGTTCCATCTTCTCAGTATTCTCTGAGAGTTATCAGTGACCGTCTGTTAGGCTTGTGGTCCCCAGTTTTGATCTCCCTCATAGATACACTTTCTTTACTTACATGTAGACTTTCAAAGTCTTGCATAAACTCTGAAGACCTCCATCAGGTCCCATCCCAGCCTTCCTCTCTGTAGAGCAAGGAGGTCTAGCCTGGTCAATCTTTGTAGACAGTGACAACCTGTCACTTGTGGCATCATCTTTACAAATTTTCTTTGCATTTTCACCAAAAGGTTCTATTTGTTTTTATTGATGATTTGAAGTACAGACCTGGGTCAAATTTTAATTGGTTGGAATTTTACACTCCCCTGGCTGGTGGGTTTGAAAGCTGGCTACGATCTTGTTAAATCCAACAGGCAGCATAAAGCCAGCAGAGACAGAGGCCTATGCCAAGCAGTCAGTGAGACAGGGACCTCATGGCATGGTAGTGGGCAGCTGCACAGTCCCACCTTAATTGGACCCCAGGCCCATTGCCTCAGGTCTTGTCTCACACTCCCTCCAATTCCACGGCCTTTCAAGCCCCTTTCTCAATGCCTGCTAACACTCAAATATTCTTAGTTCCAATTTACCACAGCTTGCCACCTCTTTGTCCAATTTCAGTACTAGCTGTGATTACTACTCTCAGTGGCACTGTTGCTACATGGAGAGATGCTGGCTCTTGACTGGTTGGCAGCTCAATGAGGTGGAACTTCCTGTCACTGAGGGGCAGAAAGCCCACCTTCGACCCCACTACTGCTAACTGATCGTGAGGCAGCCACTTATACCCTTGGCCATTTGCCTCCAACTGTGCCTGGTGAAATTCAGCCTATTGTGCATATCTCCACGTTTAGATTAGGAGGGGACCATTCATCCCATCAAGCCAGATCCCCCATTCCATTAGATTGTAGCCAAACCCAGACCACTTTGATCCAGAGCTACCCAAAGATATATTCTTGGTTGCTCCATTTCCTCGTCTATCTATGTTGCTCCTTTGGAGAAATCACCTTACTTGCATTCTGTCAGATTCGACAAGGAGTCTGGGAACTTCCAGCTCTGCCTTTCTACTGTCTTGCTTGATGCCTCCACTGTTGTGACATTGTCAGGTTACTGGACTGACTTTGAGCCAGAGATGAGACGTAACTGCCCCCAGTCTTAAACTGAGCAGATATTGTCTTCAGTCCCTGCTACACACTCTGTTCCTATCTGCATTGAGTCCATGCCCCTCGTTGGCAATGGTACAGGCCTCCCAACCTCAGAACTCTGATCAATTCTGAACTGAGCTCTGAATCTGCAACCCTTCAGTCGCCATAGGGCATGGACATCCACTGCTATGAATTGACCCCTCTTCATCCCTTCCTGACCATATTTGAACTTAAGAATTAAGAGCAGGAGTAGGCCTCGAGCCTGCACCATTATTTGACAAGATTATGGGTGATTGTGGCTTGAACTCCATGATAGGTCTGGACTTCCCCTTTCATTGAGAACTTGTCTCCCTCTTCCCTAGCAATATCACCAATCTCTGATACAGAAGTTTAAATTCTCCTTGTTACCATTTTAATTGGGAAACTCCTTGTTTTTAAACGATGTCCCCGAATCCTAATCTCTCCTGTTAGGAGAATCATCCTGTCAGCATCCACCCAGCCGGGAATCAGCTAAGTCAACCTTATCTGAGTTACTTCTGAGGTGCTGGCTCACTCGCCTGTGAGTTTCAAATTTTATGATTCCAGTTCTTTGCCTTCCAAATTCCATACCATATCCATAAATGTCAAAACATCTGAGAATCTCTTAGCCACACCAAAATCTACATCAAGCCATTCGCCCATTGCCCATGTTCTTGACAACCTGCAAATTTCTTCAATTTGCATCCCCTAATTCAAATGACTCCATGGCATCATCTGAACTTATTTCGCTAAGCCACAATCCTCCTGGATGTTTTCTGACTCTGCGGTCTTCTGCACTACCCACACATATTACCATCCAATTCCTGCACCATTAGAACACGTGTCTTCAGCCATCTTGCTCTTCTGCTCTTGACTCCCATCGCTGAACTGTTTTTCTTTCCTTCCATTCCTTGCTTCTCACTTAAGACCTGACTTAAAAACCTGTCCATTGGCCGAACAACACTCGTTGACAGTGCCATGTATTCTTGCTACACAAATACCAGGCAATGACCAACTCCAGCAAGAGACAATCTAACAGCTGCCCCTTGACATTCAATGGCATTACCATCACTGAATCCCTTGCTGTCAACGTCCTGGGGTTACCATTGACCAGCAATTGAACAAAACTAGTCATGTACACACAGTGGCTACAAGAGCAGGTCAGAGGTTAGGAATACTGCAGTGAGTAACTCACCTCCTGACTCCCCAAGGCCTATCTTGTTTCACAAGGCACAAGTCAGGAGTGTGATGGAATACTTCCCTCGTGCCTGGATGAGTACAACCCCAACAACACTCAAGGAGCTTGACACCATCCAGGACAAAGCAGCCCACCTGATTGGCACTGCATCGACAAACATTCTCTCTCCCTCGCTCCAATCTCCGATAGCAAGATACGCTGCAAGATACCTAGCTCTGAAAATAGCACCTTTCAAACACACAACCACTTCAATACAGGAGGACAAGGGCAGCAGGTAGATGGGAACACCGTGCCCAGTATGTTCCCCTCAAGGGTACTAACTATTTGGAAATGTTTCCATTTTCGTCAGCGTAGTTGGGTTGAATTTCTGGACCTCCCTTCCTAAGAGCTCTGTGGGCGTCCGTACATAACAAAGACTGTAGCAGTTTGAGAAGGCGGCTCCACACTACCTTCTTGGGGGTTATTAGTGATACATAGTAAACTCTAGCCTAGCCAGTGTTGCCTGCATCCCGTGAATAAGTTTGTTTTTTTCAAAACTCATGAGCACATTCTCTCCTTTCTTTCCACCCACGTGAAGCTTTGCTCTCAAAACATAACAAAATGTGAAAGTGAACAACTGAATTCCAGATTAAATCCTTTGCTGTCACAGCAGTATTTACAAATTAGCATTGCCGTAATTCTTAATTTTTTTTTAACCTCATTTCCAGGAAACAAACAGCTGTTATTGATCATTTAAAGAAATTACGATAACAACAACTGCTCACTGTTGTTGCTTGCTCTGCTGCATTCATCCAGCTCTACACCTTGTTATCTCAACAATCATCTGCTGTTTTGCTGATGGCTCCAGAAGGTTCCACACATTTGGCAGCCACGTGGCTCGCTGCTCATTCTCAGAAACCTCCTGCCCCCTATTGTCCATCCTTAGTATTGCTACTGACATTCAAATGCACAACATTTCTTCACAAGGAGAAGGCAGCAGAGTTAAGTGCGCTTGTGATGTAGAGGTAGTGTCCCTGTATTAGGGCTGGGAGGCCTCGGTTCAAGTCTCACCTGCTCCAGAATGGGTAGATTCAGAAACAGATCTGAACGGCATGACTATAGGCCGTTCAGCCCAACCTATCTCTGCTAGTGTTTGTATACCAGCCTGTCTGCTTTTGTTCCATCTGTCTCCCCTCAGACGGGTCTTGTGGTGCAGTGGGCAATGTCCCTGCCTCTGGGCCTGATACTCCCGGTTAAAGACCCACCTCAGCACTTGATGGCATAACACAACTCGTCAGATAGATGATTGATCTGTAAATCCTTCAGATTCTCCACTGGGAGGTGGTATGAGTAGGAAGGATCCCTGCTTGGCCACCAGCGAATGGTAACAGCAGCCCAACAGCGTCCCCATGCTAAAAGATTCCACGCCTTAATGAGAGCAAGCATCTTCCTCATTCTGAATGATGGCTGTGTGCACTCATCCTTCTGAAAGGTTCCAAATACTTCACTCAAGCACTTCCCGAGATCGTGTCCTGTATTTCTGATCACTCAGAGTAAAGAAATGTCTTCTTTCCCTGTTAGTATTTCTCTTGTATTAATCACCCCGTTTCTGGATTGTCCCCTGAACACGCTCAATTTCAAAAGAACAGGAGAAGGCCATTAAGCTGCTCGAGTCTATCCCACTATTGAATTAGTTCATGATTGGTCTGTACTTTAACCCCTTTTTCCTGAGTTTGCTCCATAACTTTTAATAACCTTACTCAACAAAGATCTATTCATCTCACTCTTGAAAGCTCTAATCTGTCCTCATTGCCTACAACATTTTTGGGGGTGTGAGTTATACATTTATAATTCCCAGCATGTAAAACACAAAGAAGTCTGGATTTCAGAGTGTTTGAGAGAACTTTTATGCTCGCCCCAGTGAGTGTGAAGAGGCTTGGACATGGCGTGATATTGCCATGTTCCTGCTACAAATATTCTTTTCGGTGGGGTAGAGGTCTAGATTTTAGAAGGCGCTGTGGAAAAAGTCTCGGTGGATGGCTGCAGTGCATGTTGTAAATAGTACACACTGCTGCCACACGGGGCAGTGTTGGAATGATCTGGGCAATGGTTGATGTGTTGCTAATCAAGCGAGCTGTTTTATCTCCCCCTCCCATTCTCTAGATGACATGTCCATCATGGGCCTCCTGCACTGCCACAATGATACCACCGGAAGGTTGCAGGAACAGCAACTCATATTCCGCCTGGGAACCCTGCAGCCATATGGTATCAATGTGGACTTCACCAGTTCCAAAATCTCCCCTTCCCCTACTGCATCCCTAAACCAGCCCAGTTCGTCCCCTCCCCCCACTGCACCACACAACCAGTCCAGCTCTTCCCCCCCACCCACTGCATCCCAAAACCAGTCCAACCTGTCTCTGCCTCCCTAACCGGTTCTTCCTCTCACCCATCCCTTCTTCCCACCCCAAGCCGCACCCCCATCTACCTACTAACCTCATCCCACCTCCTTGACCTGTCCGTCTTCCCTGGACTGACCTATCCCCTCCCTACCTCCCCACATATACTCTCTCCACCTATCTTCTTCACTCTCCATCTTCGGTCCGCCTCCCCCTCTCTCCCTATTTATTCCAGTTCCCTCTCCCCATCCCCCTCTCTGATGAAGGGTCTAGGCCCGAAACGTCAGCTTTTGTGCTCCTGAGATGCTGCTTGGCCTGCTGTGTTCATCCAGCCTCACATTTTGTTATCTTGAGCTGTTTTATCCTGGATGGTGTCGAGCGTCTTGAGTGTTGTTGGAGCTGTACCCATCCAGGCAAATGGGGAGCTTTCCATCACACTCTTGACTTGTACCTTGTAGATAGTGGACTGGTTTTGGGGAGTCAGGAGGTGAGTTACTCACCACAAAACAACTTTTCCTCTAGCCACAGAATTTATACAGCCAGATTGTTTAGATACTGGACAACAGTGACCCCAGAATTATAGACGTGTGGAGATGATAATGCTTTTAAAAGTTATGGGTCATGGTTAGAATCTTTCTTGTTGGAGACTGTTATTATCTAACCCTTGTTTGCCATGAATGTTTCATGCCAAAAGCCAGCCCAAGCCTAAATGTTTCCCAGTATAGGCTGCCCGGGAACAAACTGCACAAAATGCTTCCGTGAGAGAGCTAACAAGAGGGATGGAATGTGGACCTCAGCTAAACATTGCACATTCTTCATTCAATATTTTTTAAAAAAGCACCTGACATTCTCCATTGACTGGCTGCCAATGTCCCGTTAACACCGATTTGTAACATTCCGACCCTAACTCAGTTTATCTTGAAATACGATTCCCTTTTCCTTCAGAAACTGGTGCTGTGACCAATGCTTAATCTTCACCCTGGTCCTCAGCACACTGTTAACAACTCTCTCATCCTGATTGGGAGCATGAGCAACACTGAGGAGCAAAGGTAAAAAAATTGCCACTATCCTGATGTGCACCTCGTCAGCCAATGAGACAGTCTCATAGAATCATCAGCCAATGAGAGAGTCTCATAGAATCATCAGCCGGTGAGACAGTCTCATAGAATCATCAGCCAGTGAGACAGTCTCATAGAATCATCAGCCAATGAGACAGTCTCATAGAATCATCAGCCGGTGAGACAGTCTCATAGAATCATCAGCCAATGAGACAGTCTCATAGAATCATCAGCCAGTGAGACAGTCTCATAGAATCATCAGCCAATGAGACAGTCTCATAGAATCATCAGCCGGTGAGACAGTCTCGTAGAATCATCAGCCGGTGAGACAGTCTCATAGAATCATCCGCCAATGAGACAGTCTCATAGAATCATCAGCCAATGAGACAGACTCATAGAATCATCAGCCAATGAGACAGTCTCATAGAATCATCAGCCGGTGAGACAGTCTCATAGAATCATCAGCCAGTGAGACAGTCTCATAGAATCATCAGCCGGTGAGACAGACTCATAGAATCATCAGCCAATGAGACAGTCTCATAGAATCATCAGCCGGTGAGACAGTCTCATAGAATCATCAGCCAATGAGACAGTCTCATAGAATCATAGAGTTGTACAACACAGAAACAGACCCTTCAGTTTAACTCGTCCAATGCCAACCAGATATCCTAAATTAATCTAGTCCGATTTGCTAGCATTTGGCCCATACTCCTCTAAAACCTTCCTATTCATATACCATCCACATGCCTTTTAAATGTTGCAATTGTACCAGCCTCCACCACTTCCTCTGGCAGCTCATTCCATACACACACCACCCTGTGTGAAAAAGTTGCCTGGAGATCTCTTTTAAATCTTTCTCCTCTCGCCTTAACCCAATGCCCTCTAGTTTTGGACTCCCCTACATTGGGAAAAAGACCTTGGCTATTCAGCCTATCAATGCCCATTATGATTTTATAAACCTCTATAAGGTCACCCCTCAGCCTCGGACACGCCAGGGAAAATAGCCTCAGCCTATCCAGCCTCTCCCTGTAGTTCAAACCCTCCAGCTCTGGTAATATCCTTGTAAATCTTTTCTGTATTCTTTCAAGTTTAACAACATCTTTTGTATGGCTGGGAGACCAGAATTGAATGCAGCATTCCAAAAGTGGCCCTGTACAGCTGTAGCATGACCTGTCAACTCCTGTACTCAATGCACTGGCAAATATAGGCAAGCATACCAGATGCCAACTTCTCTATCCTGTCTACCTGTAGTTGTGACCTTCCTCAGATGCAGACACCTTTCTGGTTTCTCTTTGTCAGGTTCTGTGAGCTGCTGAATTCTTTCTCTGAGGAATCCCAGTTGAATGCAGATGATGCGCTGAGAGTGATGGACGATCTATTGGAGGTGAGTAATATCTTGAGTGACCAAGTGAAGTCCTTCATTACTTAACACATGATGAACGGATACACCTGTGTAGCCAGGACTTACGTATCTTGCTGCCAGAGCAATCCATATCAATTCCAGTACCTGACCATTCCGATATGACAGCAACACTTCCAACAACAAGCAGCATTCATTTAGATAGCCCCTTGGATAAAATAAATAGCCCCAAGGCCCTTCCGCTTCTCAAACAAAATTTGACAATGATCCACATGAAAGTTTAGCAAGACAGACAGCCAACAGCTTTGTTGAAGACCCAGATTTTAAAGTTGTTTTGAAACTGGTCTTTCGTGATGTGAAGCGTTCACAGGCGATACCATCATTTGCTGTTCATCCCTAATTGCCCTTTGAGGGTAATTAAGGCTTACATGTAGGCCCAGCCGGGTAAGGATGGCAGATTTTCTTCTGTGGAGGACGTTATTGAAGCAGATGGATTTTGACACCAATGATTGTTTGAAACTAAATCTAGCTTTCATTGCAGGTTTACGTTTACTTAATTGCTTGAATTTAAATTCCACGAGCAGGCCTGGTGGAATGTGAACCCATGTCGATGAGATTACCATTCTGTGCCATTGGCACTGTTTTCTCCTTAAGGAGAAAGAGGCATGACACAATATCCCACCAATATTCATTGTCCAAGTGATTATGCGAGGTATTGCCACGTGAGAACTGAGCTCAGAGATCTTCATGGGGAGTAGCCTATGCTATTACCTGGGCTCATGGGGCGGGATAACAAATTTCTGGAGGTGGGGTCATTGCTGCTGATGAACTGCCTTACACCTCAAACATTTGCCTAACTGGCCCCACCTCTTGACACAGTTCAGGTCCTTCAGAGAGAAAGAAAGAGATGAATTTGAAGATAAACCAAGAAAAACATAACAAGAGCAGGAATAGGCCCCTCCAGTCTGCCCTGCCATTCCATAAAATCATGGTTATCTGCCCAATTTATGACTGAGATGAGGAGGAATTTCTTATATCAGTGGCCTGAGAGTCTTTGGAACTCCTTGCCACAGAAAGCTTTAGGGGCAGAGTTCTTGTGTATGTTTAAGGCCGAGATAGATACACTCTTGATCTGGTGGGGGGTCAAAGGTTGCAGGGAAAAGGCAGGAAATTTGACGTGAGGAATGTCAGAACAGCCATGATCCCATTGAATGGCAGAGCTGGTTTGAAGGGCCAAACGGCCTCCTTCTGTTCCTGTTTCTTATGGACTTATACCCAGACCTCAATCCCCTTTTTATGCTAGCTCCTCATATTTCAAAAATCTGTCAACTTCCTCTTGCAGTGTTCTAGCCTCAATGACATCGAAAACACAGAAACATTGGAGCAGGACTAGGCCATGTGGCCATTCAGACAATCATGGCTGACCGTGCTGTTCCCAATCCCATTCGATCCTTTTAGCCCTAAGGTCTGTCTGGGATAGAAGAATTCCAGACATTCACTGCCCCCTGGCTGAAGAAATGCCTTTGCATCTCAATTCTAACTGAGTGTCTCTGTATTCTGCTGCGTGATAGTACGTCTTTCTTCCTTTGTGTGCAGTATAAGTATGAATACACCGAGAACGGAGAAAGGCTGATTCTGGGGAAGGGAACTTATGGGATTGTGTACGCAGGACGGGACATGAACAATCAAGTCCGCATCGCCATCAAAGAAATTCCAGAAAGAGACAACAGGTAACAAATAGAACTATTGACTGTGACATAGGTGGTCAACCATTTTAAACACAACACACTCTACTTGCATTTATGTAGCACTTTTAATATAAAAATACATCGCAAATTGCTTGTCAGAGTGCCTTCAGGAAAATTTTGACAGGGGATTGACGGGGGCCTAGTCATTGAATACGTTCTCGAACAAGACTGGTAGATTTGTAGATATTAAAGATAATGTAATGTATGAAATCCATTTGCACTTTGCAAACCAGCAATCTATGAAAATGGTAACATTTAGGGAACTTGGTATTCCAATATTCTGCAGAAGCAGAGCTTGTTATGAAGATTTCAAGAATCCAAGGGTCATTGAAGGGCAGCTCAAGGGTTGCCGTCAATTAGTGTTTGCAGACAGTTAGTGAAAGAACCTGACAGAGGCTAGTATCCCATCACCAAGACCACTTTATTTATTCACAGAGATTCCTTAACACTGATCCAGCTTCCTCACAGCCAGCTCTCAGAGTGAACAGAACCCCTGATACTCCTGTTTATATCTGTCTGCCAGGGCTCTCCGAATGGGGCTGTTAACCTGGTCCAAATAGGGAACTCACATTCTATGAGGTCTACCTAGCTGATCTGTTTACAATCGCTGCAGTAAGAGTTTGAGGAGCAAAGGAAGAAACACCACGCTGCTGTTTCCTGTACTGCTGAAAAGGCTCCTGAGAGCCCTGATTCTGGGAGTCACTACACATGGCTAAGTATTGGGCTAGGAGTGCACAGAAGAAAGCAGTTAGCCACTAACAGTAACTAGAGTGGGCTTTTTGTGGTTGGTTGGCTCGCCGAGCTGGTTCGTTGTTCTGCAGACGTTTCATCACCCTGCTGGGTAATATCATCAGTGCAGCCTCCGATGAAGAGCCGGTGTGTTTTTGTGCCTGTTATTTAAACTCTGGACTCAGTTCCTCTAGGTTACCTCACTTCCGAGTTTCCTTCGCAGTGGATTGTATATGGGGCCTGACTCTATGCATTTATTGATGGCCTTCTTAGTGGAGAACCAGGTTTCTAGGAATTCCCGTGCTTGCCTGTGCTTCACATGTCCCAGGATGCTGGTGTTGTCCCAATAGAATTGGTGGTTTTCCTTATCCATGTGGACGGAGATGAGTGAGAGTGGGCTGAAAGGAACCCACAAGAAGAATTTACGTGGTGCAGCTGAGCAAGATTAACACTCAGAAGAACCTAGCGGAGTGGTACTGGATTGGAGAAACTAGCTGTCTGGGGATATTTGGAATTGTACCTGAGAGTAGGTGCTATTTCCAATATCCAGGGCAGCACAGATCCAATTGGGACACAGAGAAAGCTGTGAAAATGTGAACATGAAAATTAGACAGTCTGTGTCAAAGAAGCTTTGAGGAATTCCAAATATATGACATTGGAAGAGAATAATAGTAATCCCTTGTAAAGTTTTGAGGATATTTGACTGTCAGTGTCGCTACAGTTTGCAGTGTGGATGAGGCTAGTGTTGAGAAACTGTCATGGGAGCCCCCATTTGCTCATTGATGTGCGCTGTGGATTTTTTTTACCACAGTTTGTTACCCTCATTTGACTTCACATTAATGGTATCAATGTGGACTTCACAAACTTCAAAATCTCCCCTCCCCTGACCGCATCCCAAAACCAGCCCAGCTTGTCCCTGCCTCCCTAACCTGTCCTTCCTCCTAGCTATCCCCTCCTCCCACCTCAAGCCCCACTCCCATCTCCTACCTACTAACCTCATCCCGCCCCCTTGACCTGGCTGTCCTTCTTGGACTGACCTATCTCCTCCCTAACTCCGCACCTACACTCACCTTTACTGGCTCCACCCCTGCCTCTTTGACCTGTCTGTCTTCCCTCCATCTGTCTACTCCTTTATCCTTCTTGCATCTGCCTCCCCTCTCTCCCTATTTATTGCAGAATCCCCTTCCCCTCCCCCATTTCAGAAGACGGGTCTAGACGCGAAACGTCAGCCTTCCTGCTCCTCTGATGCTGCTTGGCCTGCTGTGTTCATCCAGCTCTACACCTTGTTATCTCACATTAATTTTGGATGTTCAAATATAAAATGTTGAGATCTTGTACAAAGCGTTATTTTTCTAACTTTATAGAATAAAGTTTAGTTTTGATAATGCAAAACCCCGAAAGTCTTTTTAGTGTTTGTAAATTCTTCAGTGGGAACGTCATTGTTGGGGCTAGCATTTGCTGTCCATTCTTAATTACCCTTTAGAAGGTAGTGTGTTGTTTTGTCTATTTTATAGTTTCACATTGATTAAAGGATGGTGTAGCAGTGTTGGAAGGATCAACAGGAAATTAACAACCTGTTGAACTGTGACTTGACTGCTCTCGCAGTGGACAGGCCTGTAGACGGACCTCCAAATATACCTGCTGGTCCCAACATAATCTGTACAGTGTGCCTTTCATCTGATATACTATATGGACTGTTGACGTATAGACTGGGGGAGGAAAAGGGCAGTAGCACAGTGGTGCTGTTACCGGGCTAGTGACCCAGAGGCTGAGACACGTATTCTTGAGTTGATGAGTTCAAGTCTCAACAGAAGAAATATCAATTAAATTAGATAATCTTTGATACTAATAATCATTGGGTCATACAGAGCTTAGGTTTTGCTGAAAAGAGACGGATTTGTCAAAGCTTTCCATCTTGCACTGGCCAGGACAGTTTGCAACAGTACTGGTGTTAAGGAGACCAAAAGTTTTATTCTATATGAGAAAGTGGGCTGATGTCTTTTACTCAGCAACAATCTGGAACAAGATAACCAAGATTGCGAATTCCAGATTATTATAAAAGCACACCTAATTCAGCCATATACTGCAGGGAAGGATATCTGCCATTTTGATCGGGTTTGTTATCCATTTGAATCCAGACCACTGGCTAATGTGGTTGACTCCTAACTCCTCAGAACTGGCTGAGCAAGCCACCCAGTTGCAGGTAACTCACCATCGCTTGCTCCAGGGGATTAGGGATGGAAAATAAATGTGCCTTTTGCCTCTTACTCCAGTAATTCCACTTCTGCTCCCCCTCCCCCTACAGGTACTCACAGCCTCTTCATGAAGAAATCGCTCTCCATAAGCACTTGAAACACCGGAATATTGTCCAGTATATGGGATCAGTTAGTCAGGATGGATATATCAAAATCTTCATGGAGGAGGTCCCAGGAGGTGAGATTCTTCTTTTGAAAATGAATAGTTTGGGATTCTGTACTAGGGTAAATGGAAGCATGGCATGTGGAGCATTTATCGTGCATGGGGGAACATGGCATTCCTCACGTCATATCTGGGTCCTTTAAAATTAATTGCGAGATCACTTAGTCAACGACTCCATTTGCATTGTATAGTGTGATTACCAGGATCGTCAGGTTTGAGATTAATTGACCTTTGGTATTTTTCATTTTGAAATGCCAATGCTTCTTAAAGTACAAGTTTTCCTTCCTATCCTCGGTGGTTTGCAGATTGAATTTACCATGGTTTGTAAACTGACCTCTCGGTGGTTTGTAAACTGACCTCCCTGCAGTTTGTACACTGACCTCCCTGTAGTTTGTAAACTGACCTCTCAGTGGTTTGTAAACTGATCTCCCTGTAGTTTGTAAACTGACCTCCCTGTAGTTTGTAAACTGATCTCCCTGTAATTTGTAAACTGACCTCCCTGTAGTTTGTAAACTGACCTCTCAGTGGTTTGTAAACTGACCTCTCGGTAGTTTGTAAACTGACCTCTCGGTGGATTATAAACTGACCTCCCTGTAGTTTGTAAACTGACCTCCCTGCAGTTTGTAAACTGACCTCTCAGTGGTTTGTAAACTGACCTCCCTGTAGTGTGTAAACTGACCTCTCGGTAGTTTGTAAACTGACCTCTCGGTGGTTTGTAAACTGATCTATCAGTGGTTTGTAAACTGACCTCTCCGTAGTTTGTAAACTGACCTCTTGGTTGTTTGTAAACTGACCCCTTGGTAGTTTGTAAACTGACCTCTCAGTGGTTTGTAAACTGATCTCCCTGTAGTTTGTAAACTGACCTCTTGGTGGTTTGTAAACTGACCTCCCTGTAGTTTGTAAACTGACCTCTCAGTGGTTTGTAAACTGACCTCTCGGTGATTTGTAAACTGACCCCTCAGTGGTTTGTAAACTGACCTCTCGGTGGTTTGTAAACTGACCTCTCAGTGGTTTGTAAACTGACCTCCCTGTAGTTTGTAAACTGATCTCTCAGTGGTTTGTAAACTGACCTCTTGGTGGTTTGTAAACTGACCTCCCTGTAGTTTGCAAACTGACCTCTTGGTGGTTTGTAAACTGACCTCTTGGTGGTTTGTAAACTGATCTCCCTGTAGTTTGTAAACTGACCTCCCTGTAGTTTGTAAACTGACCTCTCGGTGGTTTGTAAACTGACCTCTTGGTGGTTTGTAAACTGATCTCCCTGTAGTTTGTAAACTGACCTCTCAGTGGTTTGTAAACTGACCTCCCTGTAGTTTGTAAACTGACCTCTCAGTGGTTTGTAAACTGACCTCCCTGCAGTTTGTAAACTGACCTCCCTGCAGTTTGTAAACTGACCTCCCTGTAGTTTGTAAACTGATCTCCCTGTAATTTGTAAACTGACCTCCCTGTAGTTTGTAAACTGACCTCTCAGTGGTTTGTAAACTGACCTCTCGGTAGTTTGTAAACTGACCTCTTGGTGGTTTGTAAACTGACCTCCCTGTAGTGTGTAAACTGACCTCTCGGTAGTTTGTAAACTGACCTCTCGGTGGTTTGTAAACTGATCTCTCAGTGGTTTGTAAACTGACCTCTCAGTGGTTTGTAAACTGACCTCAGTAGTTTGTAAACTGACCTCTTGGTGGTTTGTAAACTGACCTCTCAGTAGTTTGTAAACTGACCTCTCGGTGGTTTGTAAACTGACCTCCCTGTAGTTTGTAAACTGACCTCTCGGTGGTTTGTAAACTGACCCCTCAATGGTTTGTAAACTGACCTCTCGGTGGTTTGTAAACTGACCTCCCTGTAGTTTGTAAACTGATCTCTCAGTGGTTTGTAAACTGACCTCTTGGTGGTTTGTAAACTGACCTCTTGGTGGTTTGTAAACTGATCTCCCTGTAGTTTGTAAACTGACCTCTCAGTGGTTTGTAAACTGACCTCTCGGTGGTTAGTAAACTGACCCCTTGGTACTTTGTAAACTGACCTCTCGGTGGTTTGTAAACTAATCTCTCTGGTTTGTAAACTGACCTCTCAGTGGTTTGTAAACTGACCTCAGTAGTTTATAAACTGACCTCTTGGTGGTTTGTAAACTGACCTCTCAGTAGTTTGTAAACTGATCTCTCGGTGGTTTGTAAACTGACCTCCCTGTAGTTTGTAAACTGACCTCTCGGTGGTTTGTAAACTGACCCCTCAGTGGTTTGTAAACTGACCTCTCAGTGGTTTGTAAACTGACCTCCCTGTAGTTTGTAAACTGATCTCTCAGTGGTTTGCAAACTGACCTCTTGGTGGTTTGTAAACTGACCTCCCTGTAGTTTGCAAACTGACCTCTCGGTTTGTAAACTGACCTCCCTGTAGTTTGTAAACTGACCTCTCGGTGGTTTGTAAACTGACCCCTCAGTGGTTTGTAAACTGACCTCTCGGTGGTTTGTAAACTGACCCCTCAGTGGTTTGTAAACTGACCTCTCAGTGGTTTGTAAACTGACCTCCCTGTAGTTTGTAAACTGATCTCTCATTGGTTTGCAAACTGACCTCTTGGTGGTTTGTAAACTGACCTCTTGGTGGTTTGTAAACTGACCTCCCTGTAGTTTGCAAACTGACCTCTCGGTGGTTTGTAAACTGACCTCTCGGTGGTTTGTAAACTGACCCCTCAGTGGTTTGTAAACTGACCTCTTGGTGGTTTGTAAACTGACCCCTCAGTGGTTTGTAAACTGACCTCTCAGTGGTTTGTAAACTGACCTCCCTGTAGTTTGTAAACTGATCTCTCAGTGGTTTGTAAACTGACCTCTCGGTGGTTTGTAAACTGACCTCCCTGTAGTTTGTAAACTGACCTCTCAGTGGTTTGTAAACTGACCCCTCAGTGGTTTGTAAACTGACCCCTCAGTAGTTTGTAAACTGACCTCTTGGTGGTTTGTAAACTGACCCCTCAGTGGTTTGTAAACTGACCTCTCAGTGGTTTTTAAACTGGCCTCTCGGTGGTTTGTAAACTGAGCCCTCAGTGGTTTGTAAACTGACCTCTCGGTGGTTTGTAAACTGACCCCCCTGTAGTATGTAAACTGATCTCTCGGTGGTTTGTAAACTGACCCCTCACTGGATTGTAAACTGACTTCCCTGCAGTTTGTAAACTGACCCCCCTGTAGTTTGTAAGATAATAAAATGTGAGACTGGATGAACACAGAAGGCCCAGCAGCATCTCAGGAGCGCAAAAGCTGACATTTCGGGCCTAGACCCTTCATCAGAGAGCTCTCTGATGAAGGGTCTAGGCCCGAAACGTCAGCTTTTGTGGCTCTCTGATGAAGGGTCTAGGCCCAAAACGTCAGCTTTTGCGCTCCTGAGATGCTGCTGGGCCTGCTGTGTTCGTCCAGCCTCACATTTTATTATCTCGGATTCTCCAGCATCTGCAGTTCCCATTATCCCTGCAGTTTGTAAACTGACCCCCCTGTAGTATGTAAACTGATCTCTCGGTAGTTTGTGGATTGTCCTTTTGGTGGCTTGTAGAATGATCCCTGGGTGTTTTACAGGTTGCTGATTAGGCTATTATAATACTGCTTTAAAATAGTTGTTGTATAACTGCAAAAGGAATACGTTGATCATTCCCGTCCTTCCTCAGCAGTCAGGATGCTTTGAGTGTTTAATCTCAGGACTGCACCAACACTTTAATCTAGGTATTCGTTGTTAAAGCCTGTGAATACGTTGTATGACAGAGTCAACTTGTGTGCGTGAGTCATACTCTTAGAAATCCACAGGGTAGGAAAAAATAGCTTTCAGCCTATTGCGTCTGTACGAGTCAAAAACAACAACACCTAACCATTCTGAGATAGTAGGAACTGCTGATGCTGGAGAATCTGAGATAACAAAGTCTAGAGCTGGAGAAACACAGCAGGCCAAGCAGCATCAGAGGAGCAAGAAAGCTAATGTTTCGGGTCTGGACCCTTCTTCAGAAATGGTGTACATTTCTGAAGAAGGATCGCGACCCAAAACGTCAGATTTCCTGCTCCCCTGATGCTGCCTGCCCTGCTGTGTTCCTCCAGCTCTACACCTTGTTACCTGACCATTCTGACCCCATTTTCCAGCACTTGGCCCATAGTCTTATTCTCTGGGCATGAGACGTTTCCTCATGAGAGAAGGAGAAATGTTTTCACCCAGAGAGTGGTGAGTGAGCCTGTGGAATTCTCTACTCTAGAAAGCAGCTGGGCCAAACATTGAATGTTTTCCAGAAGGAGTTCTGAGGGCTAAAGGGATCAAAGGGTATAGAGTAAAAAGTGGGAGCATGGTACTGAGTTAGATTATCAGCCATGATCATATTGAGTGGCAGAGCTCAAAGAGTCAAATTGCCTACTCATGTTCCTATTCTCCAATGTTCCTGTGCTTGTATGTGCATGTGTTATGTATCCTGTGAATGATTTTCTGTGTACATGCATGTGGATATACACGTGGGCAGGTTTCAGTATGTGTGTTACATGTTCTTTGTATATGTGTGTAAGTTTGTGCGTCTGTGTGTGTGTGTGTGTGTGTGTGTGTGTGTGTGTGTGTGTGTGTGTGTGTGTATATGCACCTGAGTATTTTTCCAAATGTATGCACATCCTATACAAACACACACTTTCTCCCAGAGATTTTTGGCCATATATACGCCATTCTGCCCATATTCTGCATACTCCTTGTCCCCATTCTGCTGTCGTATTCTTTAAAATTAATTGTGATAATCATAAACGATGGATTGTGTATCACTGTGTAACCAGGAAGCCTGTCCGCACTGCTGTGCTCCAAGTGGGGTCCACTCAAGGACAATGAAGCCACAATCATTTTCTACACCCGACAGATCCTGGAAGGCCTTAAGTACCTGCACGAGAATCAGATTGTGCACAGGGACATTAAGGTAATGGGGACGAGGCTGCGTGTCTCTGACATCATTCATCACTCTGTTAGTAAAAGTGCACACTCTGTGAATCCAAGTTAGTACTGGTCTTCCTTATGCAGAAAGGGTTGGAAGTATAAACCCAACACCGAGGGTGGTTAGCTTCCAGAACTGTAAGGTTAATTTGGGTGAACATAAACAAACACTTAATGGTCTTGAGCCCATTGAAAAAAACAACCAAAGGCAGATCATGGAATCAGAGCAGGTCAGTCAGGTCAGCTGAGAAGCCAAACATCCATAACCACAACTCAGCCTGGGCTAGTGATCAGGACTCCAGGCTGAAAGGTGAGCTGTCAGACTCTGAGGACAGAGCGAGCCTGTGGACCTACATTCCTCACTCTCTCAGAATGACTGGCATGTTTCCCACAATTCATCGATGCCCCCCTTTGGGGAGTCTCATCTTCAGCTGCCGTGTGGAGTCGATCATTCCAAATCCCTATCCCTTGCCCTAATCCGTGATATCATCCAGAGAAAACTGAGATTGGGCGGAGTCAGGAATTTAGTTTGGGAATGGCAGGTTTCAAAAGGCAGCAGGTATCTGAAATCAGAGCGTGGAGATGAGTGGGAAGGCATGCCAGTGTTGGATGGATCGATAACATCACCATCCCCATGGAGACCAATAAATAAAAATGAACCAATTTTGCTGAACAATGTCAGAGGAGTCAAAGGACAATGCTTCACCTTCTGATAATGTACTTTAACAGTCAATCGAAAATCAAAATAAGTTCAACAATACTCACGAGGTAATGTGCACTTTAAAGAGCAAATCCAGCAGAGATAGAGCTCACAAATCTTTTCACATATGGCATTAATCCCAGCCACAAAACCCTACAAACTTTGAAACCTTCTCTGGCTGAATTCCAGCTTCTTTTCCTTCAGTATTAGGCCGCCAAATACCATTCAATAGCTACATTACTCTGGCCAGGATCCCCAGTTACAATTTTTGTTAAAAAGCACATGTTTCCAACTTCCTCTCAGCTACACCCTTTGCAATCTCAGTGGCCATCTATAGCTTTGTTTCAACATTCTTCTTTTTGCTAAGACCCTGCGGTGGGCGATTCACATTCTTTTCAGTTAAGTTCTGGACAATCTCTCCCTCTATCTCACTTCTCTTTCTCTCTCTCTTCTATCTCTTACTCTCTCTCTCTTTATCTATCACTCTCTCTTCCTGTATCTCACTCCTGCAACTCTCCATTTCTCTAGGTGACTGCCCCTATTGTTCTCCTGGATCCTCAGGAGCTCCATTTGGCTGCAGTGCCACTGGGTCAAACCAAACGACACGGGCACCTGCCCCAGGAACCAGCCTGAGTGTCTGTCTCTGGGACCCTGGACTTCCCAATGTACAGCTACTGCTGCCAGTCAGATGCACCCAGCATTATGTGCCCCCAGGTCCTGCCCCCTGGGTCATCATCAGTGTCTGTCAACTGGATTTGAACTGTTAACTCTGATTCCTTCCCACCGATGCAGCTGGCTTTCTCCAGCATCCCCTGTGTTTATCTCAAGGTGGCATGGTGGCACAGTGCTTAACATGGTTACCTTTCAGCACCAGGCACCCGGGTTTAGTTACACCCTCCGGTGACGTCTGTGTGGAGTTTGCACGTTCTCCCTGTGTCTGCGTGGGGTTCCTCCGGGTGCTCCAGTTTCCTCCCACAACCCAAAGATGTGCAGGCTAGGTGGATCGGCCATGGGAAATGCAGGGTTACAGGGGTAGGGTAGGAGGGCATGTGGAATGCTCTTCAGAGCAGTAGTGGTAACATAATGGGCCGAATGGCCTGTTCCCACACTGTAGGGATTCTATGATACTCTTGCTCCTCAGTACCGTTGCTTGTCCATCTTCTGTGTCCTCGTTCCCCATCATTCCCAAAGATGACTTACTTCCTCCCCTTCCTGTTCATCATTCATCTCATTAGCCCCTGCATTCTCACTCTCATCTACCTCCGTACCCACTATGCACAGTGTGATCCCAGCATGGGTGAACTCTCAACTCTCTGATTTCTGGAAAGACAATTCCCTGTATAGTCTGTCGCTCCCCAGCCCCACCTTGACATCCCTATCTTGGCCTCTTCCTGTGCAGCTGCTGGAGATGTGTTTTCCAGCTCGTCACCTTCTCCCACACCAAGCACTCGTTCTTGTCAAGCACCAGCAGACAGCTAGGGCTTGTAAAAATGGCTGTAGCTGTCATTCACAGTGTTGTCAGTTTTATAATGGAACCAATCGCTGCTCAAGGGTCGTGCAGAGTGGGATTTTTAACCTGTTGTTGATCAACATTCGATCAGGGAAGAGTTGGAATGAGAATGGTGAAGATTATGAAGACTAGGTGTGTCAGGGAGAGGGCTGGTTGAGGGGCAGTGAGGTGAGTGCTGGTTGATGGGCAGTGAGGTGAGGGCTGGTTGATGGGCAGCGAGGTGAGGGCTGGTTGAGGGGCAGTGAGGTGAGTGCTGGTTGATGGGCAGTGAGGTGAGGACTGGTTGATGGGCAGTGAGGTGAGTGCTGGTTGATGGGCAGTGAGGTGAGGGCTGGTTGATGGGCAGCGAGGTGAGGGCTGGTTGATGGGTAGTGAGGTGAGGGCTGGTTGATGGGCAGTGGGGTGAGGGCTGGTTGATGGGCAGCGAGGTGAGGGCTAGTTGATCAGCAGTGAGGTGAGGGCTGGTTGATGAAATGTCACTTGTGCTCAGTGCCTTCAGTCGCTGCTGGAGCTTGAGTAAGGACTGATATTTTGCATTTACCCTTCACTGAACTGTCGTCTGTCTTCAAAGGGAGACAATGTGCTGATAAACACGTACAGTGGATTGCTGAAAATCTCGGACTTTGGAACATCCAAGAGGCTGGCAGGGATCAATCCCTGTACGGAAACTTTCACAGGTGCGTGTCTGCGAGAGTGGGGTCATCAGCAGAGAGACAGGCCGCTCGGAGTTGGTACCTTTGGGGGTGGATGTTACCGAGGGTCAGTCTTGAGCTTTGATGTTGTCGGGCTTTGACGTTGTGCTGTGTTTGGACTCTGTGTTCTCCAGGCACCCTTCAATACATGGCCCCTGAGATCATCGACAAAGGACCAAGAGGTTACGGCAAGCCTGCGGATATCTGGTCCCTGGCCTGTACCGTCATTGAAATGGCCACAGGAAAGCCTCCCTTTTTTGAACTGGGGGAGCCTCAGGCTGCAATGTTTAAGGTAACAAAGCCAACAGGCTGTACATTTGCAGTCAGCACAGGGTCCCTTGTTTAGGGCTGAGCAATGGGGTAAGATTTGGATCTCTGAGGAGATATAAACCGGGTTGTCATTCACTGTGACCCCTGAAGGCAGAACTGACCCTGTCTTCCCTTGGCTAAAAATCTCACTATTGCTCCTCTCCAGGAACCTCACCACTTGAAAGGGGTTTCGGTGGGTCTGTGCCCCACTGCGTGCCAGTTGTTTCAAGAAAGAAAGGAGGTCAAGTCTGAGGGAGGGAAGGAATTAAAATGTGCAATGGCAAATTACATCCAGCATGACTAACTTTAACCCATCACATATTAACTGTGCAAGTCACGAAGGACAATGTTAGCGTTCGGTCACCTGGCTCATTTACCATTCCCATTGAGCTAGAGAACGGCCAAATGATTTGATTTATTATTGTCACATGTACCTGGGTACAGTGAAAAGTTTGTTTTGCGAGCCGTACAGGCAGATCATACCATACACAGTGCATTAGGGTCATAGTACAGAAAGAGAAGGTACACAGTGAGCAAAATCAACATTAAATTTAAAATAGAGAGCGGGTTGAGTGTATTTGGTGCAAAGATTGTTTATGGGCACCCTTGGGTGTTGCTGGCAGAATGTTACTGTTTATAGCATGAGAATTATGAGGATGTGTTGTGAAATTGAGCAGCTCGATATTGGTGATTTCTGACTTGGCATTCTTTCATGCCACTTCACTTTCCCTGGTGGGCAGTTGCGTGCTTTGTGTTTGATTCCCTGTTTCTTTGCCTGTAGGTGGGAATGTTTAAAATCCATCCGGAAATCCCGGAGTCCATGTCCCCAGACGCTAAGGCTTTCCTCCTACGTGGCTTTGAACCCAATCCTGACAAACGGGCCATGGCAGCCGAGCTCCTCAAGGACCCATTCCTGAGCCGGAAGAAAACGAAACCCACTCCGAAGCCAGGTCTGTGAACAAGTGAGAGTAGGAGCAGGTTTGGGTGTGAGGTGGTTGGGCTCATGGAAATGAGAAATGGAACAGACTGCAATGGGAATAGGACAGAGTAGGAGCAGCAAGCAATCAGAACAGTTAGGTTTAGCACATTTGCCTTCATTACTCAAACCTTTGATTATCAGAGTTGAGATGTCATGTTGAGGATGCACAGGACATTGGTGAGGCCTTCTCTGTGGTACTTTGTCCAGTTCTGGGCGCCTTGCGTAGGAGGGATATTATTAAGCTGGACAGCGTCCAGAAGAGATTACCAGGATATTGTTGGGAATGGAGGGTTTGAGTTGTAGGGGGAGGCTGGATAAGCTAGAACCTTTTTCACTGGAGTGTTGGACATTGAGAGGTGACCTTATAGAGGTTTATAAAATCATAAGGGGAATAGATAAAGCGATTGACAGGCGTCTGTTCCCTAGGGTAGGTGATTTCAAGAATAGGGGTTATATTTTTACGATGAGAGGAGAAATGTTTTAAAGAAGGCATGAGGGACAATTTTTTGACAGAGAATGGTTCCTGTGTGGAATGAACTTCCAGAGGAAGTGTTTGATACGGCTACAGTTACAACGTTTAAAAGATATTTGGACAAGTACATGAATAAGAAATGATTGGAGGGATAATGGGCCCCACACCTCAGGAAGGACATACTAGCCCTGGAGCGTGTCCAGCGGAGATTCACAGAGATGATCCCTGGAATGGTAGGTTTAACATATGATGAACGGCTAAGGATCCTGGGATTGTATTCATTAGAGTTTCGAAGGTTGAGGGGAGATCTAATAGAAACTTACAAGATAATGTATGGTTTAGAAGGGGTGGACGCTGGGAAGTTGTTTCCGTTAGGCGGGGAGACTAGGACCCGTGGGCACAGCCTTAAAATTGGAGGGGGTAAATTTAAAACGGAAATGAAACATTTCTTCAGCCAGAGTGTGGTGGGCTTGTGGAATTCATTGCCGCAGAGTGCAGTGGAGGCCGGGACGTTGGATGCCTTCGAGGCAGAGATCAACAAATTCTTGATCTCAGAAGAAATCAAGGGCTCTGGGGAGAGTGCAGGGAAGTGGAGTTGAAATGCCCATCAGCCATGATTTAAATGGACTTGAGGGCCGAATGGCCTTACTTCCACTCCTATGTCTTATGGTCTTATGGAGTGCAGGCTGGCGGGAATGGTTTAGTTTGGGATTACGGCCGGCATGGACTGGTTGGACCAAAGGATCTATTTCTGTGCTGTATGACTGTATGAAGGTAACTATATCTAATGCAAGGCAGAGGAATCTGCCAGAATAGGATAGAAGGAAAAGTCACAGAATTGGAATTAGAAGCAGCTGAATAGGGATGAATGGGATAGTTTGGATTTGGAATCACTGGGAAATAGAAGCAGAGCAAATGGAACAGAGGTCAATCATGGAATGAAGAACACAGTAGAAGGGACGCAGTGAGCAGGAATGGAACTGGACTGAGGCAGTTGGACTGAACATGGCAGGAAGCAAGAGATAGCAAATGATTTAGGAATAACCTGGAGAGGAAAAGAAAGATAGAGAATTGCAAAGAGGGGAATAGGAAGTAAAGTTACTACTGAGTCTAAACAGGTGCTGTATGCTGAGGAGTGGGGTAGAATGAGATCCTAGGGATTGGACTGAAAATAAATAGAATGAAAGAGAAACCAGGTAAACCAGATTGAAGAAATGGAACTGTGCAGGACAGGGATGTGGATAATTTGTGTGCAGCAAAATGGTGTATCGAGGAATGTACAGAAAGAAGTTAGAGAAAATGCTCGAAGTAACCATTGATACAGTGGGTAAAACTAGGCATTAGTACAATATGATAAGCATGGTGAGAAAGCTGAAGGGGTTTTCACTAAGTGTGGCCCAGCTTTCCTGTCTTTCTTATGTACTGTCAATTGTGAGGATTCTTCATTTGCAATGAGACCTTTAAAAGTTTTAATTTCTCATGTTTTGCAATAATCCCATTCAGGCAGCCACTGTGCATTTACTTGGTTGTGGATAATGTCCGGTGGCACTTTGACATTGTCTGGAAGCAGCAAGTGTCCGGAGATAGAGCAGTACTCTGGGTGCTGTTGTCTGATCCAGCTGCATGGACTCAGATCTCCAACATTCGCAATTAACCAGTTGCAAATCAGTCTTGGCCAAAAGAGAGAAGCTCACAGTTTCCAATTCACCCTTAAGTTTGCAAACAGTGTTCCCTGCTAATCCATCCCACTGCACGTTATTCCTGCTCACTTACACAAATACAGTGCACCCTCTATTAGCCTTGTCCTAGACACGCAATAAATCAGGAGGGCTTTATGAGGCATTAAAGCTTGCACATACAAACGTACGCTGTAGTGATGTCCTCGCTTGAAACCATTTCGAATCCCACATGGGAGACTTGAACACAGGATCTAGGCTGCACCAAGGGAAAGCTGCATTGTCAGAGTTGGTATCTTTCAGATACCACATTAAAAGCAAAGTGACATCTTCCCTCTCAGCTAGACACATAAGATTCCAAAATACTATTCAAAGAAGTACTGACAGGTAATTGTTGGTGCCTGAACAAATATTTATCACCTGACCAACAATTATATCCAGTTATTTATCTTAGAGATGTATCTAGGAGCTTGTGGATAAATTGCCTGACAGATTTTCCCTCGTTACAATGATGACCACTCTCCAGAAGTACTCTGTATTTGCTGTGAAGCATCTGGGACATCCTGTGGATGAGAAAGGTGCTATTTAAATGCATCTCTGCCCACTGGTCTTCAAAACTTTTGGTGTTGTTCATGGCCGCAGTGATACCGAGTGCCTGTTGGTGGTGATATTGAGCAAGTTGGACGTCCAAAGACAATTGGTCTGACTGCAAAATCCACATCATATCAGAGAGCACCCTCTGCTGTAAACAGTGGACAGGGTCGGAAATCACACCCGACCAGGTTATAGTCCAACTACATTTGAAGACAAGCTTTTGGAGTCTTGCTTCTTCTTCAAGTGTTAGTGAAAGAGGCGGCTTTATAAGTAAAAGATCAAAGGGTCGAACAACTGATGAGGATGTATTAAACAAACCTAAGATGCTGTTAAACATTTAATCAGTTAGAAGGTTTTAATTGATTAGGATGTATAAGTAAATCCCCAAATTTCTTTTACGCCGCAGTCCTGAGAGAACTAAAGGTTTTATCAGCGTAAAGCAGAGGTGACAATTTAGGTCAGACAATGCATGTTAGGTGTGAGGCCTTGTTTAGAATCTGTGTTTTTGGTTTGGAGTCAGATTTGTTTTATTTCTAAAGCAGGAATTTATAAAACGCCACAACGACTGTCTATAAATTGTGTGCTTTTTGAACAAAATAGAATGTATCTGCAAGTACAGATTCACCCCATAGATTTACGTGTGTGCACGTTTGTGTGAGGGGGCAGAGAGACTGTGTGTGTGTGCATATGTGTGTGTGTGTTGGGGGGGAGAAAGAGTGTGTGTGTGTGAGAGGGTAGAGAGAGAGAGTGTGTGAGTGAGTGAGGGGGTAGAGAGAGGGTGTGTGTGTGAGGGGGTAGAGGGAGTGAGTGTGGGTGAGGAGGTAGACAGAGTGTGTGGGTAATTGAGGGGATAGAGAGAGAGGGTGAGTGTATGTGGGGGTAGAGAGAGGGTGTGTGTGTAAGAGTGAGGGTGTGGAGAGAGGGTGTGTGTGTGAGCGAGGGGATAGAGAGAGAGAGTGTGTGTGTGAGAGGGTAGAGAGTGAGTGTGTGTATGAGGGTAGAGAGAGAGAGAGTGAGTATGTGTGTGAGAGGGTAGAGAGAGAGAGTGAGTGTGTGTGTGTGTGAGGGGGCGGAGAGAGAGTGAATGCGTGTGTGTGGGGGGTGCGGGGTAGAGAGAGAATGAGTGAGACTGTGTGTGAGGGGGGAGAGAGAGTGTGTCCGTGTGTATGTGAGGGGGTAGAGAGAGAGCGTGTGTGTGAGGAGGGTGAGAGAATGATTGTGTGTGTGTGTGTGTGTGTGTGTGTGTGTGTGTGTGTGTGTGTGTGTGTGTGTGTGTGTGTGTGTGAGAGAGAGAGAGGGGTAGAGAGAGGGAGTGAGTATGTGTGTGTATATGTGTGTGTGGGCGTGAGAGGGTAGAGAGAGAGGGTGTGTGTGTGTTTGTGTGTGTGAGAGAGGGTAGAGAGAGTGAGTGTGGATCGGGGAGAGAGAGAGAGTGTGTGTGTGTGAGTGAGCGGATAGAGAGAGAGGGTGAGTGTGTGTGGGGGTAGAGAGAGGGTGTGTGAGTGAGAGTGAAGGGGTGGAGAGAGGATATGTGAGTGAGTGAGGGGGTAGAGAGAGAGGCTGTATGAGTGAGTGAGGGGGTAGAGAGAGGGTGTGTGTGTGTGAGGGGGTAGAGGGAGTGAGTGTGGGTGAGGAGGAAGACAGAGAGGGTGTGTGTGTGGGTAAGTGAGGGGATAGAGAGAGAGGGTGAGTGTGTGTGGGGGTAGAGAGAGGGTGTGTGAGTAAGAGTGAGGGTGTGGAGAGAGGGTGTGTGAGTGAGTGAGTGAGTGGGGAGTAGAGAGAGAGGGTGTGTGAGTGAGGGGGTAGAGAGAAAGGGTGTGTGAGTGAGTGAGGGGATAGTGGGAGGGCCTGTGAGTGAGTGAGTAAGGGGGTAGAGAAGAGGGTGTGTGAGCGAGTGAGTGAGGGGGGTAGAAAGAGCGTGTGGCTGAGGGAGAGAGTATATGTGTGTTTGTGTGAGAGTGTGTGTGTGTGTGTGTGTGTGTGTGTGTGTGTGTGTGTGTGTGTGTGTGTGTGTGAGAGAGAGAGTGTGTGTACGTGAGTGTGTGTGTGTGAGACAGTGTAAAGTGCGGTGGAGTGACCTATAAGACCATAAGACATGGGAGCAGAATTTAGGCCATTCAGCCCATCGAGTCTGCTCCGCCATCCAATCATGGCCGATAAGATTCTCAGTTCCATTCTTCCGATTTCTCCCCATAACCCTCAATCCCCTTGATAATCAAGAACCTATCTATCTCTGTCTTCAATATATACCCAATGGCCAGGCCTCCACAGCCTTCTGAGGCAGTGAATTCCATAGATTTACACTCTCTGGCTGAAGAAGTTTTCCTTTATCTCCGTTCTAAAAGGTCATCCCTTCACTCTAAGGCTGTGCCCTCGGGTCTTAGTCTCTCCTACCAATGGAAGCATCTTCCCAAATTCAACTCTGTCCAGGCTAGTCAGTATTCCATAAATTTCAATTAGATCCCCACCTCATCCTTCTAAACTCAATCGAGTATAGAACAGATTTCTCAAACGTTCCTCATATGTTAAGCTTTTCATTCCTGGGACCATTCTCGTGAACCTCTTCTGAACCTGCTCCAAGGCCAGTACATCCTTTGTGAGATCCGGGACCCAAATCTGCACACAGTACTCCAAATATGGCCTAATCAGAGATTTTTAGAGCCCCAGAAGTACTTCCCTGCTTTCATATACAAGTCCTCAAAATAAAACGCCAACATTGCATTTGCCTTCCTAATTACTATTTCAACCTGAAAGTTTATCTTACAAGAATCTTGGACTAGAACTCCCAAGTCTCTTTGCACTTCAGACTTCTGAATTTCCTCCCCATTCAGAAAATAGTCTGTGCTTTTATTCTTCTTACCAAAGTGCATGACCTCACACTTTCCCACATTGTATTCCATCTGCCACTTCTTTGCCCACTCTCCCGAACTATGCAAATCCTTCTACAGCCTCCCCACCTCCACAATATTCCTTGTCCCCCTACCTGCCTTTGTATCATCTGAAAACTTAGCCAGAATACCCACAGTTCCTTCATCTAATTATTAATGTATAAAGTGAAAAGTTGTGGCCCCAGCGCTGACCCTTGCAGAACACCAGTTGTCACTGGCTGCCAATCTGAGAAAGACCCCTTCATCCACACTCTCTGCTTTCTACCCGACAGCCAACCTTCTATCCATGCTAGTACCTTGTCTCTAACATCATGGGCCCTTATCTTACTCAGCAGCCTCCTGCGTGACACCTTATCAAAGGCCTTCTTGAAGTCCAGGTAGATAACATCTATTGGCTCGCCTTGGTCTATCCGCCTCAAAGAATTCTAGCAGATTTGTCAGGCATGACCTCCCCTTGATGAATGTGCGCTGCCTTTGCCCTACTTTACCATGCACTTCCAAATATTCAGAAATCTCATCCTTCACAATGGACTCTAAAATCTTACCCACAACAGAGGCTGGGCTAATCGGCCTGTAATTTTCTGTCTTTTGCCTTACTCCCTTTTTAAACACGGGTGTCATGTTAGTGATTTTCCAGTCCTCTGGGACCCTCCCTGACTCTCGTGATCCCTATAGTGCAACATGAACCCAAGATCCCAGTTGAGGTCATCCTCATGGGGACCGAACTTGGCTATCAGCCTCTGCTCAGTAACCGTGCATTGTAGTATATCCCAAAGTCTGTTTGGAGGATGTTTACCTGAAGATCCGAGGCCAAGTGTCCTTGACCGCTGAAGTGTTGCATTGCAGCACAGAGATTGCACGTTCACCTTGGAATTACAAGGTTGCATTGCCAAGCCCCAGTTTCAAGACTTGAGCCCGAAACTGAGGCCAACACATCAATACATCACTGAGGGAGTGCTGCACCATATTTCAGATTAAATGGAAACTCAGGCACCTCTGTTTCTGGTGAGTGTACAAGATCTTGTCACACAGCTGAATAAAAAAACCCAGGATATTCTCTATGTTCTGGCCAATGTCTTCCCATTGACTAAACCCAGAAAATATTTATGTGGGTGTTATCTCATTGCTGCCTGAGGGAGTGTGCTGGATGCAAATTAGTCGGCAAGAATGGACAGTGAGTGCAGTACACTGCTATCCATTCCGAAGATTGTGAAGTGCTTAGAATCTCGAGATGAAAGCTGCTATATAAATGCAGGTCCCCTCCTTCTCAACTCAAGACAGCGCCCTTCAGTCTGCTTTCAGCCAAACTCTGGACACTTGACAATCGCAATGTGGTTTTCATGACTAAAATTTCTATCCCCATTCTCTCCTGTTACATGGCATTGGTTTGAATGTTCTCTGCCACTGTCATCCTGTTCATGCAGGTGAATTTCATCACAGTCTATCAGTCCCTGCATTGGGATACCTAAAGGAAGTGGGTGAGAGCAGGCAGCCTTTGGAATTTAAGCTCAACAGCCCTTTCCTGAGTCGAAGCTGCTCGATCCCAGGTCCGTCTGCCAAAAGCAGCTCACCAAAACAGGAGTTTCTGAGGTGAGTTCATATCCTTCATACTTTTTGTGATTGTACAACTGCGCTGTCTCAAAGCTTGCCCCTGGTGACCCCCACCCCAGTTCATGAAATCATAGAATCTCTACAGTGTCGAAGCAGGTCACTTGGCCCATTGAGTCCACACTGCCCCTCTAAACAGCATCCCTCCCAAACCCACATTGCCTGCACATCCTGAGACACTATAGGTAATTAAATATGGCCCATCCACCCTAGCCTGCACATCTTTGGGCTGTGGGAGGAAACCGGAGCACCCAGAGGAAACCCACGCAGACACAGGGAGAACACGCAAACTCCACACAGACAGTCGCCCGAGGGTGGAATCGAACCTGGGTCCCTGGCGCTGTGAGGCTGCAGAGCTAACCATTGAGCCACCATGCCGCCCTTTGGGGCTTGAGAATTGTCAGGAGACATCCATGAGGACTGAGGGAGTGTGGGTAAGCTTCCGCCAACTGGGCCAGAGCTCCCATTGCTGCCTCAGAGGTGGCGTTTGAGATCTAATCTCCCTTGGGGTCCCATCTTGCAGTTTTGGTGTTATGTAGCTGTTACGGTGCCAGAGTGAGGCCCCTCGGTGTTTTCTGAGAGTGTTTTCACTGATCTTAGTGCCTTCCTGCTTCCAGTGTGCTTGAGGAACAAGTGGATGATTTTAGCGCCCCATCTTCACCGGAAGAAAATGCTGGATTGTTCCTCCTGAAGAAAGACAGCGAGCGCAGAGACGCACTGTTCAAAATCCTGACAGAGGACTGTGAAACTGTGGTCCAGAACATTCTAGAAGCCCAGGCACAGGTATGAAAACTCTCACTCCTGACAGGTTACACACACCGGGCTGGGATGGGCAGAAAAAAGCTCATCCGTCTGTTTCTCCGCAGCTGCTGCCGGATCTGCTCGGTTGTTACAGAATGTTTTGTCTTTAATTCCGGATTTGCAGCATCTGCAATTATTTTGTTTTTGCTTTGACCTGGGAAGGCCAAGTTTCTCAGTTTTGTTTTGAACCACACTAAAGCTCAGAAGAGGGGGTGTTGTGTGGCACCCTGGGTGGAAATTCTGCCTCAACATCAAAAGGTCTGGGTTTGATGCCTACTCCAGGACTTGTTGACCAATAAGGCAGCCAGGCAACCTCAGCATCGCCTGTAGCTCTTTCTAATACAGCCGTAGTGGGATTGTTTCAGCTTTCTCTGACATCCACCTACAGTCTCTGGTGACAGGCTGGAGATCTGCATCTGGCCAAACTAACTATTGGAACAGAGTGTGTCTGCCTTAAATGCCACAAGGTGAGAGGGCAGAGACAAAGGGGAGGAAGTGCAGTGAGTGTTTTTAATCATTCACGGGATGTGAGCTTCACTTCTATTGCCCGCCTCAGGTTCATAGCTTCTTGAAAGCAGAGTCGCAGGTGGACAGGACAGTGAAGGAGGCGTTTGGTACGCTTGCCATTTTTGGTCAGTGCATTGAGTATAGGAGGTGGAAGGTCAGCTGTGCAGGACATTGGTTAGGCCACTTTTGGAATACCTCGTTCAATTCTGGTCTCCCTGCTACAGGAAAGATGTTGTGAAACGTGAAAGGGCTCAGAAAAAATTTACAAGGATATTGCCAGGTTGAGGGCTTTGAGCTGTAGGGAGAGACTGAATAGGCTGGGGCTATTTTCCCTGGAGTGTCAGAGGCTGAGGGGGTGACCTTATAGAAGTTTATAAAATCATGAAGGGCATGGATAGAGTGAATAGCCAAGATCTTTTCCCCAGGGTAGGGGAGTCCACTGGCAGCTCATTCCATACACGCACCACCCTCTGCGTGAAAAAGTTGCCCTTTAGGTCCCTTTTAAATCTTTCCTCTCTCACCTTAAACCTAGGCATAGGTTTAAGGTGAGAGGGGAAAGATTTAAAAGGGACCTAAGGTGCAACTTTTTCAAGCAGAGGGTGGTGTGTGTGTGGAATGAGCTGCCAGAGGAAGGGGTGGAGGCTGGTACAACAGCAGTATTTAAAATGGCATCTGGATGGGTACATGAATAGGAAGGGTTTAGAGGGAAATGGGCCAAATGTTGGTAATTGGGACTGGATTTATTTGGGATATCTGCTCGGAATCAACGAGTTGGACCGAAGGGTCTGTTTCTGTGCTGTATATCTTCATGACTCGACAATCCAGCATCAGTCCTGTCTTTTCAGACAAAGGATTCTCTGCGTTTTGAAGTAGGATATGGAAATAGAGAGATGGGGTTTAATGAATGTATGGAATAGGGTGATCACAGTCTGTTGGATGGTCAGGACTTTATGCCGTTCAGCACCTGGAGCTCTGCCAGAATGGGAGTTTCCTAAATAACACAACCCTTTAGCAAGGCCTTATCTCTTCCATTGATTGTGCGGTTGGACACAGAGAGCAAAGAGAAGGCTGTACTCAGCGCTGACTGAGAATTCTAGGTGGGCCCACCCTCCAAGTAGGAATCTGATGTCTGTGCTGAAATGCGACAAGCTGTTGTTTTAAACACTTGGGCCGAGGGGCCTATTTTTATAAAATGGACTGAAGTAACTCCATGGAGGCCAGTATCCTGTTGCCAAGTCCCCCTTTATTTACACATGGAGAGCCCTTAACACTGACCCAGCTCGCAGAGTGAACAGAACCCCTGACATTCCTGTTTATATCTGTCAGCCAGGGCTCCCCAGTTGGACCAGATTAACAGTCCCAGTCAGTACATGGGCCTTGCTTTATTGTGGGTGATCAAGGGACAGTAACGCTGTTTTTAGCAGCTGTTATCTCCCATTCAGCTCGACCCAGGAACTAGAAAGAGATCCCACTGATTTTCTCCTCTGGAGATGGTTTGAGTAGATGAAATGGAAGACCAGTTGCCAACTGCTGTAATTCCCTGAGCAGTCATTAGGGGGTGGCATTTGCACTCTTGGGGATATGACTGTGCATCTGTAACAGGGGAAACTATTAGAGAAAAGCGCATTGAGCGAGGCAAGAATTAATCAGGGTTAGTCACCACAGCATCTTAAGGGGGTGTCGCGTCAAACAACTTTGTTTTTTTTCCAGGAGGTAACAGGCTAGGTGTGTAGGTCAGGGTAGGGCAGTTGATGTGTTCTACATGGACTTCAGTGGGGCCGACCAAAACAGACAGGTTAAACTAAGGGACCCCAGTGTCCAGGGTAATGTGGCAAATGGGATGTATCACTGGCTGAGGAAGCAGGAGGCGATGCTCAAGGTATTATTGTCACGAGAAGTCAGTGTCCAGTGGCACAGCACTGTGTTTATTGGTGAGTCTGTTGCTGATTAATGATCTATGCATGAATGTAGCTGGTTTGATCAGTAAGTTCACAGATGGTATGAAAATTGTGAAGAGGAAAACCTTAGACCACAGGATGGTATAGATGGGCCGAACAGTGGCAAATGGATTTTAATCCTAAAAGGTGTGAGGTGATGCATTTTGGAAGGACTGACATTGCAAGGCAGTACATGTTGAATGGTAGGACTGGAGGAATTTTGGAGGATCTGACAGTCCTCGGTGGAGCGTTTGTGTTGTGGGTGGCACGGGAGCTCAGGGGTTAACCCTGCTGCTTCACATCGCCATGGACCTGGGTTTGATTCTGTGCAGAGTTTGCATGTTCTCCCTGTTTCTGTATGGGCTTTGTCCGGGTGCTCTGGTTTCTTCCCACAGTCCAAAGATGAGCTGCTTGTGCCCATGAGGAATGCAGGGTTACAGGGATAGGGCCTGCGCGAGATGTTCTACAGAAGGTCGATGCAGACTCAATGGGCTGAGTGGCCTCTTTTTGCATAGTAGGGATTTTATGATCCTTGAAGGCATCAGACAGGTAGATAAGATGGTTAGAAAGATATGCATGACACCCACCTTTATTATTCAACGCACTCAAAAGAAAAGCAAGAGGTTTATGATGGAGCAGTGTAAGATGTTAGTTAGGGGAGGCAATGACCTCATGGTATTATCACTAGACTATGAATCCAAAGCCCAGGTAACATTCTGGGACCAAATCCCAACTTGGCAGATGGTGGAATTTGAATTCAATAAACAAAAAATCAGGAATCAAGTTTTGTCATGACTATTGTCAAAAAAAACCCATCTGGTTCACTAATTCCCTTTGTCTGGTTCTGACCAATAAGTGACCACAGACTCACAGCAAAGCAATTGACTCTTAATTGCCCTGTGGGCAACTGGGGTGAACAATAAATGTTACTGTAGCCAGCAATTACCCACAGTCTGTGAATGAAGAAAATAGAAGCTGCAGCGGTGTGCACTGTGTGCAGTTCTGGTCATCACACTGTATAAAAGGTGGATGACACCAGACAGGGGGCAGAGACTCACAGGAATGTTGACTGGGCTGGACTGATTCTGAGCAGAAAGGCTTGATTTAGATCAGAGAAGGTAGAAAGGGGACCTGATTGAGGACGACAAGATTCTGAAGGCCAAAGACAGGATTAGAAAGGGAGAAATGCGCCCTTTGAGTTAGAGAGGTCAACAACGGTGGAAACAGTTTTCAGGTAAGGAACAGGAGGCTCAGGCAATTTGAGCAAAATGTTTTTCACCCAGAGGCTGGTGGGTATCAGGGATTCACTCCCTGAAACAGTGGCAGGGGCAGGAAACCACCAGCTACTTCAAAAGGTATTTATCAGATGAGCCCTTGAAACGGGCCCAATGCTGGGAAATGGAACTATGTTAGATGGATGCTTGATGCCCAGCACTGGTATGATGGACTGAAAGGCCTCTTTTCCATAATGTGCGAAGCCTTTGGTACATAGATGCAGGTTTGACATGGTGCCCTTGCTCAAAGGCCAAGCAAGGTACACATGCGACAATGTTTCATTTGAGAACAACACCTCCAGGTGAGATCGTTGTGTCAATGATGGAGAGCTCATTATGGAGACCGGTGCATATGAATGAACTGACTCAGTGCTCTTTCTGAAACACGCACACAGCTGGTAAAGCTGCAGGAGAAAAACCCCATGTGCACAATGAAAATGCAGACACAGAGTTAGCAAAATTACAAATCAGTGTTCAGGATCCCACAGAATATGCACAGCTTGTCCTCAGAACGTGAGGCCCACACACAGCGAGACATGTTGATGAAGTATGACTGAGTGGAACTCAGGACTGTTTCACTTTCCCAGCCACTGCTCATCATTTTGTGTCATGAAAGGATCATAACCCTGAACAGAAAAGGCAGACATTATCACTGATAGTGGTGGGCATTCAACAATATCTCCAAACCAAGATATGGACCTTTCACAATTACCTACACATGCTTGAGGCTCATCAGCCGCAAATAGTTACATTTTCTTTTGGGAAGAAGGGGCACGTCATACGTACGCCTTGGCGTTGAGAGAATTCACCTTCAAGGACTCCATGTTGTGTGTATACAATGATGTGACTCTGGCAGTTAGTTGGCTGTGACACACACACACACACACACACACACACATGCATACAGACACACACACGCATACACAGACACACACGTGCACACACAAACACGCACACACACAGCAGAACAGTTGCAGTAATGTCTGCTTTATTGTTCATTATGTGTTTTACTGTTTTAAATAACCAACCCATGGAGTTAATGAATCCAATGAGTGATTGAGCATTAGATCCTCTTCATGAGCATGACAGAAAGAGGGAGGAATGGAGGTGGAAGAAGAACAAAGTTAGAATGGAGAAGAGGATGAACGGAGAGTAAAATGCATGGAAGGGCAGGATTCTTTTATTCATTTGCGGATTGTGGGTGTTGCTGGCCCTTGAGAAGGTGGTGGTGAGCTGCCTTCTAGAACCGCTGCAGTCCTCCTGCTGTGGGTTGGCCCCACAGTGTCATGAGGGAGGGAATTCCAGAATTTTTATCCAGCAGCACTGAATGAATAGTGTTATATCTCCAAGGCAGGATGGTGGTCGGTTTGGAGGGGAACTTGGAGGTGATGGTGTTCCCATTTATCTGCTGCCTTTGTCCTTCTGGATGGAAGTGGGCCATGGGTTTGGAAGGTGCTGCCTGAGGATCTTTGGTGAATTTCTGCAGTGCATCTTGTAAATGGTACACACTGCTGTTACTGAGCGTCGGTGCTGGAGGGAGTGGATGCTTGTGGGTGTGGTGCCAATCAAGCGGCTGTTTTGTACTGGATGGTGTTCAGCTTCTTGAGTGTTGTTGGGGCTGCACTCACCCAGGCAAGTGGGGAGTATTCCATCACACTGCTGGCTTGTGCCTTGTAGATGGTGGGCAGGCTTTGAGGAGTCAGGAATTACTCACTGCAGTATTCCTAGCTTCTGATCTTCTCTTGTAGCCACTGTGTTTATGTGGTAAGTCCAGCAGAGTTTCTCGTGAATAATAACCCCAGGAAGTTGAAAGTGGGGGATTCAGTGATGGTCACACCATTGAATGGATGGTAGTCAGATTGTCTCTTATTGGGGATGGTCATAGCCTGGCATTTATGTGGCACAAATGTCACTTGCTACTTGTCTGCCCAAGCCTGGATATTGTTGCGTGTGAACACAGACTGCTTCAGTATCTGAGGAGTCACAACTGGTGCTGAACACTGTGCCATCATCGGCGAACATCCCCAGTTCTGACCTTATGATGGAGGGAAAGTCATTGATGAAGCAGCTGAAGATATTTGGGCCTGGGACACTACCCTGAGAAATAAGAACAGAAGAAGTGGGAAAGTGAAGGATCAGCAACATGAGAAGGGCAGGGCAGCTCATTGGAGCAATTCTTTGACATTAAGCTGCAAGGAGACTTCGTTAAAGGCATTACACTCGGTGAGCCATCTTCTTGCAGGTGCTAAGCATTGCGGATATAAAAACTGCCAAAGGATTCACACGAAACACGTGCTTCAGCCATTTCTTAGTCAGTGACCCTCTCTGTCAGGCTGAACAGTCTTTACAATGTTTGAGAATCCTGCTGCAGCTTAAAGCACAGACTTTCATCATTCGTATACATCATTCACTACATTAGAGTGAACTGCCTGCCCCCAATATTGCAGTTTGAACACTAATTCTTATTGTTGGCTCTGCCCTCATCAACAGGGTTAACTCTTTCAGAACAGCATCTCAACAAACACTCCCAGATGACATACAGCAGAAGGGCCAGATACAGGGTAAAGTTTCTTCTACATTATCCCCAACAAACATCCCCAGGGCAGGAGCAGCTTGGCGCTAGGCTCAGAGGGCTCAATCTTACCTTCCCTCGGCTCGGTGAAAGTCATGTTGAGTTTTCTAGTGGGATTCTCACTGCAAAGCCTCAGGAGATTTCTTGCTGACTCTTACCCAATGTGCCCCCAAAACTATGTACCTTGCATATAGGGCACCTTCATAGATTCAAAGAGTTATACAGCATGAAAAGAGACCCTTCAGTCCAACTCATCCATGCCGATCTGATATCCGAAATTAATCCAGTCCCATTTGCCAGCATGAGTGACAGAATGCAAGCATGCACAGTTAAGAGAAACAGATGTGTGAATGAGAGAATATTTGAAAGAACAAGTGTGGGGTGACCTCATAGAATTTTACAAAATCCTGAGGGGCATGGATAGGGTGAATAGCCGAGGTCTTTTCCCCAGAGCAGGGGAGTCCACAACCAGAGGGCATAGGTTTAATGTGAGAGGAGCAAGATTTAAAAGGGAGTTAAGGGCCAACTTTTTCGAGCCGAGTGTGGTATGTGTATGGAATGCGTTGCCAGACCAAGTGGTGGAGACTGGCACGATTACAACATTTAAAAGGCATCAGGACGGGTATATGAATTGGAGTGGTTTAGAGCAATATGGGCCAAATGCTGGCAAATGGGACTGGATTAATTTAGGATATCTGGTTGGTATTGGACGAGGTGGCCTGTTTCTGTGCTGTATGACTCTGTGGCTGCATGATGTATTTCCAAGTCAGAATCATGCCTGGAACTTGCAGATGATGGTGTTCCCTTGTGTCTGCTGCCTTTATTGTTCGAGATGGAAGTGATTGTGAGTTTGGAAGGTGGTGTTGGTGGAACCTTGGTGAATTTCTGCAGTGCATCTTGAAGACGGGACAAGACAGTAGACCATGTAGCTACAGAGTGAACAGTAAAATGTGTTCCTCGGTTCAAAACTGCGTCTCCATTGTTTTCAACTATGTGGTAAATTTTTAGCTGTTGTAATAGAGAAGTGAACACTTTCCATTTTCTAACACCCATACCCTATTACAAATAAAGTCATGGTCTTTCTTGAAACTGTTGCAGACTTGCAGTCAGTCTAGTACAGTAGGGTGGGCAGTGATGCCCAATTTGCTCGATGTAGTTTCCTAACACAGGGGGGCTTTCTCATCTCAATGCTAGAGTGTAATGTGCTGTATCGCCTGGTTGGTCCTGGGCTAGAATCCCCCACAGGTAATTGAGTAACTGTTTGTGCCTCGGGGTTCGTGTTCTCTTCAGCTGTTCCTGCCCATGGAGACCCCTGCCCGCCCATCCCCACGTACATTATTCCTTTTCTCCCTCTTGTTTTCAGTCGGGAGGTTTTCTGAACACCAGGTTTCAGAGTTGGTGGTCTTTTCTGGGCTGATGTTTCTCACACACTGGCCTCTGCTGTGGGGTTTGGGAGACGGAGGGTTTAAAACCTGCATTTGTTTGACTTGGGCAAGTGACCAGGCACAAGTCTGGATGCACCTGACCTTCGTATGGCGGCTTTGCGGTCTGCCAAGCAAAGAGCTGGGAATCGTGCCAGCTACACCTCATAATACACCCATGCCAACTATACGTTCGCGGGCCCATGTGAATGAGAAAGATCCTGCAGTATTGTGTCCTATTTATCCCTCAGCCAACATCATTGAATTGGTTCAATCTGTCATTTCCTTAGTGTTTGTAGGTGGGAGTTTGCTGCATGTATATTGGCTGGCCCTACCTCCCACACTTCAACAGTAATTACACTTCAGTTGACTGTGCAGCTTATTAGGACATCCCAGGGTGCTGGGTAAAGGCACGTCAGGTTTTTAATGTAGAACATAGTGGAGTGAGGCTGATTCTATTTCTTCATGGGGAGGAAGGAAGGTGACCCTGAGCCTTTCAGCTTCCCCAAGCCCTGACCATGTCAGTGGAATATGAGACAGTCATGTGTCAGATCCTTCCTCCTGGATGAGTAATGCCCAAACTGCCTGGCCATTCCTGTGTTACTCATGTATTTGCTTCCTCCCTCCCTTCCTCGAAACAGAACTCTGACTCCAAGTTAACATCTGAACACATCCGGCAACTGGTGACCTGCCTGAAGGACTACATTCGAACTTCGGACCACAAGCTGATTGTCAAGGTCTTGTTGAACCTGCAGACAGAGTTACACTTTGACAAAGGAGGGCTCAACGAAATCCAGATTGTCATCTTCAGCTTCCAGGATGCTGTGAGTGTGAAGTCAGGTAGTCACATGGAGAGGGACAGAGCAATTCACTTGTTGACTCCCCTCACACCCCCATGCCAACTTCATTTCAAATTAAGTTGTAAGTGGGCCAGTAAATAAATACTTCAAGTATGGTGACTGCGGGGCCCTTGTACAGTTGGGCTTCCTGTGAGACTGTGCCCCCTGTGAGACTGGGCCCCATGTGAGACTGTGTCCCGGTGAGACTGGGCCCCTGTGAGACTAGGCCCCCTGTGAAACTGTGCCCCCTGTGAAACTGTGCCCCCTGTGAGACTGTGTCCCTGTGAGACTGGGCCCCCTGTGAGACTGTGTCGCTGTGAGACTGGGCCCCCTGTGAGACTGGGCCCCCTGTGAGACTGGGACCTCATGAGAAAGGAACACAAAGAGAGTGAGAATCTTTGGGACTGGGGCCATATGAGAATGTGCCCCTGTGGGAATGGGGCCCTTTAAGTGTTGCACCCTACAAGATTGTGGATCCATGGGACTGGGGCACTGGAGAACTTTGTACTGGAGCCCAGGGTTGTTTACTCAATGGTATAGAGCTGTACTGGGGACTGAGTAAGAAGGAGATGTCCTGTCTTTCATCCTCAGTCTGCTCTGCGTTAGCTAACCTTACCGTGGGACTGCACAAGAGCTTCCAAACTGAGCGAAGGTCTCTGAGGTTTAATCACATCACACTCACCCCCAGTGGGTGAGAACAGGGGCAGTTTATCAGCTGGTTGACAATGGGCCTTTAGCTCCCACATTGTGGTGAATTGTGTCGGGGAATGTCAAACGTTACTGTGTCCGAGAACACATGACCATCCCAGTGCCGACTTAGAGTGACCTATACTGACCCTCTCCCATAAAATGGGAGAAAGCAACAACAATGTTCAGGGAAAAGTTATGAAAGAGAGAGGAGGGCTGGTAAAAGGGACCGCAGGATCTACTTCAACAACAATTTGCATTAATAGAGTTCTTTCATCGCTGTACAACCCAGTTAGAAACAATAGGGGAGGTCAAGGCTACAGAGTGAATTGCAACGATGAGAATGTAAATGCCCAGGTGTTGCTAGACTATGAGTTAATGCAAATCAACCAGCTCAGGATTGGTCAGGACATGGTGTGAATTAAAATACAGATAATGGGTTTGTAGAGGATGGAACTAGGCAGGGTCAGCAAGGATTGTTTAATAACTCTCGGCCAAAGCATTAACCGTGTGACATTGATGCGGAACTCTGCAGTTTACCCAGAAGATGATATCTTTCCTTTTTAACAGGGATTTTCTTCCTAGGTGATTAAACTCCTTCGCCGTAACCAGATTAAACCTCATTGGATGTTTGCCCTGGACAACATTATTCGCAAGGCCATGCAGATAGCCTTAAGCATGCTCATCCCAGGTGTGTGATTGTGGATAAGCATTGTAAAAGACTGTTTCTTGCTAACCTCTACACCCATAGGTAGAAATTATTTTTATAGTGCCACATTTCTGGAGAAACATCGCCCCCTTCTCTGCAATTTGGAAAGCAGCCTCCCATTAAAAAAAAACACATCTTGAGTTCCAGGAACGATGGAGATTTGAATCCACCCTAACCCAGAGTGAGTATACAAGAACTAATAGTTGGAGTAGGCAGTTCAGCCCCTTGATGCCTTTCTGCCATTCCACCACAGAGAGAATTCCGTTTGGGTGCACCATGGCTTGGTATGGAAACTGCTCTGCCCAGGACCGTAAGAAACTACAGTGAGTTGTGAACTACAACGGTCCATCACACAAGCCAACTTTCCATCCCTTGACTGCATCTACACTTCTCCGTGTCTCAGAAAGGCAGCCAACATCATCAAAGACCCCTCCCACCCCGGTTACAATCTCTTCTAATTTCTTCCGGCGGGCAGATGATACAAAAGCTTTAACACACCCACCAACAGATTTGAGAACTGCTTCTCCACCGTTGTTACTAAACCTATGAATGGAACTGTCAAATTTTAAATTTAAAGTTGACCTCACTCTTTGTGCAACCTCTCTGCTGCCGTAACATTATATTCCCCGTTCTGTTCTATTCCCCTAGGCATTTTGCATGGTATGATATGCCTGAAATGCATGCAAAACAAAACTTTTCACTGTACCTACGTACATGTGACAACAATAAATCAAACCAAAAATTTGAAACAGTCATGGCTGATCTCATCTCATCATCAACTCCACTTTTCTGCCTGCTCGCCATAATCCTTCAATCCATAACTAATTAAAAATCTGTTTGTCTCCTTCTCAAAGTTAATGTGTTCAGGCATTCATCGCACTCTGATGTAGTGAAGTGCACAGATTCACGACTCTTTGCGAGAAGTAATTCCTCCTCATCTCTATTTTAAATGTGCCACTCCTTTAACCCATAGTTAAAACTATGACATCTCTCTCATTCGAGAATATCCCACAAGAGGAGCCATCCATTCTGCTGCTGCTTTGTCACTCTCCTTTAGTATCTTATAAGCCTCAACTAAATCTCCTCTCATCCTCCTAAACTCTAGCAAGTACAGACCTAAACTGCTCAATCTCTCCTTAAAAGCCAAGGCTTTCATCTCTGGAATTAATCTAGTGAACCTTCTCTGAGCTGTTTCCGAAGGAAATTACATCCTTCCTTAAGTAAGGGAACTAAAACTGTGCTTAGTATTCCAGATGCAGTTGCACCAATGCCTTGTACAATTGCAGTAACACTTGTCTACTTTTATATTCTGTTCCTTTAGGAATAAATACCCAAATTCCATTTGCCCTCCTTATTATCTGCACACTAGCTTCCTGTAAGTCATGCACAAGGACACCCAAATCCCTCTGAAGTTTCATCTTACAAATGCAAGGGTTTGGAGCAGGCGTAGTCCATTACGCTTCGAGCCTGCTCGGCTGTTCAATAACATCATGGCTGATCTAATTTCCCTAAGTTCCTCCCTCCTTTCTATTTCCTAATGTACAGCTATTTCTGAGATGTTAATTGTACCCTGTCCAGTGAAGACAATCGCAAATTCATCTGCCACTTCTTTATTTTCCATTACTAATCCCCAGAACCACTTTAGAACATAGAACATTACAGCACAGTACAGGCCCTTCGGCCCTCGATGTTGTGCCAACCTGTCATACCGATCTCAAGCCCATCTAACCTACACTATTCCATGTACGTCCATATGCTTATCCAATGACGACTTAAATGTACCTAAAGTTGGCGAATCTACTACCGTTGCAGGCAAAGCGTCCCATTCCCTTACTACTCTCTGAGTAAAGAAACTACCTCTGACATCTGTCCTATATCTTTCACCCCTCAATTTAAAGCTATGCCCCCTCGTGCTCGCCATCACCATCCTAGGAAAAAGGCTCTCCCTATCCACCCTATCTAACTTGCTCTTTATTAATTGTTTCCTTTTTTGTCAATTTATAAAAATCCTTACTAGCTGTTACTAGATTTGCAGCTAGCATCCTCTTGTACTCTAATTTAACCATGGTCATTCATCTTTTAATCATTCTTTACTGTGCTTTATACTCCTCCCACTCTCCTGACCTACCACCTGTCTCTGTTTGCTATGCCTTTAGGTTTAATTTTATCCTTAACTTTTTAGTTAACCACAGGTGGTGGTTTTGTACATTCTCAGGATGTATGCAGTGTAAAGCTGAAATATCCCCTTACGTGAACCTCTGTTGACCCATCATTTAATCTAATTTGCTGCTGGTTCAGATGTATGCAGTGAACTTCAGAAGGACAATGTTTTCTCGAAATATAGAGCTCAAACTCAGAACAAAACGGAACCTCCTAACTCATCCCATCCAGCACCACAATAGCTTTATATGAAACAATTAAATCTCCCTTTAGCCTCCTCTGTCTAAAGAAAAAATCCCCTGCCTTTCCAATCCTTACCCAGAGCTAGAATTCTTCATTGATCCTGTGAAATCTACTCCGTAACTTCAGACCCTTCCAACAATGCAGTGACCAGCACCATACTCAGTGCTGTCACTCTTGTATACAGATTCAGGATAAGCTGGTCCCTAACATTTAACCCACACTCATATCAGCTGAAGCATATTAACTGGTCATTTCATATTAGCCACCACCTACTCATCCACTGCAGACATGGAATCGACAGGAGAAATCATAACAACTTAAAATGACCCAGAGCCAATAAGGGTGAAAAAAAAACCTTCTGTCTAAATCCCTCAGATCTCTGAAGCGAGGACGTTCCAGGGACTGAGTATGTACTGTGTAAAGACTCTTGCTTTGTCTTTGATGTCATGTCCAAGTCAGGAACAGGCCCTACTCCCTGTAAAAGACATACAGACAGTCAGCACCTAAATCGTCAAATAACGCTGTAGCCCAGAGGGTCAATATACTCTGTGTAATCAACACGATCAGAAGAAATAAATTCAATGTGTGGAACTAAAATAATCTTTCCTTAGGGGTGTGCTTTAATGTGAGAAATCTCGTGGCTGAAGGTATGACAGTGCACTGGTGGTAACACTGGATTAGTGACCCAGGCTAATGTTTTGGGGGCATGGGTTAAAATTTGCAATGAATAAATCTGAAATTAAAAACTAGTCTCAGTAATAGTGGCTGTTAAAATATCACCAATTGTTAATGATGACCTGGTCTCTTTAGGGGAGGATATCTGGCATCTTTACCTGGTCTGGCCAGCATGTGACTCCTGACCCACAGCAATGTGGTTGACTCTCAATGGACAAGCAAGCTATTCAGATCAAAGGGAATTAGGGATGGGAAATAAGTACTGACCTTGACAGCGATGTCCACATCCTATTAAAGAATTACAAAGAGCCCACGTCCATGTAATTTCCCAAGAGAGGCAAAAAGTACAGGAAAAGAATCTGGGAGGGGGTGTGGTACTTGAGATTGTACTGGGAACAGCTCTGATGCTAATGTTTGTGGTCTTAAGCAGGTATATGAGAGATGGGCAAAGGTACCCACGGACAAGCAACACCCAGAGGGAGTCAGCAACTTGAGGTGAAATGGGGATGGGCAGGGCGGTGGAAAAATGGTAAGGTGCTAGATAAAAGCAACTGACTTGGATTTTCTCCTTCAGAATCAAAGCCCCAGAGTCAGGGCTCCTTTGACGAAGACACAAATGAGCACAGCATGGACAACATTCCGGGGAAGTGGAGCGGGAGTGAGTCTGACGTGAGGGAACGGGAAGCTCTGGAGCTGCAGATGGATGGCGCAGGGACCTCGGGTGTGAGCACGCTCAGTCGCTCCGTGTCCCACGATTCCCAACAAAACGCCTGCCCCCTGATTGTGCAGCTCAGCAGACTGAGGGCAGAATCAAACCGGTATGGAGAGGAGCTGCTGTGGGTGAGGGAATGGGCAAACAGATAATAACATGTTGTGGACATACCTTGAGGTGCCTCCCCAACATTTAAGTCTGTGTTGCATACTTTTATTCAGTGCCATTGTCCGAATTACACAACAAAGTATTAGCAGGATAATAATATGCATTCTTTATTTGAAGATTTTTATTTCTTTCTTGGAATGTGGGCGCCCCTGACAAGGCCAACATTTCTTGGCTAATTGCCTTCCAACTGAGTGACTTGTGAGGTCATTTCAGAGGGCAATTAATGAGGTTACTGTGGATCTGAAGTCACTTGTAGGCCTAATGGAATAAGGACGGTGGATTTCCTTCCCTACAAAGCCAGAAATGTTTTTACAATGCTTAAGAGGCTCATGGTGATCATTGCTGATATTAGCTCTAAATTCCAAATTTTATTAAATGAATTTAAATTCTACCATAGTACTTTGGCTCCTGAACTGAAATAAGATTATGTACACAATGATAACTTATAGGCAATGCAGAACACATTTGACTTGTCGGACTGCTATTCTGTTCTAAATGAAGAGTATGTGGGATTATACACCACTTCACATGGTGAATATTGATAGGCAGTAGTTTGATACATGGAAAGTGTGAGCTTTGGCCTGGCCATTAGTTGATAAGACCATAAATCAAAGAAGACCCCAATCAAGTGCAAAAGGTTTCCTGTGAAATTTGTCTTATTATCCTAAGCCAGCAAGGATAACCTGTGTTGGTAGCCAGTCCCTGAGTGGGTATTCCTGTGAGGACAATTGATCCCAATGATTGATTGGTATTCCTGTAAAATCGTCCCATTCCATTAATTCCAGTTCCTCTCAGTCAGGAAGATTTATTGACGGAGCATGTAATGCAAAGATCCACACAAAAAGTCGGGCAGTGATTGTTAGAGGATTCATTAAAGCGTACCATTTGTCATTTATTATCATATAATACCTTTGTAGAGGCATTAAGGGTTGCAATCATCCTGGATTACCCAGGAATTATAGACTGACCTCCAGGAGCCTGCTGGGAGTGGCTCAGGAGAAAATGTTCTGAAAAATCATTCTGTAATTATGTGAACACCAGTCAGTCATTGTTAATGTGTCTGTATTCATACATACATGCGTCAGTGGTTGTTGATGTGTCTGCTTTCATATGTATCAGTGCCTCTTCAGTAGTGGCATTGGCTATTCCAAATCTCAGAGCCATGCATTTGAAGAAAAAAAAATTACCTCCATGTGAGCTAATCAATTAAATGCTCTATAATTTTCAGTTTCATTGACAGTACCTAGTGGTAAAAGCAGTAATAGCTTATAATTTTATAATATTTTAATATTATAAAGCTCCCTCACCCCTGTCACTGTACCAGATACAAGCAAAGATGAATTGGTTCAAATCAATCAGATATCTTAGTCCCAGCCTCAGATGAACCCCTCTTAACTGTCCACTCTCTCATTTCCACTTGAAACCCTTCTTATTTCCAGGAATGAAGTTTATGCTAATTCAGATTCTGCATTTTATAGAATTGAAAACTGGCAGAAGTCTAAGCCAAGATTTTCTCTTTCAAGTTTCAAACTGTTTTTAATATCATAACCTATGCTGCCCACATGTACAGATCCCTCCATTCCTTGCTGAGCTCTTCCAGCTTCACAACCCTTTGAAATCTGTGCATTGCTGCAATTCCAGCCTGATGCACTTTGTTGATGTTTATTATTCTGAAATAGGCAACTTTGTCTGCACCAGCCACTCCCTAAACTCTTAGCCAGTCCCTAAACTCTTGCATCTCTCTGATTCTATTGACCCCGCTACCTCCTTAAAACAAATAGCTTGTTCAAATTTGTGATCACTTGTCCTCAGTCCTTCGTGTAGATGCCTTTTTTTGTCCAATAAAGTTTTTGTGAATCACTTTGGGATATTTTGCTATGTGGCAGTTTCTGTATAAATGCAGGTATTTTTAATTAAGTTTTTTGGGAGGCCTGAGTGAGGGAATGCATTTTCCTCCAGGCCCATGCTTGGCTTGCTCCTGTCATTGGGATGAGGGATGGCGAGTAGACAAAGGATTGAGAATTAGCCAAAGACGAATTCTCTGATAATCAACTGGACCTTTAATCTTTCAGCCTCCTGGAAGACCTTGCAGAGAAAGAGAGAGAGTTCCAACAACTTCTACAACTGACAATCCATCAAAAGGACCATAGCCTTAAGTCACTACGAAAGAGATCCGAATCCTCAGGTCAGTCAATAGGGACAGATTATTGGGGGAACATCGGATGGGCTGAGGACAGTTGAGAATGGACTGTGATCACCCTTGTGCCAACCTGTCATTGCCAGTCTCATTCACCTGATGACCAGTCATCATTTTGTTTCACTGGACATGCTCAAAGATTATACTTTATACTTGGCTGTATGACTAGCACACAGTGTCGTGGCTCATAATTCCTCAGGGAGCAAGACTGCTGTGAGGGGTGGGGCCAGGGGAGGGGTTGGAGCAGGAAGGAAGAACCTATTTTGTTGGTCAAAATATTGGAAAAGTCTAAATATTGGAACTAAACATCCTCTTTGTCACAGAATTCAATGCAACCCTGGAAATCTCTATAACAATTTGACCAATTACAGTATGTAATTCTTGCCTAAACTACAGTATGGTTCTGAGGAAGTTGGAGATCAGACAACAGGTTAAACCAAGGGACCATGTACCTTCTTAGTTGATGTGAATGATTCAGAAAGCTGATTGAATATTGAGTGGATAGATTCTCCACAGTGCCTAGGCTATATTTCCCAATATAGTTACACTCAAACATACATTGCTTGAACACTTGTAGAAATTTTAGGGAGCTTGCTATGCATAGATTGGCTATTACCGTTCTCTATATTTAAAGACGGGAACTAAGCTTTAAGTGCATATCTCTGGCTCAAAAGTGTTTTAAGCTGCCATTAGGTCATGTTCTTGTCAGAGAAGGTTGGTAGAAAGAGGTGAACAGAGAGTAAAGCATGTTCTTTAATCTAAGAATCTGCACTCAAGTTTTTGAGCCCCCTCAGCCAGGTGAAACATTCTTTCTGTGTGTATCCTGTTGAGCCATATGTGAATTGTGTGCCCTTCAGTGGGTTCATCTCTCATTCTTGCTAACTTTAGAGAACAGAGGCCAGTCTCCTCATTCTCCCCTCATAAGCCGATTCGACCATCCCAGGGATCAAGGGAACTTGCGTTTCATTCCCTCAAAGCTTTTAGGAGTAAATGATTGAGGTTCATAAATTAATGAAGCCACTGGGGTTGGGTTCGGCACGGTGCCTCAATGGCTAGCCCTGCTGCCTCATAGCAGCAGGGACCCAGGTTCAATTCCAGACGTCGGCGACTGTCAGTGTGGAGTTTGCATGTTCTCCCCATGTCTGCGTGGGTTTCCTCTGGGTGCTTCAGTTTCCTCCCATAGTCCAATGTTTGGGTGGATTGGCCATGCTAAGTTGCCCATAGTATCCAGGGATGTGCACATAAGGTGGGCTAGCCAGGGAAATAGCCATGGGAAATTCAGGGTTATGGGAATGAGGTAGGGGGCTGGGTCTGGGTGGGATGCTCTTCAGAGGGTCAGTGCAGATTCGATGGGCCAGCTGGCCTCTTTTTGCACTTTCTGTATGGATCATTGCATGAACTGGGTTGTTCAGAATGGCCAGTGTTTTGTTAGCTAGTTAGTTAACAGCTGAATGATAGTGGATGTTTCTTCATTTCCCAAAGAACAATGCAGTTGCAGAACAGGTTGTCAGCTCTTGCAGTGAACACTGATAAACTGAATCCTTCAAATGGAAGCAAGACTGTCCCTGACTGCAGTAGAAATCATCCTGTGTGGGACAGATGGATTCCTGGATGTTAATCATGCCCATTATAATCTTTTGGACTCTCTTGTTTTGCTTACCTCAAGGGATTGGATAGGAACTCCCAGCTGTGTTTTTTTTCTGATTTTATTCCACTTCTTTTTAAACTTGTTTTTTTGTCCCTTGTCGTGATTGTCATGAGGTCACCTCAAAGAATGTGAGTTCCCTAATTGGGGCAGTTAATCGGGCCCAATCAGGGAGCCCTGACTGGCAGACCGTAACAGAAGAGTCAGAGATTCTGTTCTCTCTGAGAGCTGGCTCTGAGGGAGCTGGACCAGTATCAGGGGTTCTCCATGTGGTAATAAAGAGTGACTTGGCAACAGATACTGGCCTCCATGGAGTTATTTCACCCCTCCCAGGAGATTGTGTGGCTGTGGGTGGTGGTGGGGAGTGTTTGTACTTTGATTTATAAAGCCTCACAGCCACAGGAGGCAGGAAGAACAGGGTCAGAGATTTATCTTCTGTCTGTCATTTTCCTGTAAATCACCAGGTACTTTCCGTGGTCAAGTTGTGACAAGCTCAGCTGTTTGGATTTGCTGAGGCAGTTTAAGAGGAAGAGAGAGATAAAACATGAAAAGGATTGTGTTTGAGATCAGCGACAGTTCAAACAGAACTCTTGCAGAATGCCCTAAACAGATTTATGGCGAATGGAATACTTTTTCCTCGCCCTGCTGGAGTGTTGTCAGTGATGGAAAGCAGGATCAGCCAATTTGAGTTCAGTCAAACTGCACAAATGTTGCAGTCAGCTGTTTATAAAGGGATTGGTTGAGGGATAATAGCTGGAATGCTGGTGAGAGTCTCCCTAACTTTCCTTTGAAGTAACATCATTAAAGGTGTGAGATGGCACAGTGCTGACTATGAACTTTGTGATTGCAGCTGTGTGCACAGAGTGAGATCACTCTATGTGTGCCAGTCTGGCAGAGGGCCCAGTGGACAAGGCTGCAGCACATATTCACTGCTGAACAAATGGTCTGTTTCTGTGGTGTGCATTTCATGGAATTCCTTGTAATCTACTTCAGTCTAAATATTGTGCAATGTAGGCTGCGGACGTGACTGCCATACTGGAGAGAGTTTGTGGTGAGTATTGAGTAACTATACGTATCCGATGCTTTCTGGGAGGTCAATCAGTCTGCTACAAGGGAGCAGGAGTTCAAAGTGACAGTACTGCCTTATTTAGAGGGAGAGGGAGGTACTGACATTTAATTTCTCTAATATGTAAAACTGCATTTTGTACAAAGTCAGAATATGTATTTCAGTCAAATTCCTTTTAAATGCACATTTGCACTTCAAGCTGAAGTACTTGGGTGTTGAGCCATTCTCAGGAGGCACCGTGAACCTAGTTGAAGATAGCAAGAACTGCAGATACTGGAGTCAGAGACAACAGTGTGTAGCTGGAGGAACACAGCCATGGAGAAACACAACCACGGAGGAACATGGCCATGGAGGAACACGGCCATGGAGGAACTCGGCCATGGAGGAACACAGCCCTGGAGGAACACGGCCATGGAGGAACACGGCCATGGAGGAACACAACCATGGAGGAACACGGCCATGGAGGAACACGGCCATGGAGGAACACGGCCATGGAGGAACACAACTAATGAGGAACACAGCCATGGAGGAACACAGCCATGGAGGAACACAGCCATGGAGGAACACGGCCATGGAGGAACACAGCCCTGGAGAAACACAACCATGGAGGAACACAACTACGGAGAAACACAACCACGGAGGAACACGGCCATGGAGGAACACGGCCATGGAGAAGCACGGCCATGGAGAAGCACGGCCATGGAGGAACACGGCCATGGAGGAACACAACCATGGAGGAACACGGCCCTGGAGGAACACGGCCCTGGAGGAACACGACCATGGAGGAACACAACCATGGAGGAACACGGCAACGGAGGAACACGGCCCTGGAGGAACATGGCCATGGAGAAACACGGCCATGGAGGAACACGGCCATGGAGGAACACGGCCCTGGAGGAACACGGCCCTGGAGGAACATGGCCATGGAGAAGCACGGCCATGGAGGAACACGGCCATGGAGGAACACAACCATGGAGGAACATGGCCACGGAGGAACACGGCCCTGGAGGAACATGGCCATGGAGAAACACGGCCATGGAGGAACACGGCCATGGAGGAACACGGCCATGGAGGAACACGGCCCTGGAGGAACATGGCCATGGAGAAGCACGGCCATGGAGGAACACGGCCATGGAGGAACACAGCCATGGAGGAACACAGCCCTGGAGGAACACGGCCCTGGAGGAACACGGCCCTGGAGGAACACGGCCATGGAGGAACACGGCCATGGAGGAACACAACCATGGAGGAACACAGCCATGGAGGAACACGGCCCTGGAGGAACACGGCCATGGAGGAACACAACCATGGAGGGACACAGCCATGGAGGAACATAGATATGAATGTAGTTGTCGGAGTGTGGAGGAGCTGTAGTTTTCTGTCATCTAACTCTCTGTGGATACTTCTGCTTTGAGCCCATTGCCTCCATTTTCTTATTTTAAAGCAGTTTCTCAAGATGGTAGCTGCTCCCAGTGATAAGAAGTGACAGTGGCTATCATACCCTTCATTTCCTTCGTTTTCAATCCATGGAACTATTTGATAGTTGCCAATCAACCTGCTCAGAGATATTATTTAACACGTATGGAGCAGTTGGGACTTGAACCCAGTTTCTGGCTCAGAGTCGGGACATGAATACCGTAGTGCAAGAGTCCTTGGGCCGGTGCCCTTAGCAATTGGATGCAACTTGTCCCAGTTGGTCAAGTGACTGGTCTCCGTCTCCCTCAGTCCCCTCACCAAAAGGAAGTAGTTGATTGCAATTAGGGTCAGCCAACAGTGCTGTTGTCTCCAAGGGGTAGGCTCAAGCCCAACACTGTGAGAACAAGTTGGATTTGTACAGCACCTTTCAGACAGTTGCATTGTAAGGCCTTCCACGGAAATGTGAGGCTACTGGACTCTGAGCCAAAGGGATGGGTTTCAAAGAGATGAAAGGCAGGATGTAGAATTTTCCATCTTAAATGTTGAAAGAGGGTTTCAGGAAGCTGGCTCCCTCTTCAGTGCAGTGCTAAGGGATCTGAGATGTGTCTGTCAGATCAAACACTCATTTAGAGATTGAAAATTCCCAGCTGGAAGAGGAGCCAAGTCTCTCAGTGTGCTGGCCAACATTCCTCACTCGACCAAAAACAAATGAATTGGGGTTTCTCTCTCTCTCTCTCACTTTCTTTCTTCTTTGTTTCCTTGTCCTTCTTTCGGAATGGATCCTGGAATGTCAACATTGACACAGGCTGTGCAGCCCATTCCTGTTCTGCTGTAGTTCAGATTTAGGCCACCAACAGGGGGAACAGTATGCCACAGAAATGTGTTCTAACCTCCAACATGGAGTCATAGAGATGTACAGCTTGGAAACAGACCCTTCAACCCAACCAGTCCATGCCAACCAGAAATCCTAAATTAACCTTGTCCCATTTACCAGCATTTGACCCATATCCCTCTAAACCCTTCCAATTCATTTGCCCATCCAGATACCTTTTAAATGTTATAGTTGTACCAACCTCCACCACTTCCTCTGGAAGCTTGTTCCATACATACACCACTTTTTGTGTGAAAAAGTTGCCCCTTAGGTCCCTTTGAAGTCTTTCCCTTCACACCTTAAACCTGTGCCCCTCTAGTTTTGGACTCTGCTACTGTGTGAAAAAGACATTGACTATTTACCCTATCCATGCCCCTCATGATTTTAGACTCCTCACCTCCGACGCCCCAGGGAAAATAGCCTCAGCCTATTCAGCCTCTCCCTGTAGCTCAAACCTCCCAACTTTGGTAACATCCTTGTAAATCTTGCCCGAACCCTTTCAAATTTCACAACATCCTTCTTATAGCAAGGTGATCAGAAATGAACACAGTACTCTAAAAGTGACCTAACCGATGTCCTGTACAGCCACAATATGACAACCCAGCTCCTATACTCAATGCACTCACTAATAAAGTATACAAGATGCCTTCTTCTCTATCCTGTCTACCTGTGACTCTACTTTGAAAGAACTATGAACCTGCACTCCAAAGTCTCTTTGTTCAGCAACATTCCCCAGGACCTTACTATTGAGTACATAAGTCCTGCCCTGATTTATCTTTCCAAAATGCAGCATCTCACATCTAAATGAAACTCCATTTGCCACTCCTTGGCCCATCAGCCCATCTGAACAATGTCCCATTGTATTCTGAGATAAGCTTCTTCGCTGCCCACTACACCTCTAATCTTGGTGTCATCTGCAAACTTACTGACCATACCCCCATGTTCAAATCCAAATCATTTACATAAATGACAAAAAGTAGTGGACCCAGCAGCACAGGTCTCCAGCAACCTTTGTCTCCTACCTTTGAGCCAGCTCTGTATCCAAATAGCTAGCTCTCCCTACATTCCTTGTTATCTTACCCTGCTAAGCAGTCTACTATGTACAGCATTTTCGAACGCCTTGCTGAAGTCCATGTAGGTCACATCCACTGCTCTGCCTCCTTCAATTATTTTTGTTACTGCTTCAAAAAACTCAATAAAGTTAGTGAGACATGACCTTACAGTTGGACAGCATGGAAACAGATCCTTTGGTCCAACTCATCCATACCAACCAGATATCCTAAATTAATCTAGCCCTATTTGCCAGCATTTGGCCCATATCCCTCTAAACACTTCCTATTTGTGTGTCCAACCAGGTGCCTTTTAAATGTTGTAGCCTCCACCACTTCCTCTGGCAGCTCATTCCACACATGTACCATCCTCTATGTCAAAACGTTGCCCCTCATGTCTTTTTAAAATTTTTCCGCACCCTCCTTCAACCTCTGCCCCCAACGTTTGAACTCCCCTAGTCTGGGAAAAAAGACCTTGGCTATTCACCCTATCCATGATCCTCTTGATTTTATAACCTCTATAAGGTCACCTCTCAACCTCCGACCCTGCAGGGAAAATAGCCCTAGTCTATTCAGCCTCTCCAAGGCTCAAACCCTTCAACCCTGGCAACATCCTTGTAAATCTTTTCTGAATCCTTTCAAGTTTAACAACATATTTCCTACAACAGGAGGGAAAGGGACCATGTTGATATGTTTTGGTGAGATGCACTGAGCAATGCAAATGCCTTGGCCTCCAGTCAGCCCATTAATGACTGGAGATAATTAAGGACAGGATAATGGTTACTGCTATCACTCAGGCTCCCTGAGACAGAATCGGGAGGATGATGATTTTTTTTACCCATTCACGGGGTGAAGTCATCACTGGCTGGACCTGCATTTATTGTCCATTCTAATTGCCCAGAGAGCCATTAAGAGTCAACCACATTGCTTTGGGTCTGGAGTCACACATAGGCCAAACCAGGGAAGGATGGCAGTTTCCTTCCCTAAAGGACATTAGTGAACCAGATGGGTTTATACCACAATTGATAGTGGCTCCATGGTCAATTCCAGGTTTTTTTAAAATTGGATTCAAATTCCACCATCTGTGATGGTGGGATTCGAACCCAGATCCCCAAGACATTCCCTGGGTCCCAGAACTAAGAGTCCAGCAATAATACCATTAGGCCATTGCCTTTCCTAACCCACAGGAAGGAGGGTCAGTGTGAGCTGTATTGAGAAAAGAAGCAGAGTGTATAATTGTCCATCTGAATCATTCAACTGTAGTGTGACCATGCAATGTTTGGGTCTAAATGCCAATTTATAAAAATATTTCCTGTTTTAAATATCCTCGTTTACTGACCTAGCAAGCCTGGTTCACTGTCTACAAGTTCATCACAGAAAAGATATTACTTACCTTCAAATGCTTTGGGCACCTGAGGGAGTCTAGGATTCCAGATATTGGAATCTAAGTTAGAAGGAACATTTAAGGATGTTAAACTTGCCCTCTGTCCCAGAGGAGCCTTTGAGTTAACATCATTAAAGTTTATCAGATTTGCGAGTGACTGATCCAGACGAACGGGGAGCTGAGGGGAATGGCCCAAAATTGAGGATTGATGAGTTGAGAAATGGAAACATAGAGAACATAGAAACATAAAAGATAGGAGCAGGAGAAGGCCATCCAGCCCTTCGAGCTTGCTCTGCTGTTCTTCACGATCATGGCTGATCGTCCAACTCATTAGCCTAATCCTGCTTTCTCCCCATAACCTTTGATCCCATTTGCTTCAAGTGCTATATCTAGTCGTCTCTTGAATACCTTCAATGTTTTGGTACGAACTACTTCCTGTGGTAATGAATTCCACTCATTGGGTGAAGAAATGTCTCTTCATTTCCGCCCTAAATCACCTACCCCGAATCGTCATGTTGTGACTCCTAGTTCTGGACACACCCACCATCGGGAACATCCTCCCTGCATCTATCCTGTCCAATCCTGTTAGAATTTTATAAGTCTCTATGAGATTCATCTGAACTCCAGCAAAAACAATCCTAACCTGGTCAATCTCTCCTCATATGTCAGACCTGCCATTCCTGGAATCAGCCTGGTAAACCTTTGCTATACTCTCTCGAGAGCAAGAGCATCCTTCCTCAGATAAGGAGACCAAAACTGTACACAATATTCCAGGTGTGGTCTCACTAAGGCCCTGTATAACTGCAACAACACATCCTACTCCTGTACTCGAAACCTTTCGCAATGAAGGCCAACATACCATTTACCATCTTTACCGCCTGCTGCACCTGCATGCTTACCTTCAACGTCTGCTGCACAAAGACACCCAGGTCCTGCTGCACACTCCCCTCTCCCAATTTACAGCCATTCAGGTAATATAATCTGCCTGCTTGTTCTTGATTCAAAAGTGAATAATCTCACATATATCCAAATTACACTGTATCTGCCATTGGTTTGCCCACTCACCCAACTGTCCAGATCATGCTGAAGGATCTGTGCATCCTGGTCACAGTTTGCCCTCCCACCCAACTAGAAATCATCTGCAGATTTGGAGATTTTACGCTTTGTTCCCTTATCTAAATCATTAATATATTATTGTGAATATCTGGGGGCCCAGCACCAAGTCCTGTTGCATCCCACTAGTTACTGCCTGCCAACTTGAAAAGGAACCATTAATTCCTACTCTTTGTTTCCTCTCTGCCAACCAGTTTCCTATCCATCCCAATACACTTCCCTGAATCCCGTGCACTTTAATCTTGCACAATAATCTGTTATGCAGGACTTTGTCAAATACTTTCTGAACGCCCAAATATACCATATTGACTGGCTGCCCCTTGTCAACTCTACTAGTTACATTTTCATAGAATTCCAACAGATTTGACAAACATGATTTCTCCTTCATAAATCCATGCTGACTGTTTGATTCTGCTACTGCTTTCCAAATGCTCTGCTATAAAAGTCCTTGATAATCGATTCAAGAATTTTCGCCACTACTAATGTTAGGCTTAGTGGCCTATAATTCTCTGCTTTCTCCCTACCTCCTTTTTTGAATGTTGGCATGTCATTAGCTACCCTCCAACCTGCAGGGACTATTCCAGAGTTTATGGAATCCTGGAAGATGACTACCAATGCATCCATTATTTCTCGAGCCAATTCCATAAGTACTCTGGGATATGGATTATCAGGCCCTGAGGATTTATCCACCTTCAATCCCAACAATTTTCCAGCACCATTTCTCTATAATATTGATTCCACTCAGTTCTTCCCTCTCACTAAATCTTGCATTCTCCAACATTTCTGGTATATGATTTGGGTCCTCTTTTATGTGAAGACAAAACCGAAATATGTATTCAGTTGCACAGTCGTTTCTTTGTTCCCTATTATACATTCCCCCATTTCTGTCTGTAGGCGACCTACATTTGTCTTCAGCAATTTCTTTCGGATGCTTTATGTTCCCTACAAGCTTATTTTCGTACTGTGTTTTCCCATTCTTAATCAATCCCTTGGTCATTCTTTGCTGAATTCTAAACTGCTCCCAATCCTCAGACATATCATTTTTTGGCCAATCTGGGCGATTCTTCCTTGGAAAGAAAATCTTCAGGAATTTTCTCATTAACTCATAGGGTAGATGACACAAAACATCTTTGAAATAAATGGATTCAACCAGCTTTTGGTTGAAAGAGAGCTTGTTTGGAGATCGATTAGGAGAGGATGAGCTTCCTGATTATCCCTGTTTTCATGTTGATCGGGCCTCTCTTTGAAATGTTAACACAGAGTTAGACACAATTAACATTCTCTTTGATGTTCTTGACCAGATGTCTACTCAGACTTCGAATCTGCTCCTGTGGACTCTGAAACAGAGGAGCTTACACAGTGGCTGTTAACATCTCAAGTTGATCAACAAACAATTGACAAGGTAAGAGCTATTGAGGCTTGTGCAGAGTGTTACGAGATTATAGTGAGAAGTATGAAGATTGAGAGATGGTTTCAGATGATACAGATTGCCTACTCTTTCCATGAGTTGTCTGACCTATGAGCATATGTAATGAATGCTGATTGGAATGCGATATCAAGGAATGGCCATACTGCGCCCTACGTGGAGTGAATGAAATCAAGAAGGAAGGGGAGACGTAACAGGAGACTTGTAATTGCATAATACCTTTAATAAAGTAAAATAATCCAAGATATTTGACAGCTAGAAATGGATACCGAGCCAAAGAAATTAGCATTAGGAGAGATGGCCAAAATCTTGGGTAAAGATGTGGACTTTGAGGAGGGTCCTGATAGAAGACAGTGAGGCAGAGAAGCGTTCAGGCATGGGGAGCAAGTTCCGTTGTTTAGGGCCAAGTCGCACCAGTGGAATGATTAAAATCAGAGATGAGCAAGAGACCAGAATTGCAGCAGTGCCATAATCTCGGGCAGTTTAGACAGTTACAGATGTAGGGAAGAGGCAGACAATGGAAGAATTGAACAGTTATAAACTTTAAACCCACAGTGTTGCCAATTAGGAGCAAATGTACTAGAGGATGATGAGACTCAGAACATTTTGTGCATTATATTACAAGCAACATGAGGGAAAAGGTGATAAGACAGATGACAAACCTTCAGTGTGGGTAGAGATTGAGGCAAACATTTCTGTCAGGCTAGTGGATGTGAAAACTCAGTTGTGAATGGGGTTAGAGTTAGGGCATGTACACTTCTGTCCCTGGACACCCTGAGCTCAAGCACAGACAACTCTTATTAGAGCACACACAGTTCCTCAATATGAGCTCAGCATGACTACACAACTCTGAGATCTCCAATAAGGTAATTCTGAAGCACAGTTGCCCCTCTATTCTGAGGAGAGAAATCAGGAAACACAGAGATGGCTAAAGGATTAGGGAAGATGAGAAGGAACCAGGAACTAGAGTGGCAAGAAAAGGCAATGGACAATTTGACTAACAATCATAAGTAAACAGCAGGGAATGTAGGAGAAGCAACCATTTCAGACTGGAGTCACTATACTCCCAATGGAAAGTCATTCAGCTGAAATGTCCCCTCTAATGCTGTACTGGCAGACCTGAGTGTTTCCAGCATTTTCTGTTCTCACTCAGTCGTTCAAAGATGCACAGGTTAGGTGGATTGACCATGCTAAATTGCCCATAGTGCCCAGCAATGTGTATTTTAGGTGGGTTAGCCATGGGAAATGCAGGGTTATAGGGGTGGGCTGGCTCTGGGTGAGTTGCACTTCAGTGGGCTGGTGTGGACTGCTTCCACACTGTAGGGAATCTCTGATTCTGTAATGCCTTGGATTAGCTGATGGCAGGCTCGTCAGCCAATCTATTCACCTCTCCTATTAGAGAAGGCCCTTTGAAAACCTTGAAGCAGACTGGGACATTGGTCAAATCTGTAGCATTCCTAATTACAAGTTCCTGTGTGTACATCCATGTTTCCATACTAACTGCTCAACAGTTAGATCCATCGGTGACCAGCCGCACTGGGTTTTATTTGGACCAGTCTTTGTTATGTGCTGTCTGATTACAAACACTGATACATGATGAGATTGACAGTACAGCCACAGCCAGGAGTATTTCACAGTTGCACATCCTCTGCACACATGCAGCTATCATGACAATAAAATGCTGTAAAACTCTGCTTTCTGAGTGGAGCTTGAGGGAATTCAGTAGGCAGTGAGCACACACTGGAATTCTCAAACATACGCTGTTTGACTGATGATATGTATAATGCTGATGTTGAGGCCACTCCCTGGCCCTTAGGCAGCTGTCTGCAGAGCTACTGATCTACTGGAAAGAATCACCAGTGTTTGCATCAAAGATATTTGCACACTAAGTAAATTGTTGTGGTTTTAACAGGCTTTGAATTTCATTTGAATGCTGATGATTCTATTTGAAGAAGGATGCTCCTCCCCACTGATGAAGAGAGCCATGCCCAAGAAAATGCTGAGGCATTCATCATCTGATCTCAGTTAGATAAGAACGTAATTAGGAGCAGGAGTAGACAGTTCAGCCCCTCGATTTCCTAGTTCTCTCTTATCTGCCCAATCATTTAGCAGTCTGGGTGTTTCTTGATTTCTCCCCAGAGAATAATGGAGTAACTGTGCTTCCGAATCACCTAATTGGCGATCCCAGTGTCGTGTAGGTTGGCTTGTGCAATATAGCATTGAGTTCTTATTGAGGAGTTGTATGTGCTCCAACAGGACGACTGTGTAGTTGAGCTCAGGGAGACCAGGAGCAGAATTGTCTATGCGCTAACTCTAACCCAGACCAGAAATGAGTTTTCACATTCACTAACCTGAAGAAATTGTTTTGCCCCAATCTCTACCCATGCTGAAGGTTTGTCATCTGTGTTATGACCTTTCCCTCCTTGTCACAAAAAAAAAGTGGAGCCTGCATCACTATTTAACACAATTGTAGCTGATCTCACCTTAGACTTTGCCCCATTTCCCTGCCCACTCTCCATAACTCTTCAACCTGTAACAAATTAAAGACATGTCTATTTGCTCGTTAACTTTACTCAGTGTCCCAACATCCTCCACACACAGGAGTGATGAATTCCATAGATTCACAACGCTTTGAGAGAAGTAATGTTTTAAATTGACCATCCCTTCTCCTAAAACTATCACGTTGCATTCTAAAACCCATTGACCTGAATGTGCCTCCCTCTGACAATCTGTACCATTGTAGGAGGTGGGATTCCTCTGGATCCTGTGAGATTGGTGTGGTTCAGGTAGGGAGGTTACTGGAAGCTGCCCCTATTTATCCAGCTGCAGTAAGAGAGTTGTTCCTAGTTGATGATAGATCTGATCTCTATGGTCTAGTCCGATTTGCTCCTCCAGCCACCAGATCGCCCACAGCAGTGAGGTGCTGAAACACCCAGAGTGATTTCACTGCTTGATCGAAGTTAGCTGTTCTCAGCCAGGGTCACTATTGAGCTTCTCCACTGAGATACTCAGAACAAAACCTACTGTGGTGATAGTTCACCAACAAGCCCCACGTGTGCAGGTTCCAGAAACAAAATTGGAAATATGCAGCAAATCTGGCAACATCTGTGAAGATAAATCAGAGTTAACGTTTTGGGTTCAGTGACCCTTCCTGAGAACTGATGGTAGGTAGGAAAATATCTGTGCAGAAGATAGGATGGGGGAGGGGGTAAAGAGTAAATGATAGATAGACATGGAGACCAAAGGGAGGGAAGACCAGTTGGATAGACAAAGGAGTGTATAACAGTAACCCTAGGAGAATGAATGCATAGTAATGGAGACTGTTAATGGATAACTACGGATAGTGTATAATAGTGAGGTCTGATGTGTGGAAGTTGAGGTAAGGACATAGGAGAAGGTACCTCAAACCCTAAAACTGGTAAGTCCAAAAGGCTGTAGTGTTCTTAAGTGGAAAATGAGGCATCTCCCAGCTTGCACGAAGCTTCACTGGAGCCTTAGTCAGAGATGTTGGTTTGAAAATAAGTTGGTGTGTTGAAGTGGCAGGCAGCTGGAAGCTCTGGGTCTCTCAGGTGCAGGTTCCAGGTTGGGTTCGACTCCCAATGGTGAATGGCTGGTGATACTGCCTGCTTCAGTTACTACCTGGAGACAATACTCGGCAGATGGTATCGGAGGATACTGAAATCATGAAGCAGCACTAAAGGCTCAGCAGAGAGGTGGAATGATGAGGAGGTCTGTGGTCAGAGATATGCATGTCATGGTGACTCCAGTGCTGTCTCATATTCATGTCACAGATTGTAGCCAATGGGTACACGCTGCAAGATCTTCTGACTGATGCCACAAGAGATGATTTGAAATACTCCCGGATCAGGTAAGAGCTGTGACTGAGATTCAGTGTTCAGTTGTTAATCCTGAATTTCTGGTTGAGTTGTAAGTGGTGTTCATGTTCCAGGTGAGTAAGAATCTTGTAGATTCATGTATCACTCCAGAGCTTTTGGGCAAGTAATCTAGGGTCACAACCCAATGCTAGTCTGTCAAAGATGCTATCTTTCACCTGTTGTACAGACACCCCAATTATTCAGATTCTTATCAATGATTCCATGGTGGCATTAAAGTATTGTTCTAGCTGTTATTCACCCCTTAACCAACCTCACTAAAATCTGTTTAGCTACTGAATTACCTATTGCTTAGTATGCATGTCTTGGGCATCATGTTTCCTAGATAACATTTCCAAAAGTAACCCATATGTGCGGCTGTATCCACCAGCATCATATGAGATTACCGCCACCAATCTTCCTTATAAGTGACCGTGCAGAAGGATGTCCACACAAAATCTTTGGCAGAAGAAAAGCTCAATCTTAATAAACAGAGCTGGTTTGTTACATAATATTTAATAGCTAGTTACTACTGAGATATGAGAGTCCATTGTGTGACTTCAGGCTAGAGTTAAGACGGAAGACACATAGTTGTTTTGCTACCAGGACTTACCATGGAAGGCTAAACACTTGAAAACATATAGCCCCTCCCAAGAACACCCTTCACACCCTGATCGACATCCTGTGACGTCGATTAACCTATAGGTGCTAGCTATCTGATTTGATTTGATTTGATTTATTACTGTCACATGTACCGAGAAACTGTGAAAAGTATTGTATTGCATCTTATCCAGAAAATCATACCTTACATAAGTGCATCAGGGCAACAGAACAGAATGCAGAATATAGTGTTATAGCTACACAGAAGCTGCAGAGAAAGATCAACTCTAACAAATGAGAGGTCAGTTCATAAGTCTGATAACAATGGGGAAGAATCAATTATACATCAATCAACCATCTGTAACATACTTTGAGACATCATGAGGATGTGAAAGATGTTATATAAATGTACATTATTTCTTTTCATTGTACATCATGGATTACTCCCTCACCATTATGAGCACAAAAGAAATCATAGGTTTGAAACAAATTTCCCTGTTAGTTTGGATCAGGAAATAATTATCCAAGTACATCATCCTTACTAATGTGATCAGAAGCAGAAAATCACATCAGTAGAAAGCACTATGGAGTGGCTGTTGCCTGGTTTACACTAGTATGGAAGACAAATTGAACACTCTACCTGAGTATTTGCTGGAGCAGCTGAATGCGGTCTCTCTGTGTGGTGTGCTGGCATCGATTTGGAGCATTGCTTGCCATGTCAAAGACAAGAAGTACTGGAAGTACTCGGCAGGTCAAGTAGTGTATTCAGAGAGAAGTAGAGGTAAAATTTTGGATCAATGGTTTTTCTCTCACAATAGCTCATCTCAACCTGAAATGTAACTGTTCTTTTCTCCACAGATGTCACCTAACCCCAGCACCTTCAGTATTTTTGTGTATTTATTTCAACTGTCTAACTTTTGCCGTATTTTACTTTTTGTGCTCCCACCTGACATTGTGAGTTCTCAGACTCAATTCACCCCCAAAATTTGCATCCCAAATTTTATCCGAACCGAAACTGTTTGGCTTTATTCCACTAGAGGCTGCAGTTTTAACACATAAATGGCATAACCTGAACTGAAGAGGAGAATATTCCCATTTTGCATCAACAGTCCAACAACGTTTGAACATTCAGGACAAAGGAGGGCTGTGGTGTACAAGATCTGCTAATGGGTAACTGTTTCAATCAAGAGCAAAAACTCAGGCAATCAAACTGCCCAATTTCATGAGGGAGAGAAGCTTGGAAAGTGAAAGATTGTCTGTCTTTCCTGGGAGCCCGTAAGGAAGGCTTCAAACTAGCTGTAGATCTTGCTGAATGCATTCTTCATTGTTAGTGGCTGGTAACAAACTCAACCTCACTCACACACTTGGTCATGAGAAATGGTCTTTGAAAGATTGAGAATTTCTTTAAAAATATTTGCCCCAAATGTCCTAAGAAGTAACGGAAGTCTGTTGGCTGCAGGGCTTTCTGTCCTCTCCCACACATGGGCATCCTTTGGGCCTGGGATAAGGTTGACCCTAGCATTACCTGAGTTCAGCCAACTCAGTATTGGAGTTGATAATGTTTCAATATCAAACAGCCACTTCCTGCCATGTGCACTCTCTCCACTGCATATAGACCGCTTGCCTGTCACACACATACATCACAAGCAGTAGGCTGGTGCACATTGTTATATTCAATGTATACACCATGTGGTGTAGTTACCCACTCCGTCCTCTCGGTATATTTGTGGTCCATTTTTCTCTCTGCCTGTCTGTGTTTCCGAAACCATTCACTCTGTGTTCAGTATCTTACCCCTGGTGTCCTTTTAAACAAGTGTGAATCTTGACAGGGAGTGTTTAATCATCAGAAGGGGAGCCTTAGGCAGCCTTCACACACACACACAGACACACACACACAGACACACACACACAGACACACACGTTTCTATCAGGACTGGGAAAACTGGTTAATGTTCCTGCTCCCTAGCCTAAGGATATCAATTAGACACCACAGCTCTCCTTGATGAGATCAGTTCAATACGCACAGCTGGGGAACCGGCTCTGGGACCTTTCTTACCTATTGTGGCTCAGTACCTCATCACACAGACACCTCTGCCAGCTCCGATCTTGGTGAAGCTGCACAGTGACCCGACAGGAAGAACAATTATCCACAACCCTCCAGTTGCCATTCCATAAGTCTCCACTTTCTTCCCTCGAGTTGCAACCTGTAATTGTGTCCTTGGAAAGAGTGAAATCATATACAGAGCCGGGCTGGTGGGGTGGGGGGGGTGCGGAAATGAGAGAAATTCTCAGGATTTAGATTTGATGCAAGTGCGTACAATGTATTCCAAGCAAACTGATCTCCCCATTAAACCCATGTAATTGGTCCTGTGGTTGGAAAGTACTATTATGAGGTGTGGTGTAATGTGAGTTCTAATCTTGTCAATAAGATTGCGTTTGTTTATTTGGGAAAATGTTCCCACTTACACTGGATTTGCCTCCTTTCTGTGTGATCTCCCCACTGGCCCATTTAATTTGAGCAGCCCAGAATCTGAGATTTTCACAGAGGTTGCAAAACGGCGTGGTTGGCAGCTCCCCAAACAAGTGTGCGTGTGTTTTATTAAATACAGCTGTACTGCTTGATGTGGTAATTCTTTGCCTTTTGTTGTCTCAGTTTAGCTGCTTCGCATGCTGTGAAGATTGCTGGGCAAGACTGTTTGTATTCTTGTGTCAGCAAATTTGCCGAATGTTTGGATTTGTCAATTCAAAAGATTTCTGTGTGACCGTTTATTGATGTGTTTTGTTGTCTAATGTGTACATGTGAAGTGTGTAAACACAGAGAGAGAGAGAGTGACGTGCACATGCACTAAGTGTGTGCATTTCTGTTATTCCTTCACAGAAGAATAAGAGGCACTTTTATCAAAGCACATATAAGGATCCTGGGGTGTTTGAAGTGGGTAGAGGCTGAGAAGATATTTTCTCCTGAACCAGGGGCACAGTTTCAAAAGTTGCCTCCCATTTAAGATGCAGATGAGGATTAATTTCTTCATCACAGGAATTGTTCATCTCTGGCATTCTCTTCCCCAATAGCAGAGCAGGCTGAGTCATTAAATATATTCCAGGCTGAGTTATGCAGATTTTTAAAATGGAAAAGAGTCAAGAGTTATAAGAAGTGGTAGGCTGGAAAATGGTGTTGAGACTAAGATTAGATGAGCCATGTATCTGTTATTTCATGAGCTGCCATTGAAGAAAGACCTGCATCTATAAAGCTGCTTTTGTGATTTCAGGATGGCCAAAAGCACTTTTCAGCTCTAGGAAAAGGTTTGAAGTAAGAAATACAACAGAACGGGGCAAACTCCCACAAATAGGTAATGTCCTATAGGGCAGATAATCCGTTTATTTTAAGGGGATAAATATTGGACAGGACACGAGGAGAATTCTTTGCTCTTTCAAATAGCTCCATGGGTAACCTATGCTGGAGGGTGAACAAGAAGGTAGCCATGAGCTGCCTTGTTGAATTGCTGCAGGTGCCCTGCTCTGGGTAGACCCACAATGCCATTAGGGAGGGATTCCACGATTTTGACCCAGTGCCACTGAAGGGAATAGCGACATATATCCTGGTCAGGATGTTGCGTTGCTTGGAAGTGAACTTGTGGTGGTTTTCCCATGAATTTGCTGGCCTTGTCCTTCTGGTGGTAGTGGTCATGGTTTGGAAAGTATTGTTGATTGAGACTTGATGAGTTGCTGCAGTGTGTCTTGTAAGCATTAAGTATCTTGTACTTGGTACAGATTGCTGCCATTGTGCATTGGTGGTTGAAGGATAGAGCATTAAAAGTGGTGGAAATAATTTAAGTGAGCAGCATTGTCCTGGGTGGTGCCATGCTTCTTGAGTGCTGTTGGAGCAGTACCAATCCAGGCCAGTGAGGAGTATTCCCTCATACTCCTGATTTGTGCCTTGTGGATAAAGGACAGGCTTTGGGGGAGTCAGGAAGTGAGTTACTCACCACATTATTCCTAAACTATGAGTTACTCCTGCACCCACAGTGTTTATATGGCAAAATTCTGGCCAGTGGTAATCCCTGGAGATGTTGAAAGTAGGGAATGGAGCAAATGTAATGTGATTGAATGTCAAGACGGGATGATTAGTATTTTCTCTTCTGTGGCACAAATATTACCCGTCTGCAAAGAGAGGGTGAGCCTAACCAAAGCAGTTGCTGCCCTGTTAGTCTCCTGCCAACCATCAATGAAGTGCTGAAATTAATTGCACACTATGATTTAGGCACATATCACTGTGAATGGATCAGTATCCTGAGGTACACTAAAATACGAACACCATAGGAACTGCAGTAGTTCAAGAGGGAGGCACACTAGCGAGCTGTCTGCAACAGGCAATAAATGCTGACCACATCCAGAAACCAGCCCACAATGCATATTGTGGAAGGGTATGTGCAAACACAATTTGCTGTCAGTGTGTACTGTCCAATATAACATAGCCATAACTCTGGTTACAGAGACTGGAGATTGACAGTGTGCATTGCGAGCGAAAGCTGGAATGAGTTATACTTACTTACTCCCTAATTGCAAGAATCACTTTATTTCAAAATTTAAAATTTCTCACAGGATAAATCAAACACAACTCAATTTGATAACACATGCATTCATATCCCAGGTAAGAGGTGGCCTGAATAATGGGTCTATGTTCAAACTGTTGTTGCACAATGTTAAGAGCTGTACAGGGGTGGAGTTTGGACAAAATTATGGATGTTTGCTAATTAACTAGAAAATGAGCAGTGGTGTGAACTGCCTGAAATAGCTTTGTGCAACAATGTTGATGAAAACTGGTTAGTGGTATTCGCTGATGTTGCCCACTATACCTGGGATGGTGAAAGTTGTCAGCACATTGAAAATGTGTGATGGGCCACAACCTCACAGGTTAATACAAGACAATTAAGTGTTAGTTACCGGTAAATAACCCAGTGACAATTACTGAGGTACAATCCTGTGACAGTTGTGTATGGCCGCAAGTTGCTGGATGATCACTCTGCTTCTCTTAATCTCTTGAAAGCACGCCCATCTGAACGAATGACTGCATTTGATCTGATAAACTTGCAGTGGAAAGTTAAAGCTAAGGAGCCTATTAACAAGACCATTTCCGTTCCTACAATGCATGTCCACCAATTTGGCCAAAGGATACGTTTTAAATCGTGGATGTAACTCCTTTAAAGGATAACTTGTTCACCAAGATCCCAGTTATACAGTTGTCTGCTCCGTATTAGTACCATAAGACCATAAGAATTAGAAGCAGGAGTAAGCTGGCCGTCCCCTCAAGCTTGCTCTGCCATTCTTGGTCGATCTGACTCTCCTCATATCCACTTTCCTGCCCTTTCCCCATAAACCCAAGTTCCCCAAGTGATTATTATCAGTACACACTGCCAGTAATTCACAATGCAAAACATTTTTGAGCTGAAGGTTCGAAAGAAATGTCTAACAATTCGTGATAACGTGGTGTAGAGCTGGATGAACCTGAGATAACACGGCGTGGAGTTCATCCAGTCTACACAGAATTATCTCAGGGTTCATCCAGCTCTACACTATTATCTCAGGGTTCATCCAGCTCTACACCATATTATCTCAGGGTTCATTTAACTCTACACTGTGTTATTTCAGATTCTCCAGCATTGGCAGTTCCTACTATCTCTCTAACAATTAGTGGTCTGCTTTGGGCCAATATGCATATATATATGTACTTATAAACAGCAATACATGTATGATACAGGAGAGAGGGAGCACTGTGTACTTATAAGACAGGATCTGTCTCCACACTCACTAAAGGATGTCTTTCTGTGTTAGGGGTGGAATGCTGTGCAGACTCTGGGCTGCAATCAGTGCCCACAGGAAGACGAAAGGCAAGATATAAGCACCGGCCAACCCACTGCTTATTTTCAGAAACGAGACTTTGCCTCAGCCCAGGCTAGACCACACGCCACGACCCATGATAGAGACGCGGGTGAAAGGCCCATCACGGTAGGGAGAGGGCTGAGGTAGATACTGCAGACTGTCTCACACTGTCGGTAATTGTGGGTGCCATGTGTTGAATCTCAGAGCTGCACTGCTTTCAGGTTTATTTAACCTACTGTGCAACATCTCACAGCTGGAAACATGTTGATGATCACACTTTGTGCTGGTTCAATGGCCGCGATGTGTGTGTATGATCATAGCATTGTTTACATCACAAATAACCAGCATGACCCACAGGGTCTGATATTTTAGGAGAATGTGTAGAAGGCAATACATGTAATAAATATTCTTTGTAGGTGATCTAAGTTCCTGAGAAGCACTTGATTTCCCAGTAGGATTACAGATTGTCTCACTTCAACTTATTTTCTGTGGAATAAGCTAAGACAAACCAGCAGGGCCACCTATCATTATCCCAGTGTACACAACACTGAACACCATTCGGCATACTCTTACTAATCTCTAAGCGAATGGTTCTAAAACTCATGCTGTTAACTGTTGACTAAGAGTCTACAAACAAGTGCATAAAGAGGTCACCCCACTGTACAGGATCCAGTTTTTTTTTAATAAAACTGGTTCGGAATGTTAAACAAACAGTCAACACAGCTGGAATTGGAATCCTGCAAGATCCGGAGTCGAATGATCTTGTGTCATCACATTTATTACATTCCAAGCTTTTGACTGCCCCGCAGTTAATTCAGTAGAATTAACCGCCAGGCCCCATTTAACCTGCCTAAGGCACTTAGTGACCTCATCTATTGATTACTGTCTGCATGGTATATTTCTATAAGGACAAGAACAAGCCTATTTGCCCATTCTGCCACGCTACTCAAGTGTGCTTAATCTGTGCCTCGGCCCAGGTGCATTACCTGCTTTTGCTCCAAGTCGCCCCAAAGCCCTAATACCCAACACAAATCCACGTCTCAAACTGTTCCCAATGACACTTACTATCCACAGCTCTTTGACAAAGAGAAAGCTTTTACTGCTCTCCTCCTGAATGGCTAAATTTCAATATAACTATTATCCTGCCTTGTTCTCAACTCCCTCAGTAGAAAGAGTAGATTCACTTTATCCATCCTTTCAAATCCATTTACCATTTGAATCTTGCAATAAGTCCATGTATCTTGCTTTTATTTGCAAAGGCGCATATCTAAACAATGGGTCCTCATGTCCTAGCCACTCTGCGTTAAAAAATTTTTCTCATGTTTGCATTTTATGTTTTGCCTATGGCCTCAAATCCACGTCCACTGCTTTTTGATCATTCCGATGCAATGGGAACAGTTTCTCCAGATCTACTCTGTCCAAGCTCCTTGTGATTTTGAATAGCATTTTCAAATCTCCTCCATGGAAAGCAGTCCCAACTGGACCAATCCAAAACTTGCAAAGCTCTTTAAGGCTTTGATAGGTAAATGCTGAGAGGTTGTTTGCCTGTCTACAGAGTCTAGTACTCTGTGTTCTAACTACAGAGAAAGAAGGCTAACTGCTGAGGCCTAAAGTGAGGAGAAAGTTTCTCACTCCGAGAGTTGTGAATTATTGAACTCTCTATCCAGGGGAGTTCGAAGATGGTGCTGAGATCAGTAAAATTTTGGACATTGGGGAATATGGAGATACTGCTGGGCAGTGACATTCACACTGGAGTTCAGCATGATCTTATTGAATAGCAGAGAAAGCTTCAGTGATCAGAAGTCCAGTTCTGAAAGAGAGTCAACGCGAAACGTTGACTCTGCTTTGTCTCCACAGACCTGCTGAGTTTCTCCAACTGTTTTTGTGTCATATGGCCTATTCCTGCTTCTTATCTTGTCCAACCCTCTCAGAAACACACCTTGTCCAGTATTGTTATAGTAGTGACACCTTCCGGCCCTCAGTTTGGATTGCTCCAATCTCAGTCATGGCTCAGTGGTAGCACTCTCGCTTAAATCTAAAGGCTGGAGTTCAAACCCCGCTCCAGAAACTTGTGCACAAAACCCATGCTCCCAGTACAGTACCGAAGGAGCACTGCACTACTGAACTTGCCATCTTTCTGATGGGCTGTTAAACCAAAACCGTGTTGATCCTCTCGCGTGAATGTGAGAAAAAAACCTATTAAGTTATCTTTGAGAATGCTAGGGAGTTTCCCCACTGTCCTGGTCAATGTATATCCTCCAAACAAAATCACTAAGAATGTTTAATTAACTGTTTACCTCATTGCTGTTTGTGCAAACATGCTGTGAATTTCGCTGCCATCTTTCTTACACTGCAGCAGTGACTACAATTCCAAAAAAAAATCTTTATTGCCTGTCTATAAGTTTAGGATATCTGGTGCCTGTGAAAGACACTATAAATGCAAGATATACTTTGTTTCCATTAATGACTGCAGTTCACAAAAGTGTATTGAACTTCTTGGGGTTATGGAAAAATGGATGTGAATTGTTCTTCTCTGTACAAAAGAAATGCCATTGTGACAACATTTTCTTTGCAACATGTAAAAATGCAAAATTTATCTTCCATTGGGATATTTTGTTTAATAAAAAAATATTTTTCTTAACTTCTTCATTCTGGCCTTTTATTTTCATATTGGCGTCGGAGAACAGACTATTATTTCTTGAGACAAGGCAGTGAGGCAGGATCAAGGAGTAGGAGGTTGGATTGTGAAGTCATCATGGGATTGGGAGGTGGGGGTTTTGGGATTTGGATGTGGGGTTGGGGTGTGGGTTTGTGAGGTGGGGAAATGGGATTATGAGGTAGATGTGTGGGAATGGGAGGTAGGGGAATGAGATTGTGAGGTAGGGGTGTGTGATTGGGAGGTGGGGGATGGGGTTGTGAGGTAGGGGTGTGGGATTGGGATGTGGGCGATGGGGTTATAAGGTACGGGTGTGGGAATGGGAGATGGTGGGTGTGGAATTGGGAGGTAGGGGTGTGGGATTGGGAGGTGATGGAATGGGATTGTGAAGAAGGGGTATGTGATTGGGAGGTGGTGGGTGTGGGTTTTTGAGATGGGGAAATGGGATTTTGAGGTAGATGTGTGGGAATGGGAGGTGGAGGGTGTGGGAATGGGAGGTGGGGGGATGGGATTGTGAGGTAGGGGATAGGATTGTGAGCTGAGGAATGATGAACTGGGATCATGATGGGCTGGGATTGTGATGGGATTGCAATAGGGAGGGATTGTTACCCAGGGGACTGAGATTGTGAATTACTGCTTCTTCATCGGCACCCAGTTTTTTTGATGTATGCCTTTTCCAGACCCAGGCTGTAGCAGTTGAATGGTGACAATCCTTACAAACTATAATAAGTAGCTGGCAGCACACAGTGTGGTCACATCACCAGACTAGTAGTCACGACCTAAGTTATTAATCTGGTAGAATGAGAGTCAAATCTCATCATCATAGTTTGTGAAATTGAATTTAGATTAAAAGCATCATCAGGAAAATGAAAAGCTGCTACCAGTAAAATGTATCCATGAAGCTGTTACAATATTATTAAAACTTAACTGATTCAACTCCCATCCTTACCCAAGCTGGTCGATATGTGACTCCAGCCCCGTAGCATCATGGTTGGCTCTTAAACTCGCCTTGATGTCACCTACCAAATCACTGAACTGAAATATGAATGAAGGTTGGGTATTGAATGCCTGCCATGCCAGTGAATGATCAAATGTTGGGAAAGAATAATTTTTTAAAAACCTCATGCGGGAGAGGCATCACTTACCAATTCCAAACCCATTACACATCACACTTAATGATTTATATGGTATATGGATCATTGCAGATCTTGAATCTCCAAACAAGTGTTAACTTGACCTCAGCATTCTCACTTCTAAATCATAAGGACGATGCATAGTTGGCTCTGAGTAACGTTTCGATTTTAAAATTCTCATTCTTGTTTTCAAATCTCTCCACGTCCTTCCTCTTCCCTGTTTCCACAATCTCCTCCAAACTATGATCCTGCAAGTTACTTGCACTTCTCTAGAATCCGAACAGTGTGGAAGTAGGCCATTCAGCTCATCGACTCCACACTAACCCTTGAAAGAGCATCCCACCCAATTCTTGCAGCCCTGCATTTCCCATTGCTAACCCACCTAGCCTGTACATTTCTGGACGCAACAGGGCAATTTAGCCTGGTCAATTCACCCAACCTGCACATGTTTGTACTTTGGGAGGAAATCCACACAGACACAGGGAGAATGTGCAAACTCCACACAGATACCTAACACTGGAATTGAACCCAGGTCCCGAGCACTGTGAAGTAGCAGTGCTAACCACTGCGCCACCATGCTGCCCTGTAACTCTCCCATTCTGGCCTCTTCAGCATCCTTGATTTTAGTCCTTCCAGCTGCCTTGGCCCTGAGCTCTCAAGATCCTCAGTTAAACCTCATTGTCCCTCTACATTATTTCCTTCATTTTAGAGCCAGCCTTGCCTTAAAACCTACATCTTTGACCTAGTCTTTGGTCACCTGCCCTGACATCACAATGTGGCTGGATGTCAAATTTTTGAGTTGCAATACTGCTGTGAAGTGCCTTGGAGTGTTTCATTATGTTAAAGATATGACAAGTTACTGGCACTTCAGCGCAGTACTGAGAGCATGCTGCATCGTTAGAGATTATATCTTTTCATTGATGCTTATAAAGTCATGAGGGGCATGGACTGGGCGATTAGCCAAAATCTTTTTCTTAGAGTAGGGGAGTCCACAACTAGAGGGGCATAGGTTTAAGGTGAGCGGGGAAAGATTTAAAAGGGACCTAAGGGGCAACTTTTTCACACAGAGGGTTGTGTGTGTATAGAATTACCAGAGGAAGTGGTTGACGCTGATATAATTACAACATTTAAAAGGCATCTGGATGGGTACATGAACAGGAAGGGTTCAGAGGGATATCGGCCAAATGCTGCTGAATTGGATTAGGTCAGATTGGGATGTCTGGTCAGCATGGACGAGTTGGAGTGAAGGGTCTGTTTCTGTGATGTATGACTTTCTGACTCGATATTAAACCATAAAAGATCCTGAGACATTGATCTTATTTTTGCTTGTTTTCCACTTGATTTATCTTTACTTCCACACCCTCTGAAAAGGTATTTCTATTGAATATTTTATTAAAATATTAACTATTTTCCTTTTCTGTAACGTTCTGAACTTTCAGGAAAATGAGAGGAATTCTCCCGTTACCTTGGCCAGTATTAATCTCTCAATCAGTGCCACCCAAAATTGATTAATGAGTCTTTTATTAGCATTGGGAGCTTGCAGCAAGCAAACCAAATTTCCACTTACAGAAGTGTGCTCAAAACAAAATGTAATCGGCTGTGAAACAAACAGAGAATGCTGGAGAAACTCAGCAGGTCTGGCAGCATCTGTGTAGAGAGAAACGGAGTTAATGTTTCGAGTCCAGTGTGATTCTATGGAAAGCATACCATACTTAGAACATAGAACATAGAATATTACAGCGCAGTACAGGCCCTTCAGCCCTCAAAGTTGCGCCAACCTGTGAAACCATTTTGAAGCCATCTAATCTACACTATTCCAGTTAACTGCTTGCTGTAAGTGCATGCCAGCTTCCTGTGTTTTTCAGACTTGATGCGTTAACTCTCTTCTTTCTCCACAGATGCTGCCAGGCCTGCTGAGTTTACCCAGCATTCTCTATGCTCGATTCGGATTTCCAGCATCCGTGGTGTTTGCCTTATTTGGAGATAGTAAGAACTGCTGACACTGGAGTCAGAGATAACACAGAGTGGACCTGAAGGAACGCAGCAGGCCAGGCAGCTTCAGAGGAGCAGGAAAGCTGACTTTTTGGGTCAGGACCCTTCTTCAGAAATGGGGATAACTTCTTCAAGTTGGGCATCCCTTAGAAGAGGCTTCGTAATGGGGTTATAACTCACTCACAGATAGTAAGAACTGCTGATGCTGGAGTCAGAGAGATTACTGAAGAGGGGTCCCGGCCTGAAACGCTAACTTCCTGCTCCTCTGAAGCTGCCTGACCTGCTATGTTCCTCCAGCTCCACGCTGTGTTATCTTTGCCTTATTTGGTTGTGGAGTTTCCATCTCAAGCCCAGTTTGATGGTTTGATCTTTTGAATATGACAAGAACAATTACATTGAAATTGAAGTGGGAATATCCTTGTAACCCTGCATTTCCCATGATTAACCTACCTAGCCTGTGCATCCCTGGACACTGGGCAATTTAGCGTGGCCAATCCACCTAACCTGCACACCTTTGTACTGTGGGAGGAATCTTGGACACCCGTGGAGACACGGGGAGAATGTGCAAACTTCACACAGAAAGTCGCCCGAGGATAGAATCAAACCTGGGTCCCTGTTGCTGAGAGGCTGCAGTGCTGAGCCACTGCGCTGCCCCCAGTTGCTGTATTCACAGTGATGTATTACCACAGGCTCAGCTTAGTGGCAATCAATATCAAGGTAGACTCAATGCTCAAATAATAGCAAAATACTGCAACTTCCCAAGATCTGAAGTAAAAGCAGAAAATGCTGGAGAAACACAGCGAGACAGGCAGCATTGATGATGGATGGTCCTCAGCCTAAAAAATTACCTCAATTTGCCAAGTCATCTTAAGAACAGAGCCTCCCACTCTGGAGCAGTCCCTGATTTACTAGATGTCAACCCCCACCTTTATTTAACCATTTTTGTCAGAGCACAAAGATCACAAAAACACTTAACAAATGGATAACTCAGCCCCTTAATTAATAACCTCATCCCTCTGTCTCTCTCTCTCTCTCTCTCTCTCTCTCTGTTGAACAGCAATAACTCATCAGCTATTATATCCAGACCATCACTTATATAACAAGATTCACCAGGGCAACAGATCAGTGAAATGAATTTTTACATCGATCAAAGTTCACTCCAGTGATTGAGACTTAAATGAAGAACTGAGATACATTAAGCCTAATGGAGTTTGCAAATCCGAGGAATATTTGATCTGGTGCCTCAGTGTCAATGTAAGTGCACATCTCAGCTTGCTCTCCCCGCTGCAGGTTGGCTGTCTGAGTGCACAGGTACTGGGAGGCAAGCTGCCAGCCTTCACTCAGCTCAGCCACTGCCTCAACGAGTCAGCAGTTTATGCCCCACTCCAGCACACAATCTGGCTTCACTCTCCTGGGACAGCTCCAATGTTGGAGGTTTTGGCTTTCAGATAGTGTGGGTAAGTTAAGACAATTTTTCAGGATGATGAGTTCCCATCATCAGAGCTGCCTGGACTCCAGTTGTGCAGTGGTAGTGCCCCTACCTCTGAGCTAGGAAGCCTCCTCTAGTGGTGTGTAATAATATCTCTGAGCAGGTTTGTTAGAAAAGATTGTGTTGCCTGTCTCACTAATGCTTACAGCATTTTCTGATTTTAGTTTAGTTTTTCATCATCACAGTAACTTGCTTCTGTTTTGAGTTAAGCTGAGGAATTAATTACCTTCTACAGTGGATATAAAAATACTACTTGATGAATAGTGAGGCGTATTAGCCGGCCATCTGGATCGTTACTTTCCTCTCAACAATGCCTTTTAAAGAAGAAGTAGTTAACTGTTTGGCCATCTTACTGTTACCTGTCTAACATTTCCGAATGCAATTGGGTAACACTTTTCACAGCTGTGGCCACACTGAAAATACTTAATCAGTTGTATATAGCTTTGGCATATTCTTATGATGCTAAAATTGTTATTTTTCAACCTTTTTGCTATTTTTCTGCTGCATCCATACAATGGACAGCACCAGCAAGCTTTTGGAAGTGATCAGAGATAATGGGAACTGCAGATGCTGGAGAATCCAAGATAACAAAGTGTGGAGCTGGATGAACACAGCAGGCCAAGCAGCATCTCAGGAGCACAAAAGCTGACATTTCGGGACTAGACCCTTCATCAGAAAAGGGGGAGGGGGAGAGGGAACTGAAATAAATAGGGAGAGAGGGGGAGGCGGATCAAAGATGGATAGAGGAGAAGATAGGTGCAGAGGAGAGTATGGGTGAGGAGGTAGGGAGGGGATAGGTCAGTCCAGGGAGGATGGACAGGTCAAGGAGGCAGGATGAGGTTAGTAGGTAGGAAATGGAGGTGCGGTTTGAGGTCGGAGGAGGGGATAGGGGAGAGGAAGAACAGGTTAGGGAGGCGGGGACGAGGTGGGCTGGTTTTGGGATGCAGTAGGGAGAAGGGGAGATTTTGAAGCTGGTGAAATCCACATTGATACCATTGGGCTGCAGGGTTCCCAAGTGGAATATGAGTTGCTGTTCCTGCAACCTACGGGTGGCATCATTATGGCACTGCAGGAGGCCCAGGATGGACATGTCGTCTAAGGAATGGGAGGGGGAGTTAAAATGGTTCGTGACTGGGAGGTGCAGTTGTTTACTGTGAGCTGAGCGGAGCTGTTCAGCAAAGTGGTCCCCAAGCCTTCGCTTGGTTTCCCCAATGTAGGGGAAGCCACACCGGGTACAGCAGATGGAGTATACCACATTGGCGGATGAGCAGGTGAACATCTGCTTGATGTGGAAAGTCACCTTGGGGCCTGGGATAGGGGTGAGGGAGGAGGTGTGGGGGCAGATGTAGCACTTCCTGTGGTTGCAGGGGAAAGTGCTGGGTGTGATGGGGTTGGAGGGGAGTGTGGAGCGGACAAGGGAGTTGTGGAGAAAGTGGTCTCTCTGGAAGGCCGACAAGGGTGGGGTGGGAAGAATGTCTTTGGTGGTGGGGTCAGATTGTAGATGACGGAAGTGTTGGAGGATGATGAGCTGTATCCGGAGTTTGGTGGGGTGGTATGTGATGACGAGGGGGATTCTCTTTGGGCGGTTATTGCGAGGGCAGGGTGTGAGGGATGCTGTGTGGGAAATGCGGGAGACATGGTTGAGGGTGTTCTTGATCACTGCTGGGGGGAAAGTTGCGGCCCTTGAAGAATGAGGACATCTCTGGGAGTGAAATGCCTCATCCTGGGAGCAGATGCGGCGAAGGCGAAGGAATTGGGAATAGGGGATGGAATTTTTTCAGGAAGTTGGGTGGGAGGAGGTGTATTTCAGGTAGCTGTGGGAGTTGGTGGGCTTGAAATGGACATTGGTTTGTAGGTGGTTGCCTGAGATGGAGACAGAGAGATCCAGGAAGGTGAGGGATGTGTTGGAAATGGTCCAGGTGAACTAAGGGTTGGGGTGGGACGTGCTGGTGAAATGGATGTTTGAGCTTCTCTTGGGAGCATGAGGCGGCGCCGATACAGTCATCAATGTAACGGAGGAAGAGGTGGGGTTTGGGGCCTGTGTAGGTGCGGAAGAGGGACTGTTCCACATAACCTACAAAGAGGCAGGCATAGCTGGGGCCCACGCGGGTGCCCATGGCCACCCCCTTAGTCTGTAGGAAGTGGGAGGAAGCGAAAGAGAAGTTGTTGAGGGTGAGGACGAGTTCGGCTAGGCGGATGAGGGTGTCGGTGGAGGAAGACTGGCGGGTCTGCGGGACAGGATGAAGCGGAAGGCCTTTAGGCCATCTGCATGGGGAATGCAGGTGTATAGGGACTGGACGTCCATGGTGAAAAGGAGGTGTTGGGAACCGGGAAATTGGAAGCTCTGGAGGAGGTGGAGTGCGTGGGTGGTGTCACGGACGTGGGTAGAGAGTTCCTGGACCAAGGAGGAGAAAATGGAGTCCAGATAGGTGGAGATGAGTTCGGTGGGGCAGGAGCAGGCGGAGACAATGGGTCGACCAGGGCAGGCAGTTTGTGGATTTTGGGAAGGATTTTGGACGTCCAGTGCCTATACACCTGCATTCCCTATGCAGATGGCCTAAAGGCCCTCCGCTTCTTCCTGTCCCGCAGACCCGCCAGTTCCCCTCCACCAACACCCTCATCCGCCTAGCCAAACTCGTCCTCACCCTCAACAACTTCTCTTTCGCTTCCTCCCACTTCCTACTGACTAAGGGGGTGGCCATGGATACACGCATGGGCCCAAGCTATGCCTGTCTCTTTGTAGGGTATGTGTAACAGTCCCTCTTTTGCATATACTCTGGCCCAAAACCCCACTTCTTCCTCCGTTACATTGATGACTGTATCGGCGCCGCCTCATGCTCCCAAGAGAAGCTCAAACAGTTCATCCATTTCACCAACACATCCCACCCCAACCCCTAGTTCACCTGGACCATCTCCAACACACCCCTCACCTTCCTGGACCTCTCTGTCTCCATCTCAGGCAACCACCTACAAACCGATGTCCACTTCAAGCCCACCGAATCCCACAGCTACCTGAAATACACCTCCTCCCACCCACCTTCCTGAAAAAATTCCATCCCCTATTCCCAATTCCTTCGCCTTCGCCGCATCTGCTCCCAGGATGAGGCATTTCACTCCCGCACATCCCAGATGTCCTTGTTCTTCAAGGGCCGCAACATTCCCCCCCCCCCCACCCCCGCAGTGGTCAAGAACGCCCTCGACCGTGTCTCTGGCATTTTCCGCACCTCATCCCTCACACCCAACCCCTGCAATAACCGCCCAAAGAGAATCCCCCTAGGCCTCACATACCACCCCACCAAACTCTGGATACAAGGCATCATCCTCCAACACTTCCGTCATCTACAATCCGACCCCACCACCAAAGACATTTTTTCCCACCCCACCCTAGTTGGCCTTCCGGAGAGACCACTTTCTCCACAACTCACTGGTCTGCTCCACACTCCCCTCCAACACCACCCCACACCCAGCACTTTCCCCTGCAACCGCAGGAAGTGCTACACTTGCCCCCACACCTCCTCCCTCACCCCCATCTCAGGCCCCAAGATGACTTTCCACATCAAGCAGATGTTCACCTGCACATCTGCCAATGTGGTATACTGTATCCATTGTACCCGGTGTGGCTTCATCTACATTGGGGAAACCAAGCAGAGGCTTGGGGACCGCTTTGCAGAACACCTATGCTCGGTTTGCAATAAACAACTGCACCTCCCAGTCACGAACCATTTCAACTCCCCCTCCCATTCCTTAGACGACATGTCCATCCTGGGCCTCCTGCAGTGCCATAATGATGCCACCCTTAGGTTGTAGAAACAGCAACTCATTTTTCACTTGGGAACCCTGCAGCCCAATGGTATCAATGTGGATTTCACCAGCTTCAAAACCTCTCCTCCCCCCAGTGCATCCCAAAACCAGCTCAGCTCGTCCCCGCCTGCCCAACCTGTTCTTCCTCTCACCTATCGCCACCTCCCACCTCAAACCACATCTCCATTTTCTACCTACTAACCTCATCCCACGCCCTTGGTCTGTCCTTCCTCCCCAGACTGACCTATCCCCTCCCTACCTCTCCACTCATACTCTCCTCTGCAACTACCTTATCCTGTAACAATCGTTGGTCTGCCTCCCCCTCTCTCCCTATTTATTTCAGAATCCTCTCCCCATCCCCCTCTCTGATGAAGGGTCTAGGCCCGAAATGTCAGCTTTTGTGCTCCTAAGATGCTGCCTGGCCTGCTGTGTTCATCCAGCCCCACACTTTGTTATCTTCAGCTGTTGGAAGTGCCCAGTTTTGGGCAAACATAAAAGATCCTTTGGCAATATTCAAAGAGGCGCAGAGGAGAGGAGACCATCTTAATATGATCGCTGACATTTATCCTGACACCGAAACTTAATATAGACTACCTGCTTATTATCGCATTGCTGGTTGTAAGATCTTGCTGTGTACAAATTGGATGCCACATTTCCCTACATTGTGTCAGTGACTGCACTGCAAAAGTACTTTGTGGTCATAAAGTGTGGTTGGATGTCTTGAAGTTGTGAAGGGTTCTGCGTAAGTTTTGATTTTTTTTACATTTATGCTTTGTATTTTGCACGCCAGCATCTCAGGTGCTTTGGAGAATCAGAGAATTGAATTGAAATGAAAGAAAATGACAGTTTGGGAGAGATACTAAAATTTCGTTGAAGAAGTGGGTAAAAATTGGGGGGTGGGTTATCGGAGGAGGAGAGCGAGCTACAGAGACTGATGGGTTTAGGGAGGCACTTCCATTATCAGGAACTGTTAGTTGGCACTATTACCAATGGTGAGATGAAGCAAGTGGACTACAAACAGTAGACGGTTGAGTTCTTGGAAGTTTGGAGGCAGTCACGCACTTAGGAAATGTTTTTCCTCATGGGGAGATGGTTGGGGAAATGATGCCACGGAGAGATGCGAACAAAATGCTACACGTTTGTTGTGGTGAGTTTGGGGCACATGGAGTCAAACTGTGAGCCCTTGGGGTGATGGGTGAGTGAGAATTGGTCTGGGTTAGGTTTCAAGCAGCAGAGGTTTAGAGGAGTTGATGTTTCTCGAAGATGGAAAATAGGAATGCAATTGAAGGCTCAGTCAGGCCCATGGTGGAAAAATTACATCCAGAAACAACAAAGGCATACGTGAACCTTTCTCAGCCAATGGCCTAAAACAACAGCAGAGATGGATAATGGTCTATGGGATTCTGATGGACAGGATCAAGAATTAGAAATTCAGCTTGGGGTCAAATAGTATGTTAACTGTGTGTACGGTTGGTTTCAATCTGAGTCAGTAACCAGAGGATGGGAATGCAGTTTTCAGCGGAATCCTGAGTTACTGATCATCCCAATGCTTAAGAGGAAAAATTGTGTGTCACCTACTATTGGATGTCAATAGATGGTTATGAGAGGTCATGATAGCTATTATTCGTTAACTGTAGCTCGATTCAAGGTTGACATCCACTCAGTGTTGTGATGTTTTTCAGTGGGAAACAGGCTGATTCTCGATCCATAGATCTTGGGACATGTGGGGGAGGATGTTCCATGAGGTTGTGGATTGTAAAATGCAGGTTGGATTCTTTTTCTTATCTACAGCCCCTCTGCCTCAGCATTCAGATTTTGTAACTCGAACAGTAACAGTAATGCAACTTATGAACATGTTGTTGCCATTTGGTTGATTGGTAACGAGGTTCTCCCAGTGAATAACGTAATAATGTCCAAATAAACTTTAACATTCAGCAGACTGCAGGCTGGACAGATTGCTGGCCATCTGTTTTGTCAAATGGCCTCATTATAATGTTTGGCTGAGCTTCAAAAGCATCTAATCTTTCAGGCCTGTGGAAGAGAGGGTAATTAAGACAGTTGCAAATGGGACTGCCAGTTCTGTTTGGATGACACCATCAGTTTGTAACAATGATCTTTCTTTGCTCTTTGTGGATCTGACCTATTTTTTGCTGTCTGAACTGACCACAAACGACCATTATTTATTTAGATTACCTCTCCATTACCATTAGTTCTCCCTGAGTCTTTTTTTCTGGGTGCTTTTTCCATTATTCCACTTACTCCTCCCCGCTATTTTTCAACCACAAAAAAAATCGCTTTTCCAATCCTCTTCAAAAGTTCCAAGGAAGAGTAATATTGGACTCAACACATTAACTCTGTTTCTTTCTGCCAGACCTGCTGAGCTTCCAATTTACTTTTATTTTTAATTTCAAATCTTTCTCTGTTTTTATTGCCTGGGTGTTTATTTGGACAAGATTAAAGACTCTGTCAATGGGACTTTCGCAGGTTTTGTTTGATTGACAGTTTTATGAGAATGTAAGAGAGGGAAGCGAATGTTGAATGACTGCTTCCAGTTTCAGGCTAAGATGAAGAGTTGCTAACCACATCTCCTGCAAAAGCTCGCCTGACTCTATCTAAATTGTTGAGGTCTGAAATCCCAACCTCTGAGGATCCAGTGGGTGCTGTGTATGGGCACTCTATCCCCACCTGCAAAAAATTGCAATTCCAACATGGACAGAGGTATGCAGCTCCCAACTGCATTTTCCAGACACTACGTCATTTTCTTTCCTACCAACAGGCACCAGCTTCCGTTTATAAATGCTGATTAAATGAACTAGTGGCCCATTTTACAGTTTATTATTGTCATCTCATATTTTCTGGCATTGATGTGCATAAATGAACAGAAGTATTTTGTGTTGCTACCCTACTTTAGAGATTGCTAATTCAGCTACGTACTGGAGCAATGGTCAGGCACTCCTTAGAGGAGCTGCAGCTGAATCTGTAAATCCTTGGACGCAGACCCAGTCTCACTGCTCTCCACCCTGCCACACACACACATTTTTACACACACATTCTCACACACAGACATATACACATTTTTACACACACACACACACACACACATATACACATTTTTACACACACACACACACACACTCTCATACATAGATATATATATTTTTACACATACTCACAAACACTCTTACACACATGTGCATGCATACACACAGGCATGCACACCACTCACACACACAGATACATAAGCACATGTATATGCACACACAAACACAAACATACACACTCTCATACATCATACACTCTATGTCTCTCTCACACACACACACATGTACACTCACACATACAGATACTCACATATGCATGCACACGCACTTACGCTCATTCTCACACACAGCCTCTTCCTCTCACACACAGATGTACACTCTGTCTCATGCAAAAACACGTACACACACAGATGCACACATAGACATACACGTATATGCACACACAAGAGCACTCTCTCACACAATGCACACAGGTGTACACACATTCTCTATGTCTCACATACACACATACTTTCTCACTCACACTCTCTCACACAGGCAGACATGGACACACATGCTCACTCACACAAACACACAATCTCACAGAGGCACACTTTGTATCACACATATATAGTCTGACTCTCACATGCACACACTCTCACAGACCCACACACATACATGCACACTCTCTTGCAGGCACATACCCCACTCTGACTCTCACACCCTCTATAACACACACACACACACACACACACACACACACACACACACACTCTCTCTCTCTCTCTCACACACACCATCCCACACCCAAATGCACACCCACATATGCTCAATTGCAAACACTCACACTCCTGAAGAATGCTCCTCCAGCATACACCCACACACACTCTCTCACACACACACACACACACAAACACTCACTCACACTCACACACACACACCCAACCACCCACCCACACACACACCTGCACAAACACACATCCCCACCCCACATACAAACACACAGACCCACACATCACCCCCTCCCCCCCCACCAATACACACACACCCAGACATTTGTTAGGGGTGGAGTTGACCTGCTTCATCCTGATGGTGACATTAGCAGAGGGCATGCTTCATGTTCCAACGTGGGGTCTTTGGATTTTCATTCTTGCTCCAAACAGGCTCCTGGGTTTTCCTTTAAACAGTAATTATCAAGAGCGTCTACATGAAGGTGGGGTTACTGAACAGCATGCTTTGTGCTGTGCAGGCTCTGACTTTCCAGCAGAGTATTCCCACATTACAATCAGAGCCACAGTTACATCACAGCTTACCTACGCATTCATTAATCCCTGTCTCTACAGTCCCATCACCCTAGATCAATACTCATGCCCCATGCAATGGTACCTGGCATTAACACCCAGCATTGAAAACATTTTACAATATGATGTGTGCCGAGGTACCAACCACTGATGTTTGGTGACTGGGATAGAACTCAATCCTCCTCCCTGTGATTGCCTGTGGGATTGTTCAGGAGGCTGTAGTCGATGATTCACCATGCATATGCCTCAGCTGAAGAGGCTGTTCAGTAACACATGACAATTTATCACATGTTAGTATTGATATTGAAATAACTCCACAGAGGCTGGTATCCTGTCACTAAGTTACGACTCGTGATTCCTAGATGTTTACAAAGAATCACACTTACATACTCAAAATGTTGGAATTTCAGTGTGTTTCTTGCTGCTCTACATGATACACCACTGCTCAGCTCACGACTGTAGTGAAGCAGTGAAAGTGGCTTCCTCAGTGTAGACTCTCACAACGATTAGTTCCAACCTCTCTACAATCTATTGATCAACATAGCAGTCTTAGGAATACAAAATCAGCCAATCACATTGCAAAGGTGATCTATCATCACGGATTTTCACTTGCCCTTCACAGGGATGCGATTGTCCTGGGACTCACTCTGCCCAGACAGCACACTATCTGAACACTGAGCAAAGTGTATGACAGATGGTAAAGGCTGATACACACACATTCATTAACAACCTCACAGTAGAATTTCTCACATATTTATTTTTACATTGTTCCTCATCACTTTTTTTTTGCAATGTTGCTTGCTCTCCCTGCTGGGCTATTTGTTTGAGAAATGTACAGACAAAAACACTTATTTTCTTTGGATGCTCCCTCCAGAACAGAAAATGATTAAAATAATCTCGAGGGTGATCATTCCAGAGTATCAAATCTACATTTTGTCACAGCGGGTGCCACTGCCAGGAATGCCCTGGAATTAGCATTGACCTGCCAGTGCCTGTTGAAAGCAATCCGGAAGGTGTTGCAATTTTATTTCAAGTAAACAGATGAATATGGTGTAAACTGGAACTGGCTTGGTTCGCTCACATGGTACTGCACCTCATAAATGTCACCAAACTCTGCTCTTCCTGATGAGAATGTTAAAGGCTACACTCTGACATATAATCATGGAGAAGGTTATACAGAGGGAAATGGTGTCTATCACAGAGCCCGGCTCCTTCAGGAGGAGGCTGCTCCCAGGCCACTGAGGGGAAAGCTGTGTGACCGAGTGAGGGAAGTCAACACTTTCGCAGGAAGTAGGCACAAGTTGAAGTGACGGCCTAGTGATATTATCACTAAACTGTTAATCCAGAGACCCAGGAAATGTTCCGGGGACCCAGGCTTGAATCCTACCATGGCAGATGGCAAAATATGAATTTGAGAAGTCTGGAAATAATAGTCTAAATAATGATCATGAATCCATTGCTGATTGTTGGAAAACCCCATCTAGTTCGCACATTCCCCTTAGACAGAAAAACTGCATACTTACCTGGCCTGGCCTGGGCGGCATGGTGGCTCAGTGGTTCGCACGGCTGCATCATAGTACCAGGGACCTGGGGTTGATTCCACCCTCGGGTGACAGTGTGGAGTTTGCATATTCTCCCTGTGATTGTGTGGGTTTCCTTCAGGTGCTCCAGTTTCCTCCCAAAGTCCGAAGATGTGCAGGCTAAGTGGATTGGCTATTCTACATTGCCCGTAGTGTCCAGGGATGTGGAGCTTAGGGAGGGTGGGTTGGTGTGGACTTGTTGGGCCGAAGGGCCTGTTTCTGCACTGTTTGGATTCTATGACATGTAACTCCAGACCACAGCAATGTGATTGACCTTTAACTGCCCTCTGGGTAAAATATGAAGGGGCAATAAATGCTGGAATTCCCATGAATGAATTAAAAACAGTATTAGTAGTAGATGTGATAGGGTTAATCTGAGCTAAACTGTAGCTCCACCCCTTCTGAGATGTGTCACAGCTTCTGTGTGGAGCATTGGGCATCTCAGGCAGGCTGTAATTAGACATAGTCTCCTGTAGAAGATGCATGTGTCACTGTCTTCTTGTTAGTATTGGTTAATATGCCTCAGTACACATTGTAGTGATTAAAACGAGACCAGGCAAGTGGACTCATTGAGTTTGAGTTCCCTGAATGGGTCTGTTAATTTGGTCCAATCAGGGAGCCGTGGCTGACAGATATAAACAGGAGTGTCAGATGTTCTGTTCACTCTGACAGCTGGCTCTGATGAAACCAGACCCATTTTAAGGACTCTCCATGTGAATACCTACATTAACTCCTAAACCACCAACAGCCCCACTTTAAAATTCACAACCTACTGTTGGAATCCCCCTAGGACTGGCTCCTACTCTGTAACTTGCCTCTGTCCTAAACCCCTTGCCAACCTTGTCCATTTGTCTGACTGCTCCCACCTAGGACCCCCTGGCTTATGAAAGGTCCTGATTTCAACGCTCCAATCCCCATTATTTGGACTCCTTCCCTAAATTTTTCTGTCTCCTCAACTCCATCTTATGAACATTGCTAAATTCCAAAATACAGGAATAACATACTGCAAAAGCTAGAAATCTGAGACAAAGAACAGAAAATGCAGGAGAAACTCAGCAGGTCTGGCAGCATCTGTGGAAACAAAAATATTTCAGGCAAAGCAGCCTTGATCAATTTGCAACATTAACTTGAAACCTGTATTTCTTTGGCCAAGCTTTAGTCACTGCTAATCAGCATCAATATCTTAGGGCTTTGTGACATTCCTTTTTACAGGAAAGGAGGTAACTAAATTGAAGTTGGTTTGAAGTATTTATAACATGTTACAAAGTCATAACACAAGCTATTTTTCTTTTGTAATAGATACGTATTTAACAAAGCCACAAATATGATTAGGCATTCTTCTGTGACACAGTTGGCACATCATGTAATAAGAAAATATGTTATAGGGAAGGTATCCAAATGAATAGGAAATGTTTAGAGGGATATGGGCCAGGAGCAGGTAGCTGGGACTAGTTTAGTCTGGGATTATATTCAGCACGGACTGGTTGGGCTGAAGAGTCTGTTTCCATCCTGCATGACTCAATAATGAATTGATGGATAGCCCAATTACATTGATGTTCAGTTCTCTTGTACTGAAAGATAACATCCCATTTGCCTTCTTGACTACCTGTTGTACCTGTGTACTAATTTTTCAATATTCATGCGCCAGAATCCTACACCTATCTGCTCAGCAGAATTCTGCAGTTGTTCTCTATTTAAATAATATCTGCCTTTCTTTGCCTAAGTGAACAGCTTCACAATTTTCCACATTATATGCCACCGGCAAGATGGTGGCCCATTCACTTTGCCTCTCTATAATCGGTCTGTGTCCTTGTTCTGTTACCTTCACAAAACACTTGTCCCTCTAACCTTGTGTCATCTGCATGTCTCCAAATACCAACTCCATGTAAATATCGCCATTAACTCAGTGCTATCCAGAATAGCGGATGATGCCTTTTGGAAGACCATGTACACTTCATCAACAGCATTGCCCTCGTCAACACTCTCTGTTAGCTGCCTAGGTGTTCTCTTACTTTGTTCTTCACCCTGGATCTTATTTGTGTAATAAAGCTGACATTTGTCATGCATGTTAACTAAGTGCTGGGCTGGATGAACACAGCAGGCCAAGCAGCATCCTAGGAGCACAAAAGCTGAAGTTTCGGGCCTAGACCCATCATGCATGTCCTTTATTTACCTCAACTTACATATCATCTTGGTCATTCAGGAGTCCAGGGCTTTTTTGACCTTGTATTTAGGGAATGGATCCTGATGGTACGCAAACAATATCCTGATTAAGCCAAAACACTATTCCACTAGTATTTTCCACTTTCGTTCCAATTTATATGGGACATGTTCTACCTCCATACTCTGAAATTGACCCTCCACCAATTCCTTCCTTTTTCTCTTCATTCTTTTCCATAGATAACTTAAACCATGTAAAGTTATGATTACTGTTCCCAAATTGATCCCCGACTTGATCAACTTGACCCACCACATTCCTGAAAACAAATTCCTCCAATGCTTTCTTCCACATTGGACCAGAAGCAGGGGCAAGGTGGCTCAGTGGTTAGCATTGCTACCTCACAGTGCCAGGGACCCAGGTACATTTCCATCTCAGATGACTATCTGGGTGGAGTTTATACATTCTCCCTCTGTCTGGACGGGTTTCCTCCAGGTGCTCCAGTTTCTTCCCTCAGTCTGAAGTTGTGCAGATTTATGGATTGGCCGTGCTAAATTGCTCAGTGTCCCAGGATGTGCAGGCTAGGTGGGAATTACAGGAATAGGCTGGGTTTGGGTGGAATGCTTTTTAGAGTGTCAGTGTGGACTTGACGGGCCAAATGGCCTGGTTCCACACTGTAGGAGTTCTAATTTTCCTGAACCCCCTTCAAAAACTGTTCCAATTCTAATTTAACTTCTTTGCTCATCAACGTTTTTCCCACCGATAGCTGCTCAGCGACATTCTTAACCCTGGCAGCAGGAAGACACCACATTCTCCTCCAGTCATACTCTGGCCGTAGAAACACCTGCCTGTAGAATTGTCAAATACTGCGACCTTCCCAATCTTCCTCCTCCAGCTGAGCCACCTGCGGCAAAGTGCATTTGGCATCGCTACTATCAGTTAATATAATTTCCATCCACTTAAAGCAATCAGAGAACAGTATCCTCCCCCAGTCTAATGGGGTTTCTATCACTGGCACTGTGTTACACTTGCTAAATAATGTCACTTACTCTCGGCAATGTATAGTCCATTTCTCCCCCAGCACAAATTCTCCTTTCCACCTAGACATTGCACCTGTCTGAGCTTCAATAATCTCTTTTGATTACTGTCAGATCCCCATTCTCATGACACTACCCTTCCCCCAATCCTTTCCTACTCATTGCTACTGAATATTTGATGCACTCCTGGATGCCTTGCCTGTTCTCTCGTTTAGACTGACTCGTTTGTGTCGCCGATGGCAGCTCTCTCGGCTTCTCACCATAGCCTTGGGAGGGGTGAAGTTGGGGGAGAGGTCGAGCTGAGACAGTTCTCAGTTCCAGTTCACTCCTGTGGGTCTTGTATTGGCACAGCTACAATCTAAACCTCCAGGGTCATAGATACTATAACATAAAGGCGAACCAATCAGCATTATATTGGCAGTTTCTCTCGCTGATGTGATACATTAGGAGTGCACACGATGTGGCTGAGATTATATTTCATTATTTGACCTTGGAGAACTGGACACTGGTAAGATGTTGTCCCTGCTTGCACTATCCTTCAGAATGCCTGTGGACCACTGGAGGTTGGGCATCGATGGGAAGCAAGGGACACGTTTGAACCAATCATTTTAACTTCAAGCATTTGACGAGGAATCATTCAGACCTGGTGATAGGGTGTGCCAACCCTGGCACACCAAACCTGTCACCCTCCAAACACACACCCACCCCTACACCCACCCTGCCACTCTCTAAACACACACCCACCCCAACACCCACCCTCTCACCCAATAGACACACACCAATCCCAACACCCACCCTCTCACCCAATAGACACACACCCACCCCTACACCCACACTTTCAAACTATAGACACACAGCCACCTCTACACCCACCCTGTCACCCTATAGACACACACTCACTCTGTCACCCTATAGACACACACCCACCCTGTCACCCTCTAAACACACAGCCACCCCTACACCCACCCTCTCACCCAATAGACACACACCCACCCCTACACCCACCCTGTCACCCGATAGACACACACCCACCCTGTCACCCTCTAAACACACAGCCACCCCTACACCCACCCTCTCATCCTATAGACACACACCCACCCCTACACCCACTCTGTCACCCTATAGACACATAGCCACTCCTACACCCACCCTGTCACCCTCTATCTACACACCCACCCTGTCACCCTCTAAACACACACCCACCCCTACACCCACCCTCTCACCCTACAGACACACACCTACACCCACCCTCTCACCCTATCGACACACAGCCACTCCTACACCTACCCTGTCACCCTCCAAACACACACCCACCCTGTCACCCTATAGACACACGCCCACCCTCTCACCCTATAGACAAACACCCACCCCTACGCCCACCCTGTCACACTATAGACACACAGCCACCCCTGCACCCACCCTGTCACCCTCTAAAAACACACAACCACCCCTGCACCCACCCTGTCACCCTCTAAAAACACACAACCACCCCTACACCCACCCTGTCACCCTCTAAACACACACCCACCCCTACACCCACTTTGTCACCCTGTGGACACACACCCACCCCTACACCCACCCTCTCACCATCCAAACACACACCCACCCCCACACCCACCCTGTCACCCTCCAAACACACACCCACCCTGTCACCCTCCAAACACACACCCACCCCTACACCCACCCTGTCACCCTCCAAACACACACCCACCCCTACACCCACCCTGTCACCCTATAGACACACAGCCACTCCTACACCTACCCTCTCACCCTATAGACAAACACCCACCCCTACGCCCACCCTGTCACACTATAGACACACAGCCACCCCTACACCCACCCTGTCACCCTATAGGCACAAACCCACCCCTGCACCCACCCTGTCACCCTCTAAACACACAACCACCCCTACACCCACCCTGTCACCCTCTAAACACACAACCACCCCTACACCCACCCTGTCACCCTCTAAACACACACCCACCCCTACACCCACCTTGTCACTCTGTGGACACATACCCACCCTGTCACCATCTAAACACACACCCACCCTGTCACCCTCCAAACACACACCCACCCCTCTCACCCTAGAGACACACACCCACCTTCTCACCATCCAAACACACACCCACCCCTACACTCACCCTGTCACCCTAAAGACACACACTCACCCTATAGACACCGACGTATCCCTACACCCACCCTCTCACCCTATAGACACACAGCCACTCCTACACCTACCCTGTCACCCTATAGACACCGAAGTATCTCTACACCCACCCTGCCAACCCCTGCCTAACCCTGACCATTGCGCCGGCAGCCTGCCCCAGGGACAGACACTACCGCCCCTCCCAGCAAAGCCTGGTTTTCGGGGGCGGGGGGGCGATGTTCTCTTCTGCCAGAAACAGCCAAAATCTGCTCAAACCTGTTGGTTGTGCTCCTGTTACCAGGGAAACCAAGCTCTCCGTAGGTGTGCCTGAGGTCTGGGGGGCGGTATGCGCCTCCTGGCAGTGTGTTGGTAGAAGCGGGGGCGGGACAGAGTGAGTGAGTGAATGAGTGGGGAGACTGCTTTGTGTGCGTCGCTGCTCCTTTCCCCAACTGTGTGTCTCTGTCTTTCTGTGTATCTCTCTCTCTCTGTCTGTGTGTGTGTGTGTCTCTGTGTCTCTCTCTCTCTGTGTGTGCCTCTCTCTTTGTGTGTGTCTCTCTCTGTCTGTGTCTCTCTCTCTTAGTGTGTGTCTGTGTGTGTCTCTCTCTCTCAGTGTGTGTGTGTGCAATTGCCGGGCTGCTTCATCGCAACTCCTCTTCATTTATTTATTTTCCGCCTTCGCGACCAGTTGCTTGGTCCCGGAGGAGCTGATGCCGCTCAGCCCCGCTTGAGCCCTCCCGCTGCCATGCAGCACCTCGGCCCGGGGGCTGCCAAACAAGGCAAGAGGCTGAAGAGGGCATCAGTCCGGCATTGCCTGTCGACTCCCAGCCTGCGGGGCCTGTTCACCATCAGCGAGGAAGAGGAACGATGCAGAGATGCAGCGATGAGGAGACTGAGTGGTGAGTAACCCGCCCCAGCCTAGGGGCTCGAACAGATAGCAGCCTGTCAAATGCCCCACTTGTGCCCCCTCTGCGGCAGGTTCTGAATACTCCGTGTCCCCAGCTGGTGAGAGCAGGCTTGTTTATCAGGAACCCTTTCGATAAGATCCTCCTACACACAGCGGCTGTGATCTGGGCAATGCCACCACGGCATATGCTTCCAGCGGGCTGGGTGGTGTCACAGGTTTCAGTCGGGTACATTGGCATTCAAAGGATAAAAAAAATCAAGCAGGATTTGCAATTAAATGATGGTTTTCCAGCACATGCCATCTGGTTGGCAGCACTTAGTGTTGGGGAGAATTTCCGTCACCGACTTCAAACAAGGTGACACTAACAGGAGTGGGTCATTCAATCCATGGACCCTGCTCTCCCATTCAATTAGGATCAGGAACCACCTCAACTGCAATTTTCCACTTGATTCCCCAAGAGTCCAAAAATCTGTCCTATCCAGCCTTAATTTTTTTAAAATTCACTCATGGAATGTGGGTGTTGCTGTTTGGGCCAGTATTTATTGTCTGTCCCTAATTGCCCTTGGGGTGGTGGTGAGCTGCCTTCTTGAACAACTACAGTCCGCCTCATAGAATACCTACCGTGTGGAAGTAGGCCATTCAGCCCATCAAGTCAATACCAACCCTCTGAAGAGCGACCTCCCCAGACCCATGCCCCTGCCTTAGCCTTGTAACCCTGCATTTCCCCTGGCAAACCCTCCTAGCCTGCAAATCTTTGGGCAATTTAACACAGCCAATCCACCTAACCAGCATAGCTTTGGACTACGGGAGGAATCTGGAGCAGTCATGGGGATAATGTGCAAACTCCACACAGATAGTTGCCCAAGAGTGGGATTGAACGTGGGTCCCTGGTCTTGAGAGGCAGCAGTGTTAACCACTGAGCCGCCAAGTCACCTGTTGTAGCTAGACTCACAATACCCTTGGGGAGGGAGTCCCAGGCTTTTGACCCAGTGACAGTGAAGGAACAGGGTATATTTGCAAGGCGGGATGGTGAATGGTTTGGAAGGGAACTTGCAGGGGGTGGTATTCCGTGTATCTGATGCTCTTGTCCTTCTAGATGGTAGTGATCGTGGATTTAAAAGGTGCTGTCTAAGAAGCATTGATGAAGTCTGCACTGCATCTTGTACATAGTGCATATTACTACTGCTGAGCATTGATGGTTAAGGAATGGATGTTTGTGAATGTGGTTCCAATCAAACAAGCTGCTTTATCCTGGATGGTGTCAAGTTTCTTGCATGTTGTTGGGGCTGCACGCATCCAGGCAGGTGAGCATTCCAATTTGTGCCTTGTAGATGGTGGACGGGCTGTAGGGAGTCAGGAGGTGAGTTACTTGCTGCAGTATTCCCAGCCTCTGGCCTGATTTTGCAGCCACTGTGTTTATGTGGTGAGTCCAGTTGAATTTCTAGTTGACGATAAGCTCCAGGATGTTGATGGTGGGGGATTCGGTGATGGTAACATCATTGAATGTCAAGGACCGATGTTTAGATGATTGCTTACTGGAGATAGTCATTACCTGGCATTTTGTGTGGTGTGAATATTACTTGTCACTTGTCACCCCAAGCCTGAATATTGTCCAGATCCTGTTGCATTTGAACATGGACAGTTTCAGTAATATATAATATATATAACAATATACATGTATATATATATTCTCAAATGGAGCATCAGTAACCTTTTGAGTGACAAGCTTTCTCCTGATCTTTGTTCAAAATGTTCGATCCCATATCATGAGGACTGTGCTCCCTTGTTTTAGACTCCTCAGCCAGGGGAATACAATGTGACAATATCATTTACTTGCATTTCGTTTGAGTATGGCCTTTTTAGAGAAGTTTGTGACATCGTGCATACAAACTAAAGAAAGATCAAGAACTTTAATGTTTGAAATCCACTGTGAAAAATACACCATCTTCACTTGTGAACACCAGCACATTTTCAAAATCAATCTCCTCATGGACGTTTCTGCTTTATTTGGAGTTTTAACTTGGTACCATCACTGTGCCTGCCACCTTCTCACTGCAGCTGACGGTGCTTTTTGTGGAGCAGTGATAGTGTCCCTGTCTCTGAGCCCAGATTCAAGTCCCACCTTTTCCAGAGGTGTGTAATAACATCTGTGATCAGGTTGGTTAGGAAGTATCTCTCTGCTAATGAGACATCTGGGCCAGGAGCAAACAGCATCTCCCGTCCATGAAAATCTTGAAGGCCTGATATTTGGACAGTTCTCACTTTATTTGCCTTGGGTTCAGATATTTCATTGACTGAATTAGCAGAGGAATCACCTTTTTTGACAAGGCTCTTATCAATTTGTCCTTGGAATCTATTCTAATACTAAGATCAATGGGGTAACTGAAAGAAAATTTAAAAAATTCCCTTTATAATCCGTGCTAATATGAATAATATGTCCAGGGCACCTCTAACAGTAGCTATTTCAATTGCATATCCCTTTACTGCGCATCTTCTCATCCTGGGGATAAAATCCTCGATCATAGTGTGTGCTCAGACCGAATGTGTGTTTCTGTGTGTGGTGACCATACTGCATAATGAACAGATTTCCCTTCTCCTGCGAATGAACAAAGTGCAATGCCTGTACATGGTATACAGATAGTAAGAACTGCCGGCGCTGGAGTCTGAGATAACAGTGTGTAGAGCTGGAGGAACACAGCAAGCCAGGCAGCATCAGAGGAACGGGAAAGCTGCCTACCTGCACTCACCTACCACCATCCCACCTACCTGCCCAGCCACTCTCATCCCCGTCCATCTTCACTCCCACCAATCCACTTCTCCCACCTCACTGACCAATCCCCACCACTCCCTACCTGCACTCACCTTCCACCATCCCACCTACCTTCCCCATCCCGACTCCCCCTATTTATTTCAGAGCCCCTTTCCCCCTCCCCATTTCTGAAGAAGGGTCTTGACCCGAAATGTCAACTTTCCTGCTCCTCTGATGCTGCCCAGCCTGCTGTGTTCATCACAGCTCCACACTGTGTTGTCTTATATATGGTTTAGAACGTCCATGTGTGGTACCGAATGCCCATGCATGGTGTCAAATATCCGAGTGCCGTTCAAAATGCCCCTGAGCCACACTGAATGTCCATGTCTCCTTTGGAATGTCTGTGTGCAGTAGAGAATGTCTGTACGGGGGATAGAATGTGCATATGCAGTACAGAATGTCCATGTGCAGTACATGCGTGTTCCTGTTCTCTGCACAGGCACAGTATTGGAAGTCTACACAAAGCAGTGCTGCTTCTTGAGAATTTTATGACACCCTTCTCACCTTGCTGACAGCACCCTGGTTGGAAACCGCTGCAACTGAAGCTGAGTTTACTCAGTGTCTTGTCACTGGCCAATCTCGTTGTCCCTGAGATCATTTTAGGAGGGCTTTGTTGAGACCAAAATGGCACATGGTACCCTAGCTGCAACCTCTAAAGCCAAAATTACAGTTCATATTTGGGTGAGGGGTTTGGGTACAAAACTCCCCCAGAACAGCACTGAAGGAATGTTACATTGCTGGGGGTCTCATCATTCAGCTGAAGTGTGAAAGCTGGTGCTCTGTCTGCTCCCTCTGATAGATGTAAACATTCTGCCTCCAAACCCTCCCATCCCACATTCATTTGGAGAGGAACAGAGAAATCTTCTCAATGTTCTGCAACGATCTTTCTTTAGCACATATCAGTGGAAGAGGTTACTTGGTGAGAATCGCATTGCAAGCTCCATTGATCCTTCCATCTTGGCTGTGGGTTTCCTATAGCAGCAGCAGTGACTACGATTCAAAATTATTTAATAGCTGTAAAGCACTTTGGCAATCCTGAAGTTTTGAGGTCTTTGGGATCAGATAACCTACCAGTCTTTAGTGGCTCAGAGTTGCAGAAAGGGACTGTCAATCAGACAGTGCTGGAGTAACAGTATCTCCATGAGAGTCAGTATCTGCAGGCCAAGGACTGGGGGAGTGTGGAAGGAAAGGAAGATTTTAAAAAAACCTCCCCAAAATCCTGACAGCAAGGCTAACAATTTTAGTACTCTCTTTTTGTCCATGGAACATAGACTAGGGGTGATTGCTAGAAGGATTGAAGGGGATGTGTCAAAAAGAGTGTTGCCTCAGAGGGATTTTGTGCATCTGGGATTTGCAGTTCAGTTTGGTGATCCCAGTGGAAATCCTCAATATCATTTAAAAGGAAGCTGAAACTTGCAAGGCTATGGACAAGGTGTTGGAAGTGGGATAGAATGGGCACTTAGCCAGAGCAGACAGAATAGATGGAATGGCCTTTTCGTGCACAGTAAATTTTCTATGGTCCCATCGTATGTGTAAGGTTGGGTGGATGTGTGTGGCGTATCAGGCAGGTGTGTGTGTGTGGGGGGTAGGGGAGTTGGGTATATGGGGGTGTGTGTGTGTGTGTGTGTGTGTGTGTGTGTGTGTGTGTGTGTGTGTGTGTGTGTGTGAGTGAGAGTGGGTGAGTGTGTGTGGGGGGCTGGGTGTATGGGTCTGTGTGTGTGAGAGTGGGTGAGTGTGTGTGGGGGGGCGGGTGTATGGGGGGGTTGTATGGGTGTGTGTCTGTGTGTGTGTGTGTGTGTGTGTGTGTGTGTGTGTGTGTGTGTGAGAGTGTGTGTGTGTGTGTGTGGGGGGGTGGTTGTATGGGGGTGTCTTTATGGGGGGGTTGTATGGGTGGGTGTGTGTGTGAGAGTGGGTGAGTGTGTGTGGGGGGTTGGGTGTATAGGTGTGTGTGCATGGGAGGTTGTATGGGTGTGTGTGTGTGTGTGTGAGAGTGGGTGAGTGTGTGTGGGGGGTTGGGTGTATAGGTTTGTGTGTATGGGAGGTTGTATAGGTGGGTGTGTGTGTGAGTGGGTGAGTGTACTGATTAAGCGAGTGGATGGGTGTGTGAATGGGTGAGTCGCTGGGTGAGAGTGGGTGAGTGTGTGTGTGGGGGGGTGCGGGTGTATAGTTGTGTGTGTATGGGAGGTTGTATGGGTGTGTGTGTGTGAGAGTGGGTGAGTGTGTAGGGGGGTGCGGGTGTATAGTTGTGTGTGTATGGGAGGTTGTATGGGTGTGTGTGTGTGAGAGTGGGTGAGTGTGTGGGGGGGGCGCGGGTGTATGGGTGTGTGTGTATGGGGGGTTGTATGGGTGTGTGTGTGTGTGTGTGAGAGAGAGTGGGTGAGTGTGTGTGTGTGGCGGGGGTTGGGTGTATGGGTGTGTGTGTGTGAGAGTGGGTGAGTGTGTGTGGGGGGTTGGGTGTATAGGTTTGTGTGTATGGGAGGTTGTATAGGTGGGTGTGTGTGTGAGTGGGTGAGTGTACTGATTAAGCGAGTGGATGGGTGTGTGAATGGGTGAGTCGCTGGGTGTGAGTGGGTGAGTGTGTGTGTGTGGGGGCCAGGTGTATAGTTGTGTGTGTATGGGAGGTTGTATGGGTGTGTGTGTGTGAGAGTGGGTGAGTGTGTGGGGGGGGTGTTGGGTGTATAGCTGTGTGTGTATGGGAGGTTGTATGGGTGTGTGTGTGTGAGTGGGTGAGTGTGTGTGGGGTGTTGGGCGTATGGGAGGTTGTATGGGTGTGTGTGTGTGTGTGTGTGTGAGTGGGTGAGTGTGTGTGTGGGGTGTTGGGTGTATAAGTGTGTGTATGGGAGGTTGTATGGGTGTGTGTGTGTGAGTGGGTGAGTGTGTGTGGGGTGTTGGGCGTATGGGAGGTTGTATGGGTGTGTGTGTGTGTGTGTGTGTGTGTGTGTGTGAGTGGGTGAGTGTGTGTGGGGTGTTGGGCGTATAGGTGTGTGTGTATGGGAGGTTGTATGGGTGTGTGTGTGTGAGTGGGTGCGTCAGTGTGAGTGGGTGAGTGTACTGATTAAGCGAGTGGATGGGTGTGTGAATGGGTGAGTCGCTGGGTGAGAGTGGGTGATAAACACGCAAGATAAATTCAGCAAATGATTCTTTAATACCCGAAATTAGGAATGTATCATCGTAAAAAAATCCTTTGTCATGGTAACAGCTTGCACTCCTACTGTTTAACACTATGGTGTCCCTTACAGCAGCGTGTGCACAGCGTGCGGGGCTGATAGAATTGGTCTTGCATGAGACATAACCTGACAGGTCTTCCAAACAGACACTGTCAGTGTGGGAGGGGCTTTATGGTGCTATAACCCAGCTCACTGCTCCTTTGCTCCTAGCACACATTGCCAGATTAAAAGGATACCTGAATTTACTCTGTATTGAGAATATTGATGGTTGTTTGGGATAACTATTTCAGACCAGTCTGGACTGCAGCAACATCAGTCTGGGAAAGAGTCACCGTTGTGTCTACCTGCAGGTATGGCCCTAACTCTAGATCTCTGTTAGACCATTTTGTCAGAAAAACTAAATGGACACTAACAGATTGTAAACAGGCTCAGATCTGGTCATCTGGTGTCCTATTGTCTTCTGAACATTTCATTGTCTGAGTGTCTTCCCTGAGGTGCCATATGAATGACATAGGACGGTGACATGTGCATCCATCAGATACCTTCACTGGGCTTCCACTCAGTATTTGGACCCTGTGCTGTGATCTTCACTTGTTGGTGCAGCTTCTAAAACCCGTCCTTGAGCCTGTGAGGGTGACCACTGAGACAGTGGGAACCTGTCCACATGTGAGTGTCTAGCCAGACAGTGACCCAGTATTCAGAGAGCAGATTGTAGAGAACATTGGCTAGGGCTATGTGGTGTGGGGTTTGAACCTTTAGAGTCAGGAATGCTGCTCTTGAACCAAAGGCTTACAGCACTAGAAAAGGGCGCCTTCAGGGTAGGGATGGTATATTGGCATTATCAGTGGGCTGTTAATTCAGAGAACCACATAATGTTCTGGGGACATGGGTTCGAATTCTGCCATGGTAGATGATGGAATTTGAATTCAGTAAAAATCTGGAATTAAGAATCTAATGATGACCATGAATCTATTGATTACTGGGGGGAAAAAACCCATCTGGTTCACTAATATCCGTTAGGGAAGGAAACGGCCATCCTTACCTGGTCTGGCCTACATGTGACTCCAGACCCACAGCAATGTGGTTGACTCTTAACTGCCCTCTGGGCAATTAGGGATGGGTAATAAATGCTGCTTAGCCAGCAACAACCTCATCCCGTGAATGAATTTAAAAAAAACTGTGCAGAATAACGCAGCTGCGCCCAACCTTCCCTGCACACAATATGTTCCCATCTGTACTTTTCCTCAGGTCCTGGATCCCATTAAGATCCCATTACAGGGCTCTGCCTCATTCCTTTCCTCTTCCTAGCTCCCGGTGTTTGTAGCATCCCAATGATGGAGATTGATTAACATAGCCCAGACTTCCTCAGATTGTGTGCCCCCTGTTTCCTTACTGGATAATGCTGTAACCACTGACTCACTAAGAACAACATTTTCAGTCAGTTTAAACATTAACTTTATTATTACAATAGGTCGTCAACTAACCGTTGTGGCACAACCATCAATTCATAAAATGGCCCGGCAATCAGCTTCCATTTGGAAATTTTTGTATTTGATTGATGCCAAGATGCAGCCAGTTGGGAGAGATTGCTGCTGTGTGTTCAGTCAGGCTGTAGGGGAAGCATCTAATCTCATCTACCATGCACTAAGTGACCTGGGAGACCGTGTTGCAGTGGTAAACACAAGGCATATCACATTCTCTGGAAACAGAAGGTGAATTCCTCTCAGTCGTTATCCTGGTGGTTTAAGGAGGTGCCAAATTATGCCAGCAGGACCCTCTGGTGATTGTAAACCTGGCAATCTGCGGAATGCTGCCAAACAAGCTGTATCGAAGAGACAAAGGTTACACCTTCTCACTGATAAGGTGATTCCAGGTGAAATGTGAAGGATCTGCTGGAAGAGCTCACACAAACACAGCAAGTACCTAGAGGGTTGAATGAACAAACTCACGAGGAGATTAATGCTTTCCCGAAACACTACCTGATGACTACAGAATGAAGTCAATACATTTCCAACTCAGGACAAAGATGATCTGGAGGGTTATTTATTTTTCACCACGGGCGGCACGGTGGCTCAGTGGTTAGCACTGCTGCCTCACAGCGCCAGGGACCAGGGTTTGATTCCCGCCTCGGGGTGACTGTCTGTATGGATTTCTGCTGGGTGTTCCGGCTTCCTCTCACAGCCCAAAGATGTGCTGGTTAGGTGAAATTGCCATGGGGGAAATGCAGAGTTACAAGGCAAGGGTTGGCGGGGTTGCGTGTGTGCGTGTTTGAGTGGGATGCTCTTTGGAGGGATTGGACTTGATGGGCCAAGTGGTCTGCTTCCCCTCTGTACTGATTCCATGATCTCAACATTCTCTTTGGAGAATTAAAAGCTGCTTCGTTCTTCCAGCCTAACAACAAACAATTGAACTAGTAAACCAAGGTGCGGTCTGCATTATCAACTGAGGCAAGGTTCATCAGATTTCAGCCCCATTCCCTGGGACTGAGAAAACTGAGAATGAACACACAAAGGAGCAAATGAATCAGCAGCAGGAGCTGGAGGAGATTCACACCTTTGAGCCTCTGCCGTTCCACAAAATCATGGCTCATCCATTTGTGGCCTTCCTGCCTGCCCCTTTATATCCCAAGAAACCACTGCCTGATAATGTCAAGAATGAGATTTTGCCGACTGCACCTATTTCGGAACAGAAAGGGGACAAACCAGGAAAATCTGTCATCCAGCACCCTGCACCAGTTCCTACTGCATAGCTGGCAGACCAACGTTGATGAGTGATTCTTGATTTTCTGTATTTGGTCAAAAAAATCTATTTACTTCTGTCTTAAAAATGTTCAACGACCTCCAGCTCCACTGCTGTCTGGCAATGAGAGTTCCACAGACTTACATCCTCAAATCTCCATCCCGTCTAGGAGACTCCTTCATTTTAAATGTGTCTGCTGATCTAGTTCCCCTACAAGGAGATCAGTACCATCCTGTCAACTCCTTCAGCATTTTATGTTTCAATAAGCTCACCCCTCATTCTTTAGCACTCCAGTGGGTACAGGCACAACGTAATCCTAGGAATCAGTTAAGTAAACCTTCTCTGAGCTGTTTCCAATGCAATTAAATGCTTCCTTAATTTTACACCAAAAGTACACCTAGTACTCTAGATACACCTTATCAATTCTCTGTATAACTGCAGCAAAACACTCCTAATTATATTCCATTCACTTTGCAATAAATAACAACATTCCATTTGCCTTCCTAATCATTTTCTACACCTGCATGATGAGACTTTAGTAATTCACAACCCGATCCTTCTTTACTCCAAATCCTGCAATCTCTCTGCTTAAACAATATCCTGTGATTTTATTCTTCCTGCAGTGTGGACAATTCACATTTTCCCATGTTATAATACATCTGTGAATTTTTTGCCCACTCACAATCTATCTTTATCCCTTTCACGCTCTTTGTGTCCTCATTAAAAATGCACTTTCCAACCAATATTTGTGTAATCAGTTAATTTGCAGCCATGCCGTTGGTCTCTTCAGTCAAATCATCAATATAAATTGGAAATAGTTGAGTCCTCAGCACTGATTCCTGCCGCACAACACTAGTAACATGTCTCCAAACTGAAAATAGCCCCTGCTCTTTGTTCCCTGTTAACCAGCCAATCCTCGATCCACGTCAAACCTCCTACACCATGAGCCCTTATTTAGTGCAGTAATCTTTGTTGCAATCCTTTTTTTTACAAACGTAAGTATTTCATAAGCAGATATTCCCTGTTATTGTTGCTTCCTCAAGAATATGGCAGGATTTGAATAGTTTCCACTGGTGTGAGAAAGCAGAACTGGGAGTCATCTAAAAAATTGCAGTAAGTAACAAATCAAGTTGGGAAATTCAAGACAAACTTCTTTACACAGAGAGCAATGAGAATGTGGAGTTCACTCTCAGATGGAGGTAAACGGATTCAGGAGGAAGCTCGGTAAACACATGCTGGTTTTAAAAAAGCGAATATTTTGGTTGGGTGAGATGAAGTGGAGACCAGTGTGAAACATAAGTATGAGCATGGAATGGTTAGGCTGAATGGCCTGATACTATAGCTGCAGTGTAATGCTATACAATAATTACTGAAGAGGAAGTATCTGAATCAATGTTCACTCTTGTGTTTTGGCCATACACTGCAACATGTACCATTGACTATATGACAAATGTGAAGGTCATTGGCATTTACATGCTGAGACACACTGTGCACATAGCAGCATTGTAACAACACACCTGCTTGTATCCTGCACTGCTGTGCAAGAGCATGTTTCTAATAATTATATTTTGAGATATGAAGCCTAACCCAGAGAGTGATAACAGGATTACATATGATGATATTCTCCTCTCGTTTTTACTGTCACACTATTTTCAATGCAATAGAGTGTTACTTCGAGGTATTAGTTCTAAGCTAATTTAACTCTACATTTTCCTTTCATGGAGTTATAGAGATGTACAGCAACAAACAGACCCTTTGGTCCAACTTGTCCATGACCAGATATCCTAAATTAATCTGGTCCCTTTGCCAGCATTTGGCCCTTATCCCTCTGAGTCCTTCCTGTTCATATATCCATCCCAGATGCCTTTTAAATGTTGTAATTGTACCAGTCTCCACCACTTCCTCTGGCAGCTCATTCCATACACAACCACCCTCTACGTGAAAACGTTGCTCCTTGGATCCCTTTTGAATCTTTCCCCTCTCACCTTAAACCTATGCCTCTAGTTTTGAACTCCCCCACCCCGGGGGGAAAAAACCTTGGTAGTTCACCCTATCCATGCCCCTCCTGATTTTATAAACCTCTGTAAGGTCACCCCTCGGCCTCCGACACTCCAGGAAAAACATGCCCAAGCCTGTGCAGCTTTTCCCTTTAACTCAAAACCTCATCTCTGGCAACATCCTTGTAAATCTTTTCTGAACCTTTTCAAGTTTCACAACATCTTTCCTATAGCAGGGGGCCCAGAACTGAATGCCGTATTCTAAAAGTGGCCTAACCAATGTCCTGTACATCTGCAACATGACCTCCCAACTCCTCCACTCAAAGCACTTACTAATAAAGCCAAGCGTACCAAACACTTTCTTCATTACCTTTTCATGCCCATTGCCTATTCTACAACCTTTTTACTGCACTATGCAATCCAGCTTGTAGCCCTCGCTGGATGTGCCGTTATCTATGATCCAAAATGTGGCTTCTGGCCAAATTCCTTTCCCCATGCACATTCTACCATCTGCTCAATCCCATTGGCTTGACCATATTGTCCATTGACCACCTAACTTCCACCATATCTGCTGTGGTCAGACTCCCCCACCTTCCTGTAAACAGCCCTTATTCCACCAGGTACTTCACCATTAACCTATTCTTCAGCCAAAGTAAGAGAAGAGAAATAGTGAAGAAAAGTCAGCGAAATAGAATTGAGAGATGCCAGAAGGTGAAATATAAAGCCAACAAAAAGTGTGAGAACATCAGGAAGAAGCCAAACTGAATGGAAGGGCAGAAGAAAGAGCTCAAAAATCAAGGCAGGGCATAGAATGAGAGAACTGTGCGAACATAAATGAGATTGCAAAGAAAAATTCCATTAGGCCATGGTTGACAATTTAACTGAAGATGTTAAAAACTCTTAGATTTTCTTTTTGGATGGTGCTTAACTTCCATGCCTCTACTTATCTGCTCTGCCACTTTCTAGTCATGCATGTATGTTGGTTTTAAGTCATAAAAATTTATTATGTCAATGATCTGTTGGTCCTGACATTAGGCCACAGTTCTATTTGCCTCACCTTTTCTACCCTGAGCTAAACGAGGAATCTCCACATTCAGGCTTAATAGACTGGATGCTGGAAGCATGTTTTGCCTGGTCAGGGAGTTTGTCAGGATATAATGTAGACCACGTGGGACTAAAGAGGAAATATTTCATCATTCAAATGATGATGAACCTGTGGGATTCTCTACTACAGAATGTTGCGGAGACCAAGTCACTGAAACTATTCATAGATAGATGTTTAGATTCAAAAGGCAGCGAGGAGTTTGGTGAGAAAGCAGGACTATTGTACTGAACTAGAAGATCAGCTATGATCATATTGACTGGCCCTTTGGTGTACTCCTGCCTGTAGTTTCAATGATCCTGTGTTTAACCCAACTGTATTGGTGTCTCTATTCTACCGAACATAAGCAGCCAACTGCATGCACACTGGCTGAATCTTTTCCTCCCATCAGCAACTTGCCACGCCTTATAGCCATCGCTCAATTTTTCTCTTCCTTCAATTGGACACAACATGTTCATGTTGTGAAGAAGGTTTCTGAAGAAGACTCCCGACCCGAAGTGTCAGTTTTCCTGCTCCTCTGATGCAGCCAGGCCTGCAGTATTCCTCTAGCTCCACACTGTGTTATACCCATGTTGCAGTCCTTCATAGAATTATACAATCCCTACAGTGAGGTAGCAGGCCATTTGGCCCATTGTGTCCACACTGACCTTCTGAGCAGCATCCCACCTAGACACATCCTCCCTACAGTATCCCTGTGACCTTGCATTTCCCATAGCTAATCCACTCAGCCTGCACATGTCTGGACACCATGGACAATTTAACATGGCCAATTCACCTAAACGAGATAGCTTTGGGGAGAATGTGTAAACTCCACACAGACAGTCGTCCGAGGGTGGAATTGAACCCGCGTCCCTAACCGTGAAGCAGCAGTGCTAACCACTGAGCCACTGTGCCTTGGCTCTATCACTGCATCTAACCGACATATGTGCTGCATGTCGTGTCCTTGTTAAAGATAAACGAAGATAAAGAAAATGACTGAAGGTCTTGCATTCATATAGCACCTTTCTACAGGATATTCCAAAGTGCTTTACAGTCAGTGAGATATTTTAAAGTGTAATCACTGCTGTCATGTAGGTATCTGAGTCAATTCTCGACACAATAAGCTCCCTCCCACAGCAACTTGAGAATGAAGTGGCCGAACAGCTGGCTAGCAATGTTGAGTGACACCAACAAGCATCTTTTCGATTCCCAGGAAGGACTCACTTTTCAAATCTTTCCCCTCGCCTGAGGTGTGGTGACCCTCGGGTTAAACCACCTGCTGTTATCTCTGTCTAATGTGGTGCCCTGGGACTATGATGACCCTACCTTTAACCTATTGTTTAGTTAGCAATTTAGGTTGATGGATACATATTGGGAAGGGTTGTGGCATCATTTTTCTCTAAGTGAGAAGGCAGGAGTGACCTCAGTTCTACCTACTTTAACTTATCATGCAAATGTGGTGCCTGTAACAATGTGGCAGCCTACAGTACTGCCCTTGAGTGTTAGCTTGGATCGTGTAGGGTGACAACCTAGAACCCAGTCTCCAGATTGAGAGATGCCAACTGAGGCTGAGCTGGTGGATTAGGACTGAGGGGACAGCAGTGATAAACGTGGAGCACAGAGAGAAGCAGTATAGGTGACAGTGAGATAGATGCACCAACAAGAAGACAAGAGAGATTGAAAGCAAGGCCGCTCAGATTCACTATCATCGATGCTGTAGCAGTTTGACTAAGAATTCAGATAAAAAGTAAAAATCTAATAGGTATTGAAATGGCAACATTTCAACACTACAGGTGATACCATTAATCCATGGGAGTATTAAGAACCTATGGTTGTTTCAAGCTGGTATTTTATGATTTTTCTATAAATGAACATTTTTGTTTACTCAATATATTGCACTATTTTGTTCTGACCAGACCCCAGATGAGATGCTTGACTTGTTACAGATCATGGGATGCCCTAAACTGTTAATCTTCTGGGCATTTGGGGATGAAGTTATTTCCCTTTTGATCCACCTACCCCCCTCGAATGTTTGCAATATGGTCAATTTTAAAAAAGATCCCTTCCCTTGTAGCTACCTGCTTCATAGGCCATATGAAATGATGTGTCAAAAGGACTTAATTTAATCAGGCTTTCTTGAATCAACAAAAAAGAAGTGAGTTTCTTAATTGCGACATGCGAGAAGAAATATTAATGTACTGACAGATTTGAAGTAAGAGGTGAATCTAAAAAGATCAAAATAAAAACAAAGGTTACACGAATCAGTCTCTAAATTGTTTTGAGAGGATAAGATGACATTGCAGATGTTATTGGGTTGCACTGTTAGTGTAGACATTGGCAGCTGATCATGACTTTCAAGATTCCTGATTTTGTATGTGATTGAAATGAGATTAGTTCTTTGTGAAACTGGTTTGCAGCATTCAGAGTATAAGAGAGTCTTCCTTTCTTTACCTGGAGTGCAGGGGTGCCTACAGGCTGTTTTCAAACTGTGACTTCCACAGCATCTCCTGAGAGGGGACTCTCATTAGTTCAAGTGCTGTCTCTCTCTCTGTTCACAATTTATTTGAGACCTTTAGGTGTCACATTCCATTAGTCCCACATTGAAATGTTGCCATCCAAACTCTGAAATTGTACCTGCAGTTGGACCATGCATCAGTACACTTCTAAAACTCACATTTTGAATTGGAAAATAAAAGATTTATTAGTTTATAATTGTTGTTAATGCAGTGTGTATAGTGTCTAATGCAAGATTCTGTGACACACAATGCGAAAGATATCCATGGGGAGTGTGGTTTCTTTATTTGTGTGCAGTAATCCTTAACAATCCATACTTTATTGTCTACCCATTGTTCTGATTGATTACTTAAGGGAGCTGTTTGCTAATGGATTTAGTTGATTGCCAGTATCGGGCTCGCACAGGGATATGTACAGCCAGCAGGTTGCTGTGTGGTGGGGTGGTGTCTATGGAAAGCCTATGAAAATACTCTGGCTGCAAGGTCTGGATTGTATTATCAGATCCCAAAATTACATTTGAGAAGTTTCCTTTATTATTTTGTTATGGTGCCCCTTTAAGGAGCTTTTCCTCAGTTAAGTTGCCTGTTTTCTTCATCTCTGTGGAGATTCAGCTGAGCCTGACCATCAGTTTCCCTGAGAGGAGAGATTGTTCCTGGGAGGGATAGGATGAGACTGATGGGAAGGATGGTGATTACAAAGGAAGGTGAGGTGAGAAGGACACAAGGAATGTGATAGGGATGATACGAGAGGATTGGGATGGGACAGCATGGATTTGGCAGGGGTGGATAAGGTGATGGAATTGTGAAATGGCATAAAATTTCAGGAACATTTCTTTGATACAAGTTATGATACTCAACTATTTTTGGCACTATTAAGGAAGATCAAGGAGATTTGAATATAAAGGCTTTAGAAAACCTGTCGGTTGTAATAAAACAGTGGATGTGTACTAATGTTATGGATAAAGCAGATGAAATCAGACCATACTTTCTGTAGTTAGTGCACAATCTAACTTCAATAGGCATGTCACCTACACAAACAGAGACTGAAGGAAGGGACTGTTATATGATTGCTGCAAAACTGGAACCCTCAGTAGAGACTCTGTCATGGAACGAAGATATTAATTAGGAATAAAAGCAAAATACTGCAGGTGCTGGAAATCTGAAAGAAACACAGAGAATGCTGGAGAACCTCAGCAGGTTTGACAGCATCTGTGGAGTGAGAAAGGCAGAGTTAACGTTTTGAGATCTGAAGAGGAGATGCTGCCAGACCTGTTGAGTTTCTCCAGTGTTCTCCGTGGTTGTTTTAGTAATTAGGAGCTGTTTGCTTTGATGTCGAACAGATGTATTTCAGGGAAATAGAGCATGCGTATCTTAGGCAACGTTGAGCCCATCAGATGTAGACTGGCCTCTTCACCTGAAGAGAAAACTGCTGCCAGTTAGACACTCAAATTCCATGACTATACTCGGGTTACACAGCCAAGCCTTTAACCACATTTGTATTTATATTCATCAATCTGTCTATACGGGCAGGTTCAAATACAGAACAATTCCCAGTGTTTTTGCAAATCGCAATGTTCATCCCCTTTAAGAGGTAGAGGTGAGTTTTATGTGGTGCAAGTTTAATAATATCAATTATTTCAATTAACTGCTTTACAAAAGCCTATGAAAATACTCAGGCTGCAAGGTGTGGATTCTACTATCGGTTCCCAAAATTACATTTGCTAAGTTTCCTTTATTATTTTGTTATGATGCCCCTTTAAGGAGCTGTTCCTCAGTTAATTAGCTTGTTTTCTTCACTTGTCACGCTCTGAAGAGAATGAAGGAGTCTGCTGAGATGCTGTGAGGATGGTGAGGAGGCAGAATGCGGAAGGCTGCATCCTGTGAATAAATGAACTATCAAGAGTAAACAAATAACGATGTTGGGCTCCCCTGCTGATGCATTCAGCCACTAAACTGTGTAGCTAGTGCAGCATGCCTGCAGAGCCCATTGTACTGAGCAAACCTCACAGTTAGAGTGCTGCTTACATTACATTGAACACACATGGGGTAATCATATATCGTAATCACCAAGTTTGTTTTTGAGGCTTATGCAAATTAGCACCCTCTATGTTAATTTCTGGATGAAGTAATTTCAGAGAGTAGCTGTATAGAATGTTTAGTTAGTCAGGCTCATTGAGGAACTAAGAATCTTGACTCCAGACATCACACATTTTCCATAAATAAACCGATCATTTGATTGAATTTATGCCTCGCCTTATAAGGTGCTGTTTTAATTAACCAGGTGCAAAAGGAGGATTCATGGGTAGAATTTGATATTTCGGTGGTTAATCTACAATCCCTGTCTCTGAGCGTTGTTTAATGGTTTTTGCAAGGCTAAAGGAAGAAAGAGAGCCAACATTTGCATTGTACCTTTTCAGACCATGACAAAGTGCTTTACAGCCAATCAGAACACGTGAAGCGTTGTCCTCGTGAAATGTGCAAAATGAGGCAGGGAAATTGTGCATATAGATTCCCCAAGCAAAACTGATAAGAGGCAGGATGAACACAGCAGGCGAAGCAGCATCAGAGGAGCAGGAAAGTTTGACATTTCGGGACGAGACCCTTCTTCAGAAATCTCAGATTCTCCAGCATCGGCAGTTCCTACTATCTCTGATAAGAGGCAGATTTGGTTTTCAGTGATGGTGATAGAGAAATAAATATTGATGAGGAACCAGGGTAGAATTCCCAGCTTAGCTTTGAAATAGCGTCTCAGGGTCTCTTTTGACCATCCTCTTGTAGCCACTGAGAGGGAAGCTGTGGCCTCAGTTTAATGTCCCAGAAGCAAAAAAAAGTTTTAAAAAATGCAATACTTGGGAATGAATGTACTGTCAAAGAGTCATACAGCACAGAAACAGCCCCTTTGCTCCGACCAGCCCGTGCCGAAGATTATCCCAACCTAAACTAGTCCCACATGCTTGCGTTTTGTCCACATCTGTCCAGATATTTCTTATTCATATACTTAGCTTATCCAAATGTCTTTTAAATGTTGTAACTGTACCCACATCCACCACTTTGTCTTGCAGTTCATTCCACACACACATCATCCTCTGTAAACAAAAAGCCTCTCATGTCCTTTTTAAATCTTTCTTTTCTCATGCCTTGTAAAAATGTGCCCCCTAGTCTTGAAATCCCATACTTTCGGGAAAGTACGCCTCCCTTATCTATACCCCTCATGATTTTATAAACATCCATAAGGTCACACCTCAACCTCCTCCAGTGAAAAAAGTCCGAGCCTATCCAGCCTTTCCTTATAAATCAAATCCTCCATTCCCTGCAACATCCTGGTAAATCTTTCCTGAACCCTCTCTAGCTTAATCCTATCCATCCTGGTTGTACTGGGCCTCCATGTTTGACTACGTAGGTTGGAACAGTATGTCTCATTCACCGGTTTTACTGTGTTTTTCCTTCTGAGCTCTTTTCTGACAGATTTCATCTCCAACAATGTAACTGTCCCTCAGTACTTCAGTAGACAATCAGCACAAGATTTTATGCTCAGTTTTCTGGACAAGCTGTTGGGTCAAGCATCTTTTTTTAGCCTCGGTTGACTGAATGATTTGCTCTGGATCATAGAGAATGCAGGGTTGACTTACAGGAGTGACTTTTCATCCAGAGCTCAAGAGAGAATTTAGCAGGAGGAGAGTCTCCAATTGTTGCTGGACAAAGCTCAAAAACACAACAACGGGCATTATTCAAAATATCCGAATATTTCTGCAGAAATAGCATAAATTAATGGATTCTTCTTTGAAGAGAGCAATTTAATAATTCATGCAAGTAATTAAAGACTTTAGGATGACAGGAAATTGTCTCATTTCTTATGCGTCACTTTTTGGTTTCATTAAAGAAGATAAACTAAATTTAATTTTTTAAAAATGGACAGGAAGGTTTAAACATCTAAGATTAGTTAGGATTTGAGTTCTTTGATACGATTTAAGAATGCTGTATTTTCATTACCCAGTTCTTTTAACAATACACATTCTCAAGCTTTTAGTTTAGTAGCGTTTTCAGTCACTGGAGTGAACAGCAGATGACATCTTGAAAAGTCATTGAAGATTTTTCAGAGTACCAAAACCAAAGAGCAGCAATCAGCAGATTGCTCAAAGTTTAAATGTGAGTGGCAGGGGTTTGGGAACCTGAGTGGGGTGGCAGGAGTGAGGGAAACAAGGGCAGAAAAGTGGCAAACACAAGTGAAAGTCGGCGGAAACATGGGCTTGCAGCAAAAGGGCTGGTCTAGAAACAAAAATGTCAAAAACACGTGTGTCTAAAGATACTACATCTGAATACATAGAGTGTTTTCAATAAGGTAGATGAATTAACAGCACAAATAGTTATACACAGATACAATATAATTGCGATTGCAGACAATTGGCTACAGGGTGACCAAGGCTGGAAATTGAAGATCCAAGGGTGTTCAGTCTTTAGGAAGAACAAGTAAAATGGAAAAGGAGAGGATTGGCATTGTTATTGAAAGATAAAATCAGTCTCGGAGGAACTCATTGAATCAGCCTGGGTAGGGGTAAGGAGCAACAAGAGGTGGAAAACGTTAGTGGGAGTTACTTACAGGTCTCCAAACAATGGTGGTGAGGTAGAGGGTGGCAGTAAAAAGGAAATTAGATGTGATTACAACAAGGGTGCAAGTGTAATCAAGGGTTATTTTAATCTATATATTGATTGGATAAGCCACTTTAGCAATAATACAAAATGGTGAAGGAATGACCAGAGTGTTTGAGTTTTTTTAGACCAGCACATTGAAGAACCAACTATGGAACAGGCTCTTCTAGATTTGGTTTTGTGCAATGCAAAAGGTTTAATTGGTTATCTGGTTGTGAGAGGTCCTTTCGGAAAAAAGTGCTCGTAACATAATAACATTTCTCATTCGAATAACCAGTGAAATGGTCAAATCCGAAACTAGGGTCCTAAATCTGACAAAAGAAAGCACAAAGGTGTGAGGGGTGAGTTACCTGTGATATACTGGGTAACTTGATTAAAAGGTATGTCAATAATAGAAATTATTAATATTTAAGGTATAAGTCCGTGCATTATAAAGTTATACATTCCTGTTGAGTTAAGAAAACTGTGGAAAATGTGGCACAGCCATAGACAACAAAAGCAAATATGGATCGATTTAGATCCAGAAAGGAGTCATATAAAGTGCTTGGGGATTGGGAGCAGTTTATAATTCAGCAAAGGAAGTTCAAGTGGTTGACTATGAGGTGAAATATAGAGCAAGAGATTAAACTTGCAAAGAACATGAAATCAGACTATAAGAACTTCTGTAAGCTTGTGAAAATAAAAAGATTATCTTAGGCAAATGGAGTTTGAAATAGTGGAAGAAGATAGAAATAATTTCCCAGGAATGCTACAGAAGCAAACGTATATTGGGGGGGAAATTCAAGCAATTTAGTATTGGTTAAAAAAATATGCTGGAGAAATTAATAGGATTGAAAGCAGAGTCAGATAATCTATATCCAGGGTACTGAAGGAGATGGCCATGGCCATAGTGGATATATTAGTTGTCAGCTTTCAAAATTGTACAGGTTGTGGAACAGTCCCGTCAGGTTGACTGGTGGAAAACATAACCCCACCATTGTACAAATGAAGGATGAAGAACACCTGGGTAGCCTCACATCATAGTAGAGAAGATGCTGGAACAAAAACAGAAGTTGTTGGAAGCTCAGCAGCTTCTGTTTTTGTTCCTGATTTACAGAGTCTGCAGTTCTTTTGGTTTTTATTGAGAAAATGCTGGAGCTTCTAATAAAGGATGTGGTAACAGGATACTTAGAAAATACCAGCAGTATTACACAAAGTCAAAATGGATTAATGAAAGGGCAATTATATTTGACAAACCTGCTGGAAATTTATGAGGATGCAGCTCGTCGAATAGATAAGGGAGAACCAGTGATACTGTGTATTTGAATTTTCAGGTAAAGTCCTGCATAAGAGGTGACTGTGCAAAATCTAAGTTGGTGGGATTGGTGATAACAAACTGACATGGATTGATGAGCAGATAGGAGACAGAAAGCAGGAATAAAAGGGTCATTTTTGATGTGGGTATGAGGTGAAGAGTGGCATGTCTCAGGGATCAGTGATTGGGCCCAGATTTTTACAATATATATCAACCATTTGGATGAAGGAATAAAATGTAAAATTTCAAGTTTGCTGATGGCATAAAGCTGGGTGAGATTGTGAATGTTAAGGAGATGTAATGATAGTTCAAAGCAATTTAAATAAGTTATGTGAGTAGTCAAATGCATGACGGATGCAGTATAATGTGGATAAGGTGGATAATTTAGGGCGGCACGGTGGCTCAGTGGTTAGCACTGCAGCCTCACAGCACCAGGGACCCGGGTTCGATTCTAGCCTCGGGTAACTGTCCGTGTAGAGTTTGCACATTCTCCCCATGTCTGCGTGGGTTTCCTCTGGGTGCTCCGGTTTCCTCCCACAGTCCAAAGATGTGCAGGTTAGGTGGATCGGCCATGCTAAGTTGCCTGTAGTGTTCAGGGGTGTGTGGGTTATAGGGGATGGGTCTGGGTGGGATGCTGTAAGGGGCAGTGTGGACTTGTTGGGCCGAAGGGCCTGTTTCCACACTGTAGGGAATCTAGTCTAAAATAAAAGGTGTTCACCTCAGTAGGAAAAGCAGAATGACAGAATATTACTTGAGTGGTGATTGACTGGAAATGTTTATGTTCAAAAGTACCTGAGTGTGCGCTACATTGTTTATTGAAGGCAAGCCTGTGAGGAGGAGCAAGTAGATAGGAAGGCAAATGTTATTCTGGCCATCAGTGCCAGAGTTTAGGAGCTGGGAAGGCTTAGTATAGTTACATAGTGTCTTGGTGAGACTGTACCTGGTGTGTTGTATTTGTTTTAATCTTTTTACACAAGTAAAGCTATGTTTGCCGCAGAGACCGTACAGTGTAGGTTTATCAGACTAATTCCTGGGATTACGGGTTTGTGCTATACTGAGAGATTGGTTCAACTGTGCCTTTATTCAGTGGAATTTACAAAAATGAAAGGGAACTGCACTGAAACCTATAAAATTTTAACAGTCCGGGTGGCCTGGGGAGTCATTGTTCAGGGTATGCGGTAGGCCATTTAGGACTGAAATGAGGAGAAATTTAGAGGTGGCTGAATCTGTGTAATTCTCTACCCCAGAGGCTCTGGAAATGAAGTCACTGAATGTAGTGAGATACTCATCAAAATGTTTCTGAAGGCTAAAGGTGTCGAAGGTTATGGAGAGAGAGAGAGAGTATGGAGCTTTAGATACAGGATCAGCCATGGTCAGATTGAACAGTAGAGCAGGCTCAATGCACTGAATAGCCAACTCCTGTTCCTATTTTCTATGTTACACAGTCACGTGTAGTTGCAAAATAAGGGCCTTTGACTGCTGTTATTGGATGGGTAACAGGAAAACAAATCTTATACAGCACCTTTCATGGATTCGGGAGATGAGAAAGCACCTTACAGCCAACTAACTGTTTTGAAATGTAGTCAGCATGGCAGCTAATATGTACAATTTGGCAATGGCCAATTGCTTCTTAAGGGATTGAGATTGTCCTGCACTCCACTGCTCCCTTATATTCTTTCAAGGGGTTTGTTTGTCACTGGTTGGGTCCATCTTTTTTGCCCAGTTGCTCCTGAAAAGGTGATGGTGAGCTGCCATCTTGAACCAGTGCAGTCTTTGTGGTGCAGATACACTCACAGTGCTGTAAGGAAGAGAGTTCAGGATTTTGACTCAGTGACAGTGAGGAGTGGTGACATATTTCCAAGTCATCGTGATGAGTGGCTAGTAGGGGAACCTCCAGATGGTGTTGTTTCTATGCATCGATTGACCTTGCTCTTATTGATGCTAGAAGTCACAGATTTGAAAGGTGATTTCAAAGGAAACATGTTTCTGAGCCCTCTGAAGTCTTCCTGTAGCTGAGTAAAGTTGCACTGATTGTTGGTATTTTGCTTCTGAGCTGGTTGAGGTTCATCGACACACTGTCGAGTTTCAGGGCAAAGCATAGCTTTCTACTTAAAAGTGAGAAGTATTGGTTTTCCATGTATTATTGGTTTCTCTGCCAAATAATCACAGAGGTGATTTCAGACCATACAATAATATTTGCCCCAGGATCACATTTGAAATGATTTGGATGATTGCCGACTGGTATGTTCTCTGTCAAATCGACTTCATCTGAGTTACCAGGGAATGATTGAGTTGCCTTTTCCAAAAGTGAAATATCGTCGCATGAAGATATATGTTTGAATGATGTTATTTCATGTTCCCTTGGAATTTCTTCCAATAATACTTCCTGAAGTGTTGCTTGTTTTTTGCAAGTAAGCATTATCAGTCCTGAACTTCGAATGTTGTTTTTGATTTTTGCAGACTCTCTGCAAACATCTCAGTTTCTTTAAAAAAAAAGCATAGGTGTGGTACAGCTGGATATTTTCTGTGTTACTGTGTTTTTTTACATTCTCGATCTGAATCAGAAAGTTCAAGTACCGAAGGATATGTGTTGGTCTATCATGTAATGCTTTGGTATTTTTGTACCTTAGAAAGTTGATGAAATTTGATGATTTTCTTTAACTAGGGTCTATTCCCATAAAATCCTTGTATTGTTTTGGATTTCTGATTCTACCACAATTTGAAATGTGAGATCCTCTTTCAATCGTTAAAAAGCAAAGAAATGTACCATTTTAAGTTGTAAGTCAACATAGTCACAATATTCTGACAGTTCATAGAAATCATGAATGAAGTCTTTATCAGGTTCTCACGGAAGGTGTGTTCTTCTGTTAACTCTTCCTGTCTCCATTGTACGAATGGTGCTTAATGTAAAGTCGTTGTCAGATATTATCAAAGGTATCTGATTTATCTGTTACATTCTATCATCTTAAAACATAATCTGCAATATAGAGTCATAATGTCATACAGCATGGAAACAGACCCTTCTGTCCAACTAGTCCACGCCAATCATAATTCCAAACTAAACTAGTTCCACTTGCCTGCATTTGGTCCATATCCCTCCAAGCATTTCCTATTCATGTGCTTATACAAATGTCGTAACTGTACCTGCATGCACCAATTCCTCTTGAGGTTCATTCCACACATGAACCACTCTGTGTGTAAAATAGTTGACCCTCACCTCCTTTTTGAATCTTTCTCCTCCCACCTTAAAAATATGCCCCCAAGTTTTGAATTGCCCCAGCCTAGGGAAAAGACTCTTGCTATTCATCTTATCAATGTCCCTCATGATTGAATAAACCTCTATAAAGCCATCCCTCAATCTCCTACGCTGCGGTGAAAAAAGTCTCAGCCTATCGAGCTTCTCTTTGTAACTCAAACCTTCCATACCTGGCAACATCCTGGTAAATCTCTTCTGAACCTTCTCGGGTTTAATAATATCCTTCCTATAACAGGGCGACCAGAACTTTAGACAGATCTCCAGAAGCGGCCTCACCAACGTCCTGTGCAACCTCAACATGACCACCCAACTCCTACACTCAAAAGATCTGAGCAATGAAGTCAAGCATGCTACAGTCTTCTTAACCGCCCCATCTACTTGTGATGCAAACTTCAAAGAATTATGTACCTGAACCCTTAGGTGTCTCTGTTCTACAACACTCCCCAGAGCCCACAGAATGAAGAAATGTGTTCACTCGATTGCCTTTGTTGACCTGATGTTGTCTGTTCCAGACAGTCCAGTTAAATTCCCTCTCTGAAGTATCTGTGGTCATCAGTCTATTTGGAGGTGCAGTAACCTTCCCTATCATCAGTGTATTCAATGTGACACCTCTCATTTAAATGTTTTGTTTGAAATCTGTGAAGAAATCATATTTCTGGAGATGCATTTGGTTTTACTTAAGTGTTTTCGTGTTTTTCGTAATGACTCCTATTATGTTAAATGTTGAAGCTCCCTCAGCAAGTTTTTAAACACATTTTTTGAATGTTGCGATTATTTGTTAATTGCTGTATTCTGAAGATGAATTGTTAATAAAGCTTTGTAATTAAGATGCTCTATTGTTTTAATGAAATTGTGTTATTTTTATCTTATTTTCCTCTTCAGAAATTCTAGTTTCTATTAAAGTTCAAAGACTTTTAAATGTTTTAGAATTATTCTCATTTCTGCTGAACAAAAAAATTTCCAAGCATTTGAAGGTTGTAGAAATGCTTCATAGAATGTCTACAGTGTGGAAGCAGGCCAATCAAGTCCTCCACAAAAGATCCCACCCAACCTCCACACCCCCGGCACCTCCCATGGTTAACCCACAGATCCCTGTACACTATGGGCAATTTAGCATGACCGATCCACCTAAACTACACATCTTTCGACTCTGGGAGGAAACCCAAACAGACATCGAAAGAATATGCAAACTCCACACGGTCAATCAGGGTGAAATGAAGTTCTTCAAAGACCGCAACTTTCCCCCCGCAGTGATCGAGAACGCCCTTGACTGTCTCCCGCATTTCCGGCAACACATCTCTCACACCCCGCCCCCGCCACAATCGCCCAAAGAGGATCCCCCTCGTTCTCACACACCACCCCACCAACCTCCGGATACAACGCATCATCCTCTGACACTTCCGCCATCTACAATCCGACCCGACCACCCAAGTCATTTTTCCATCCCCACCCTTGTCTGCCTTCCGGAGAGACCACTCTCTCCATGACTCCCTTGTTCGCTCCACACTGCCCTCCAACCCCACCACACCCGGCACCTTCCCCTGCAACCGCAGGAAGTGCTACACCTGCCCCCACACCTCCTCCCTCACCCCCATCCCAGGCCCCAAGATGACTTTCCATATTAAGCAGAGGTTCACCTGCACATCCGCCAATGTGGTATACTGTATCCATTGTACCCGGTGTGGCTTCCTCTACATTAGGGAAACCAAGTGGAGGCTTGGGGACCGCTTTGCAGAACACCTCCGGTCAGTTCGCAATAAACAATTGCACCTCCCAGTCGCGAACCATTTTAACTCCCCCTCCCATTCTTCAGATGACATGCCCATCATGGGCCTCCTGCAGTGCCACAATGATGCCACCCGAAGGTTGCAGGAACAGCAACTCCTGTTCCGCTTGGGAACCCTGCAGCCCAATGGTATCAATGTGGACTTCACCAGCTTCAAAATCTCCCCTTCCCCCACCGCATCCCAAAACCAGCCCAGTTTGTCCCCTCCCCCCACTGCACCACACAACCAGCCCAGCTCATCCCCTCCCCCCACTGCATCCCAAAACCAGCCCAGCCTGTCTCTGCCTCCCTAACCTGTTCAGCCTCTCACCCATCCCTTCCTCCCACCCCAAGCCGCACCTCCATCTCCTACCTACTAACCTCATCCCACCTCCTTGACCTGTCCGTCTTCCCTGGACTGACCTATCCCCTCCCTACCTCCCCACTTATACTCTCCTCTCCACCTATCTTCTCTCCATCTTCGGTCCACCTCCCCCTCTTTCCCTATTTATTTCAGAACCCTCTCCCCATCTCCCTCGCTGATGAAGGGTCGAGGCCCGAAACATCAGCTTTTGTGCTCCTGAGATGCTGCTTGGCCTGCTGTGTTCATCCAGCTCCACACTTTGTTATCTAGGGTGAAATGGAACCCAGGTTCCTGGTGCTGAGAGGCAGCTGCGCTAACTACTGAGCCAGCATGGAAGCCATACTTTCAGCTTTTCCAAGATGGAGGTGAAGACTCTTAATTTGCACCTTTTCTGCCTCCTCGGTGGGTTTCATGCCCTGATTAACACTATGGATAACTCACCATTTTGTTTTTCCCTTTGAGTCATTAATGGGAAGAGGGTTTCGCTTGCCAGGCAGCATTTATTGCCCATCCACAATTGCCCAGAGACAGTTGAGAGTCAATCACATTGCTGTGGGTCTGGAGTCACATATAGGTATGACCAGGTAAGGATGTCACTTTCCTTCTCTAAAGGACATTAGTGAGCCAGATGGGTTTTTCCTGACAATCGACAATGGATTCATGGTCATCATGAGATTCTTAACTCCAGACATTTATTGAATTCAAATTGTACAATGTGCCATGGTGGGATTCGAACTCAGGCCCCAGAATATTATCTGGGTCTCTGTATGAACAGTCCAGCAATAATACCACTAGGCCGTTGTGTTCCCTGAAAATTCACAGAAGTTGTTGCACTGTTTTTGTACCTTTAAGATTATTTTTTTGTTGCACACCAAAAATTGGTGTTACTTCAAAAGCAGTAGTTTTTAATAAATTATTTTCTCCCCTTCAACTTTTGTCATTCTAATTAGACAAATTAACTGCCAATTTAATAGTTGTCGTAATGAGTACAGTTTCTTCAAATATTTTTCTCACAGCTGTTCCCAACAGTTTTAAGCAATCCTAATGATGTTTGTTTACCAAATATAGTCATTTAAGCCTTCTGTTAGCTCCTTATCCTCGAGTTGTATCATTAAATGTTAGAATTTTTACTCTTTCTTGAAGGGTCTTAACTACCTAATTTTTTTCAAGTGGCTGATACTGACCGCTGTTTCTCAAATTTATGATTTAGATCTTTCCTCCTTATAATGTTGGTGTGGCTTTCTGTGGTCTACACCAGCTTGGTCCATAGTTTTGACAATTTCTACTTGTGTTCAGCTTCTGCACCAGGCTTAGCACCTGTTGTTGCATCAGCCACCACTTTAGCTGCTGGCTGCTGCATTCACAGATAGGAACTGGATCTCCGTGCTTTTAAACCTCGGACTGTTTAAAGTTACAATCACAGTTTTCTGACAAACCTTTTTCTTCTTTCTTCTCCTTGGGTGGCTGTGACTTTTGTAAAATTGAAGATCTCTTCAGAGGACCACCATTGCTAGTGTATTCTATGAGATGGCACTGTCCACTTTCTGCCACCATTGGTGTACATGACAAAATCTGGCACTCCATCAGCTTGTTATATGTTGTGTCATATTTGTAAGAACCATCTGAGAAGCCATGGGTAGGGTCATCTGCCATGAATCCTTCATAGTAGCATTGGTCAAAGGTACTGAAACGCAGTAGGGAATGATTCACAAATGCAGTCTTCTATGAAAGTATGGTTTGACCTCGATATACTGAATAGGTATATTGTCCTAGTAATTAACAGCTACTTGCATTACATCTGAGTCTCTGGTGAGACATCAGACTTGCCTTCAGAATATTTTCCCTGAGCCGGATGGGATTTATCCTAGGATCCTCTGGGAAGCCAGGGAGGAGATTGCCGAGCCTTTGGCATTGATCTTTAAATTGTCATTGTCTACAGGAATAGTGCCAGACGACTGGAGGATAGCAAATGTGGTTCCCCTAAGAAGGGGAGTAGAGACAACCCTGGTAATTATAGACCAGTGAGCCTTATCTCAGTTGTAAAGTGTTGGAAAAGGTTATAAGGGATAGGATTTAAAATCATCTAGAAAAGAATAATTTGATTAGGGATAGTCAGCACGGTTTTGTGAAGGGTAGGTCATGCCTCACAAACCTTATTGAGTTCTTTGAGAAGGTGACCAAACAGGTAGGTGAGAGTAAACAGGTTGATGTGGTGTATATGGATTTCAGCAAGGCGTTCAATAAGGTTCCCCACAATAGGCTATTGTACAAAATACGGAGGAATGGAATTGTGGGAGATATAGCAGTTTGGATCGGAAATTGGCTTGCTGAAAGAAGACAGAGGGTGGTAGTTGATGGGAAATGTTCATCCTGGGGACCAGTTACTAGTGGTGTACCTCAAGGGTCGATGTTGGGTCCACTACTGTTTGTCATTTTTATAAATGACCTGGATGAGGGCGTAGAAGGATGGGTTAGTAAATTTGCAGATGACACTAAGGTCGGTGGAGTGGTGGATAGTGACGAAGGATGCTGTAGGTTGCAGAGAGACATAGATAAGCTGCAGAGCTGGGCTGAGAGGTGGCAAATGGAGTTTAATGCAGACAAGTGTGAGGTGATGCACTTTGGTAGGAGTAACCGGAATGCAAAGTACTGGGCTAATGGTAAGATTCTTGGTAGTGTAGGTGAGCAGAGAGATCTCAGTGTCCATGTACACAGATCCTTGAAAGTTGCCACCCAGGTTGACAGGACTGTTAAGAAGGCATGCAGTGTTTTTGCTTTTATTAATAGAGGGGTCGAGTTCCGGAACCATAAGGTTAAGCTGCAGCTGTACAAAACTCTGGTGCGGCCGCACTTGGAGTATTGTGTACAGTTCTGGTCACCGCATTATAAGAAGGATGTGGAAGCTTTGGAAGGGGTGCAGAGGAGATTTACTAGGATGTTGCCTGGTATGGAGGCAAGGTCTTACGAGGAAAGGCTGAAGGACTTGAGGCTGTTTTTGTTAGAGAGAAGAAGGTTGAGAGGTGATTTAATTGAGGCATATAAGATAATCAGAGGGTTAGATAGGGTGGATAGGGAGAGCCTTTTACCTAGGATGATGACGGCAAGCACAAGGGGGCATAGCTTTAAATTGAGGGGTGAAAGGTATAGGACAGATGTCAGAGGTAGTTTCTTTACTCAGAGAGTAGTAAGGGTATGGAACGCTTTGCTTGCAACGGTCGTAGATTCGCCAACTTTAAGTGCACTTAAGTCGTCATAGGACAAGCATATGGATGTACATGGAAAGTGTAGGTTAGATGGGCTTGAGATCGGTATGACAGGTCAGCACAACATCGAGGGCCGAATGGCCTGTACTGTGCTGTAATGTTCTATGTTCTATGTTCTATGGGATGGCATGATGGCTCAGAGGTTAGCACTGCTACCTCACAATGCTCGGGACATGGGTTCAATTCCATCATTTTTGTGTAGTGTTTGCGCATTTTCCTCATGCCTGTGTGGGTTTCCTCCCACAGCCTTAAGATGTGCAGTTTAGGAGGACTGGCCATGCTAAATTGCCCACAGTGTTCAGGGATATGTAGGTTAGGTGGATTAACCATGGGGAAATGAGCAGTTACAGGGTAGGGTTGGGCTGGTCTTCAGAGAATCAGTGTGGACTCATTAGGCCCGCTTCCACACTGTAGAATTGCCATAATAAACACACATTACTGTTAGTTAGTCCTGGCAACTGGTACACACTCACATGTGAACTGGTCAATACAGCGGACCAGGCATAATTTATGCTCAGCTCTGAGATTTATTATTCTCAATCCTGAGAATAATAAGGTCAGGTTCGGAAATGTGCCATTTTCCCCATCCTACCCTCTTCCTGCTCAGTGGTTTGCACCTAGCAGTGGAGGGTGGAATTTCGGGTTCAATTCTCATCAAGATTCATGTTTATATGAAAAAGTAAGCTGTTGGGCTGGAACCTGGTGTCATGAGGTTTCCACCAGAGTCCAATGCTAGCACCTCCACATCATTAAGATCCAGATATTTTCCTCAGAGGCTGCAAAACACTCTTTGTTAAAATGTCCTACCTCCCAGCAAGGTTTTGTGTCATCTCTGCCACAGTTGATTGTGGTGTGCCCTCTCAGGTAGGAAATCAAATCTTCAAATTGTCAAATCTCCCACTGCAACGCAAGTAACCCATGCTGACATTTCCATTGCAGGCCTACGCTGCCTGAGGTGATGGGATATCAAACTTGGATGCTATTTGCCTGCCCAGAAAGATGTAAATGATCGTGGAATGTTATTCAAACAACAGCTGGGGAGTTTTTCCCAGCTGTGTCCTTGTCAATATTGATTCTTCAGCAAATGTCACTATAATCCTGTTATTTGTGGGACCATATTTCCCTCTCCAATTTGACTGTCTTATGTCCTGCATTGTCCTATCCCTGTAACCCTGCATTTCCCATGGCTAACCCACACATCCCTGGAGACTATGGGCCATTTAGCATGGCCGGTCCACCTAGCTTGCACATCTTTAGACTGTGGGAAGAAACCCACGCAGATACGGGGAGCATGTGCAAACTCCACACAGATGGTTGCCCCCTAGCTGGGATCAAACCTGTGAGCCCCTGGTGCTGTGAGGCAGCAGTGCTAACCACAGAGCCACCGTGCTGCATCAAGCATGTTATTGCGTTCTCCTTTGTCTTTCCAGACTTCCATGCCCTTACCAGTCATTTCACACAATCTCAAAATGTCAAACTTAGGCCAGAACACAGAATGTTTTCCCATATTTTCAGTTCAGTTTCCAGTTTGTACCCTGCATCTTTTTGACAAAGGTTATCTTGATAATTTACCTTGGGGCTTTTCACTGTCAAACCTACCAATGTTAGTGCGCTATTACTGCACCAGCAAGAGAGAATCCAGACCTCTCCTCTTGATGCCCAATGGCATTGGCATCATTTATTTCCACCACTAATAATATCCTAGGTTATCATTGACCAAAAACTGAACTTGACTAGCTGTACAAGTACAGTGGCTACAAGAGCAGGTCAGAGGCTAGGAATTCTGTGGCGAGCAACTCACCACCTGACTCCTCAAAGCCTGTCCGTCATTCACAAGGCACAAGCCAGGAGTGCGATGGAATACTCCCCACCTGCTTGGATGGGTGCAGCCCCAACAACACTCGAAAAGTTTGAAACCATCCAGGACAAAGCAACCAGCTTGATTGGGCACAACAGCCACAAACATCCACTCCCTTGTCAGCGCCGACACTCAGTAGCAGCAGTATGTGCCAGCTACAAGTAGAAATTCACCAAGTATCCCTGGACAAATCCACGACCACTTCCATCCAGAAGGACAAGGACAGCACATTGATGGGAACACCGCCATCTCCAAATACCCCTCCTAACCACTCACCATCCTGACTTGGAAAGATATTGCCGTTCCTTCTCTGTCGTTGGATCAAAATCCTGGAATTCCCTCAGGGAATTGGGGCATTGTGGGTCAACCCACAGCACATGAACTACCACAAGGTTCAAGAAGGCAGCTCACCACCACGTTCTCAAAGGGCATCTAGGAGTGGGAAGAAAATGCTGGGCCCAGTCAGTGATGCCAATTTCCCATGAGTAAATAAATAGAAGTAATAATTATTACAAATATTCAGTTTTTGATCAGCAAGGGTTCACTGAACTCATTAGGGAGTCCAGTTGCTGCTCCCAGTCCTACTCCTAAGTCTTTTTCTTCACCAGCTCTGCATTCCCAGGATTCTCCTGTGGGCGGATCGATTCACTCACACTCTGCTGTCGACCAGCACTGAATCCTGGTAAAGGACCAAATGCTCACTTACTTCCTTAGGCTCTCTGGAAGAGAATTGTATGGTACAGAGAGCAGGTCAATGAAAGGCAGGAACTCACTCTAACTCCGAGCACTCTGAACAGCCTGGAAAGTGTCAAAATAATATAACTTCTCTGGAGCTACTTGTAGAGATTTAGAGGTCAGCCTCATTACACCAAGAGACCATAATTAACACAAGCGTCTGAGGCAGTGTCCTTTTTTTAGACAGGTTTGACAGAGGTGACAGTCAGTCTGCCTGAGCATGCCTCCCTCCCATTGACTGAAACAGTTCATGCAGTACTTCCTGCAAAGTACATGTACAGATAGCTTGGGAAATGCATCCTGAGTGCATCAGTGCCACGTTAATCAGAGAAATACGGGAATCAGGGTAGGCTGCTCAGCTCCTTAAACCTATTCTGCCCTTCCATTAGATTATGGATGATCAATACAAAATTCCATTTATCTAACTTGATGCACCAAACTAAAAAAAAACCATGTACCTCAAATTGGAGACTTCAATTAACCCTTAACATCGCCAGTATTTTATGGGATGATTTCCAACATTTGACATGGCGTTGTGTGAAAACAGTGCTTTGCTTTAATTGATGCTGTCTTGAAGATCCCAGCTCCAGGATAATAGTTTGTCTCTGTTTACAGTTTTAACTCCTGTAATCATCTTGTAAAATCTCATTGAGATCTCCCACTTCATCTTATATATTCGGGAAAATTCATGCCAACCTGTCCTCATAGTTAGCCCCAGGTATCGATCTACCACCACCAGGACCAATTCCAGTTTCATTTGCCCAACTTGGCATGGATGGCTGTGAAGGTGTAAAGTTGTCCATTTTGATGAGGACAACAATGGTCTTGTGGTATTATCCCTAGACTAGTAACCCGAAGAGACAAATAATGTTTGGGGATCCATTTGCCACTATGGTGAAATTTGAATTAATTTAAATTTTGGAATCGTGAGTCTAGTGATGACAATGAAAAAATTGTCAGGGAAACCTGATGTGGTCCATTAATCCCCTGGACGGAAGCAAGGTGCAGTTCCTACCTGATCTGGCCTAAATGCAACTCAGACCCACAGCAGTGTGGTTAACTTTTAACTGTTGTCTGCGAAATTACAGATGGGTGTAAACAGTGACTACCACATCCTGTGAATGAATGAAAAAAAAGAATTATTTTACCTAAATAGTGAGAGATAACAAAGCTCTGAGGTGCAGAAGGACCTGGATATCTTGGCACATGAATTGAGAAAGGTAAGTGTGTAGGAAGCTAATTAGGAAGCTAATAGAATGTTATTGTGAAGAAATTAAACACAAAAGTAAGGACTTCACCCCTACTTCAGTTAGGGGTGCATCATTTTAGGAGGGAAGGTTGGCCAGGCTTACACCTTCTGGAGTTTCTAAGAGTGAGAGGCATTTTGATTGAACCATATAGGGGCAGCATGGTAGTTCAGTGGTCAGCACTGCAGCCTCACAATAACCCAGGCTCGATTCCACCCTCAGGTGACCGTCTGTGTGGAGCTTGCACATTCTCCCCATGTCTGTGTGGGTTTCCTCTGGGTGCTCTGGTTTCCTCTCACAGTCCAAAGACACACGGAGGATTGGCCAAGCGAAATTTCCCATAGTGTTCAGGGATGCGTAGATTAGGTGGGCTACAGGGGGATGGGACCGGGTGGGATGCTCTGAGATTTGGTGTGGACTTGTTGGGCCAAAGGGCCTGTTTCCACACTGTGGGATTCTATCTATATTGGATCTATCTATCTATCTATATTGAAAGGCTAAATGTTGAGACAATGTGTCCTTCCTTGAAAGAATCTAGAACTAGGGTCAACTGTTTAAGAATCAGGAGTTGCCCATTTAAGACAGAGATTAAGAGAAATTTTTTTTTGCTCAAAGGGTCTTGAGTCTTTTGGAACTTTTCCTTGAAAGCTGAATCTTTGAATATTTTTAAGGTATAGGGTGATAGAGTGTAGATAAGCAATGGGGTGAAAGATAGTCAGGGCTAACTGCATACAATTCTGGTCACCCTGTTATAGGAAGAATATTATTAAATTGGAGAGAGTTCAGAAAAGTTTTGCAAGGACATTTGAGTTACAAGGAGAGGATGGATGGGAGGGGATGATCTTATCGACTTTTATAAAATCACGAGGAGCATTGATAAGGTAATTAGCCAAGTCTTTTTTCTAGGGTTGAGGAGTTCAAAACTAGAGGGCATAGCTTTAAGGTCAGAGTAGAAAAATTTAAAAGGGACCTGAGGTGTAACTTAATCACATAGAGGGTGGTTCGTACATGGAATGAACTGCCAGAAGAAGTGGTAGGGGTGAGTTCAATCACACCATTTGAAAGACATTTGGATGAGTATATGGATAGGAAAGGTTTGGAGGGATATGGGCCAAATCCTGGCCATTGGGACCGGTTTAGTTTGGGAAACTTCGTTATGATGGATGAGTTGGACTGAAGGGTCTGTTCCCATACATTATGACGCTATGACAGTGTGGGGAATATGGAATAATCAGATTAGCGGTAGTGAATGGTGTGGACCTGTTGTTCCCACCAGGAATCAATCCTTTTGGAGAACGAAGAGGAAATCCCAGCAGGGCAGGAGCAGGTTAGCATATGGCCTGACAGAACTCCTGCACCTACAGCAGATTGGAAGAGTTGCATTTATACAGCACCTTTCACCACTTCAGCATGCCGTTCAGTGTTACTTTGTTTCAAACTGCACTCATTGGTCTAAGCAGGACGCTCTTCCTGTTATGATAGATGAATGAGCGAAAGAGCAAAGTGGGTGGGTGTTGAGCATTTAAGTGTGTAAGCTGTATCGCAAATGCAGGAAGGACGGTGGAGAATTGTCAAATACGCGTGTGACTAACTCATGCATACGTGTTCTAATTAAAGACAAATACTGGTTTCTCTGTGGGTAGAATTAGCACTACACCAACAGCAAAATTCTGGCTGAATGGTGGGTAACAGCAACATCCTGGTCCACACATTGCAGGCTGCAACTCCATCCCACCCTCATACCTCTGGTCACAAGTGTTTTGGAGAAGAAAATACATGGGAAGAGGCATACCCGTTGGATTTTGCGATATATAAAACAGCTAATCCAATCAGCAGAGGATATGGGAGATGGCCAGCAAAGGCATAAGCCCGAGGGAGGGGAAGGAGGTTTGGAGGCATAGGGTAGGGCTAGGGGATAGATAGGGAGCTGAAGTAAAGCATGGGGAAGCTAAAGAATCTGCAGAATGCACAGTGGGGTCTAGGAAACAATGGCCATTTGTGTAAGCCACAGGCAGATCAATCTTTCTTCAGGAAGAGAGCACGGCTGGTTTTTTATCCTGGGAACTGAAGCATAGCGTAACACAATCAGGTGCCTTTTAGTTTAATTCAATAAGTTTAAAGAAATTATAATTATTTTTAATCATCTTGTTTATTCCACCTTCATGGGAAAGGAACTTAGTCACAAGGTTTCTGTTTGATCAGTGATCCTAGGACACTGATGAGTTATTCCTTTTTGCCTCCATTGTATGCTCTGTTGGATTTAAACGGTGGAAATAAACCCTTCAGCGTGTGTGAGCTGTGTAGTAATGAGGGTCCGTGTCAGAGATATAGCATTACTCACCAGGCAAGCACTTGAATGCGTTAGCAGGGTTCTGTCTGTGTTGGCAGTGAATGACTCCCTTCTCTGAAATAGTTATCTCACTGTAAAGCTAATAGGAGCTGCGCATGTAGGTGCCTAACTGGCTATGAACTGGGTTCCAGTGGGGAATGCCAGCCAAAGGCTTCCGATGCTTTTGGGGATATCCAGAAAAGAGAAGGCCATTCAGCCCTTCCAGACTTTCAAGTAGATCATAATTTAGCTGTGGCTGAGTCAATCAAAACTTCCGTATTGGCCAGACCAAGTCAACTTGACAGATTTTCCTTCTCTAGTGAATCAGATGAGACTTTATGACTGGCCATCTGTGTAAACCGTGGGCAGATCAATCTTTCTTCAGAAAGAGAGCACAGCTGATTCTTCACCGTGAAAACTGAAGCATAGCATAACAAAATCAGATGTCAGTTAATTTAATATGTTTACAAAGATTATAAGTCATATTGCTTATCATCTTTTTTATCTACTTTCATGGGAATTGAGTTAACAACAACAGTTAAATGGTTGCTGTTAGGCTAGCTTATAATAATTTCAAATTCCACTATCTACTGTGGTAGCATTTAGGTTCATGTTTCCAAAACATTAGCTCAGGTCACTGTTGCTAGCACAGTAAAATTATCACTGCACCACTGTCTACCTCTACATCAAGCCTGCAATGTGATGTCTATTGATGTAGACAACTTCTGTCAAAATTGAGATTCCTCAAAGAATGCATCAGTTACCCTTTCTGACACTAGTAGCTCGATTACAATAATGTATTTATATGTATAGCCATTTGACTTTGTGCTGGTCTATAACTGTCCTGCTTGTATTTGTCTTCTGTTCATGGCCTTTAGTTTTACAAGTGGTAGATTTGTTTTCAATTGTTGGGCATTGCTAGTACCTGTCAGGTTTCCTTGCTGCACAGCATTGACCCTGACGAGCTGCATGAGCCATTCTTTGTGTTAACTTGTCACAAGTGTTTTTAGGGCTTTTTAATCTTATAAACTGAATACATTCTATTGTTGTCCTGTAACAACACTGTCATTCTCCTTGCAGAATTTTCCATGAATTTTCGTGGCTTTTGCTTCCAGCAATCTGAATAGACTTCTCCAAAGTGAATCTTCTTTGATCTGCAATAAATCTGACAAAGAGTCATCGATAATCCTGTCAATAATTCTGTCTCTTATGAATTCTAATTTCAAAGCTCCATAGTCACAGTTTTCCATTAATGTGTAGAGATCATCAACAAGACAGGATCATAGCAATCCTTATTGTGTGAAAGCATACCACTCGGCCCATTGAGTCCACACTGATCCTCTGAAGAGCATCCCGTTCAGACCCACCCCTTACCCTATGACCCTGCATTCCCAAGGCTAATCCACCTTGCCTGCAGGCCCCTGGGCACTACAGGCAATTTAGCTTGGCCAATCCAGCTAAGGTTATCTACAAGTTTCTCTGAATGCAGAATTTTGAGTTTAATCTTGTTTTGTTAAGAATTTTATTTGTCCTTTCATCACAGTAACAGTCAACACCTTTTATTATCTCCATACAATCCCTATAGTGTGGAAGCAGGCCATTTGGCCCATTGAGTCCATACTGACCCTCTGAAGAGGATCCCACCCACACCTCCTACCCCTTATGGAATGTCATCAAAAATAACTTTTTTTTGTTATTTTATCATAGGATGTAGATGTTATTGGCGAGGATAATATTTGTTAGCCATCCCTAATTGTCTTGAACTGAATGGCTTGCTATATTAATAAAAGGTAATGAAGAGTCAACTACATTGTTTTGAATCTGGAGTGATGTTCTCTCTAAGTTATTTACCACTGCACAGATCTTTGTGCAGACCCTCCCACTGGCTGTGTGGTAGTGCAGTTCAGAGGGAATGTGAGTTTGGAGCCACATGTAGGCCAGATCAGGTGAGGATCACAGATTTCCTTTAATGGTAAGTTTCCATACTGTACAACTCTATGAATGTAAGTCAACCAAATGGGACTTCTGTGAAAATCAAAGTTGGTTTCATGATCACCGTTTTGCAGCTAGCTTTATATCATACAAATTAATCATTGAGTTCAAATTCTACTAGCTGCTGAGGTTCTTAGAACTTTTGCCTGATCCCATGCTATACTATTCCAAAGACATGACCCACGGTGCTACAATCTCCCCATATTTTATGCTCCAATATGCTTTTGCGTTGTCTGTTGAATATACTAATACATTTATTTGTTCAGCTTGTGATTTAGTGTCTAGCCGGGAAGAAATTCTGTGTCTTAAGAACTGTTTACTCCATGATGTCCAATGCGGTGTGATATTTGACCCTGCTCTGAAACTAATTGTTTATTTCTTTACTTATTCACGGAATGAGGGCTTCACTGGCTAGGAAGCTTTTATTGCCCTTCCCTAATTGCCCAGAGGCAGTTAAGAGTCAACCACTTTGCTGTGGGTCTGGAGTCACATGTAGGCCAGACCAGGTAAGGGTGGCAGTTGCCCTCCCTAAAGGGCATTAGTGAACCAGATGGGTTTTTCCAACAATCGACGATGGATTCACAGTTATCATTAGACTCTTATTCCAGATACTTATTGAATTCAAATTCTATCATCTGCTATGGTGGGATTCGAACCCAGATCCCCGTAACGTCATCTGGGTCTCTGGGTTAACAGTCCAGCGATAATACCACTAGGCCATCACCTTCCTGATCTGGTGGGCAACACTATTTTTCTTGCTTTTCCTTCCTAATGTGATTAATCATTCTTCTTACCTTGAAGGTTTTGCTTAAATCCTACAGCATTGCTATGTTGTTTTAATCTCTTCCCCAAGTACATTCTTCAATAAAGAAATGCTGGTTTATTTTCCCTGTCTTCAAGGCTTTTGAACCTTACATTACAGCAAGTTGGCATATTTTCCTTCTTATCCTTTAAAATCTGTCTCATGTCAGTGTTTATCTCGGTTCTGCTTATGGGATTTTGCACATTTTTGTGGTTAAAATGGAGGTTTCACAATTTTTATGGGCAGCACACTTTCTTGAGATTTAGGGACGATAAGAGGCCTGGCAGATGTACTTTCAGGGATGAGTCAATAAAACACAGGATTGGACTCCATGGAGTAACATTTCTTAACACACAGAGTTTCTTCCCAGAAAGATACTAAATCAGTGAACTGAGAGGAGAGAAAGTCCCTGGTGAGGTAAACTGGAGGCTGAAGTCATTGAAAATGCTGCTGGAGGTTAAGGCTGAGTGACAGAGTGAAGTATCTTGCTGAGGAACCTGTAACAGTATGTGGGTAGACTGTAGAGGTAGAGGATTTGAAATGAGAGGCTGTAAGGGTGAACGAAAATGAGATACCTGTGAGGGGAGGAAAAGGGCAGATTGAGTGCTGATGTGATGAACCATACTACTGCTGCCCTTGCAGTTGGGGCAGGGCAGCTGGTGGAATTATTAGCTGTGCAAAGAGATTTTGTTAATGTGGAAGATGTTATCGCTCCTCAGCAAGGTTTCTGTCAAAGCTGCTGTAAAAATGCAACTACTCTCACAGATGGCAAGGCCCCTTGTTCACATGGACGATGCTGCAGAAAGGGGCACTGACTGATCCCTTGGCACAGGATTGAGTGGAGCAGCGACTAGGGAAGACCCACCCCCACAAGAAGACCAGCACAAGAATGGTGTAAGGCACTTGGGTGTGCTGCTCACAAAGCTATTGGGTTACAGGGATAGGGTAGGGAATGGGTCTGGGTCTGAGTGGGATGTGCTTCAGAGCGTCGGAATGGACTTGATGGGCTAAATGGCCCCTTTCCTCACTGTTGGGATTTTACTATTCTACGAAAGAAGGCAGTGAACAATGCCTCAATGGTCCTTTGAAACGTGGCTAGACTGACACAGAGCAAAGCTGTAGGTCATGTGAAGGGTGAGACAAGCCAGACACAGTGGCAGCAGAGTGTGAAGACAATAAGAACATAAATTATAGGAGGAGAAGTAGGCCATTCAGCCCATCAAGTCTGTCATTCAATTGGATCATGAGTAATCTTATGACAATCAAATCCACTTTTCCCCAATAGCCCTCCATTAAAAATATGTCTGTCAGCTTCGAATATACAGAACAGCCTCTACAGCCCTTTGTAATAAATAATCCCACAGTTTCCAAAGGGTCTGTTTCTGTGCCCTATGACTCTGAAAGAGATTCCTCCTTATCCGTGTCTTATGTGGGTAACCCCCTACTCTGAGATTATGAAGATCAATGATAGTGAAAGTCTACCCCTCTGACCAAGCTAAAGTCTCATTTGCCTTGCTGTCAAATTTTGTTTTGTTGCACTTCAGTAAAATGCCTTGAGGGCACACCAAAGGTATCATATAAATGTAAGTTATTGTTGTAAAGCCTTCTAACTGTATGTGACGTGCAGTGTAGAGAAAACTTTCTTCTGTCTTTATTTAACCCGTGTCATATCATATGATTGGACTATGACTGAGGTTTGTCCTGGATTTTTAATGCTTATTTATAATGAAGTTAATACTGCTTGACTTTACTTCAAAGCTGAAA